>NC_134421.1:17158417-17461447 GCF_030867145.1 Opisthocomus hoazin | reverse complement strand
AAAAAACCCTACCTTCTCATGTGGAAACATGATGGCCCAGCACCATCCTGTCCCTCGGAGCGAGGGCAAGAGACAGATGGTCTGGGGCAGGGGACTGTGTAGCATCTCGTCTCCCACTGAACACTGCCGGCACGGGGACTGGCAGGGGAGAGGCAAAGCAGGTGAGGAGCTGGCTAAGAGAGAGGTGATATTGGTCGCAGGGAAAGGAGAGTTGTCAAAACCAGCAATGTTTCGCCCCAGAGTGCTGTAAGACAGGCGCCCCTCAAGCCAGAGCGATGGAAGAATACAGGCAGTGGGTGGATGCCGCCCATGTGCTGCCACTTTGGCTATGAATAACGACACTCAGTTCAAGGATATGCCCATCAAAATTGTCCGGAGACACCAACAAGTATGAGGTACCACTTCACCCGGCATCGTAGCTGCTGCTCTGGACATCCCTCCTCAGGAAGGAAGGGGCTGACCAGCAGGTACTGAGCAGACTTGCAAGAGGCCGTTGTGAGCGTGCAGCTCGTTTAAAACAGGACAAGGTGTGTGTGGGGGGACAGTATCCGTGCATCACAAATACATGCAGGCCAAAAGTCTAACTTGTTCTCCTAGAAGCTCATCTGGGTCACAAACATATTTAGACTTAAAATTAGAAAGAAGTTCCTGGCCAGCCACAGTATAAACTTCTGCGACAGCCTGCCAGGCTGGAGGGTGGGCAGAAGCAGCCTAATTTGGTAAGAGATCCAGCCGGCTGGTAGTCACTGCTCGGCAGGAGAGGAGGGAGCCCGGAAAGAGCCATACGCACGTCTGAAATAAAGCTTGCAGGCACGTCCCCGAGCTAGTCCGCAGAAGGATTGGTACAGAGCTGAATCCTCAGCGTGTTGCAGCCTTTTCTAGGCTACGTGTTATTAATCTTCCGCTTCAGGGTCCTCCCAGATCTTTGAAGAGGCGAGGAAGAGGTCACCTCTTTTCCTTCTGGGTTTTTAGGAAATTCTTTTATTTCCCCTATCTGTGACCTCTCTGGCCAGGGCTGGGGTGAAGCAGGAAGGAGGAGCAGGGCTGCTCCTGCTGCTCTTAGTCATGCTCTGGGTGTGCTGGTTCGCCTCGCTCGGAGGCTGGAGACCAAGCCAGCCCCAGGGCCAGGAAGGCATTTCCCTCGGGCATGGCGTGCCGAGGCGCTGGAGATGCTGTTCGCTGCGGGAAGCAGCGCCCTTCTGGGACCCCGCGGCTGCATCTTCCCCGCTGCGGTGGCTCCGGGACCCTAGGGACACCGTTGCCCTCTCCGCGGCGCTCGTATCGTCAGGCTTCCGCGGAGCTTCACCGCGGGCAGCCTTCAGGCTGCCTCCTCCGTCCCCCGATCTCTTGGGGCCACTGCCAGGCCGTGCCCGCGACACACCCGAGCCCCTCAGTTGGTCCCCGCTTGCTGCCGGGCCGCGGGCACCGGGAGGGGCCGTGAGGCGGCCGCCCGGGCGGTGCGGTGCGCGCTGCCGCAGCGCCCCCTGGCGGCGGCGGCTGGAAGGGCGCGGCCCGGCCGCCATTCGGGGCGCGGCGGGGGCCGCGCGGGCAGCGGCCGAGCTCTCCCGGCCGGGCGGTGCCGCCGGTGCCCGCCGCCTCCCGGCCGCTCACCCCGGGTGGGCGCCGGCAGCCGCCCGCTCGCCCTGCCCTCCTCTCGCGGGCGGAAGCGCCCAGGGGCTCTCCCCGGTCCCCCCTCTGATGGAGACCGGCTTTCTGCCCAGCTGCCAGGCTGCCTTCCCCCCCCATGGCGGCACACCACCCCCTTCCCGGGAGCGACTTTGGGTCAGCGGGCCTCGGCAGCACAGAGCAGCCAGATCTCCTTGTGGTGAAGCTACGGGCAGGTCATCTGTCCTCTGCTCTGCGAATGTCCCTAACTTCAGAGATCGTGGTGGGGCTTGCGCTGCACGACACAGTGAGAATATGCGACAGCCCCAGCTGCCGAGCACGGGGGTGCAGCAAGCCCCCGAAGCTCACGTCCTGCAGTCTCGTAGCTTGGTAAAGCCAGCCATACCTACAGGATGAGAGGGGTTTGGAAACGGCACCTTGTCCTGGCTCCCGAGCAGCAGCAGGACACTGGAGCTCCCAGTGCCTGCTGGGCTGAGGAAGTACGTGAAGCTAGGAGAATGCGAGAGGCTGCTTCTCCTCAAACTATGTATTTTGCATTTATAGACAGCATGTCAAGCCTTAGGAGCAAACAAGCAGCTCGCAGGATAAAACGAATGCATCGGCTGACTGGTGGCAAAGCCTGAAGCTGGCTGAAGCAGCTGCTGTTCGGGAGCCACAGGCAGCCTTCTCGGACAGGAGCGGGTTGAGAAGCGCTCTGCCATGGGGTGCACCCATGGGACAAAGTCTGGAGCAGGGCAGTGCAGGTGCGTGGCCTGTTGCCACCACGGAAGATGCACATGGATCTGGCTCAAAAGGCTTGCTGTGCCAGGGCTCAACCAGGGCTGGGATGGTGAGCCGGCTCTCGCAAGCTGGAAGCGAATTTCAGGATTAAAGCATTCAAGAGCCAGCTTTGACCATAAACTTGTGATCAAGCACAAGAGGGAAAAGGTGCTTGAACTCACCTTTTGCCACACCTGGAATACAGGCAGCACCTACTCCACCTAGCTATCTCCCAACCCAGACTCTTCCACCTCCTCCCCTGTCCAGAGGGGAGGAAGGCTGGTCACATATTGCCCTTCCACAATTCTTTCCCAGGGACATCCCATCCACCACCAAGTCTATCATTACTACACCACCAGCTTCTGGCTTGACTCCCTCACGGCCGGTTTGCTCCCAATTTCCTTCCATTGCCCTCACTCCTCAGAAGCCTGCTCAGATCTCACACGCAGCACTGATCTCCCTTCCCACCCTCCCTCCCAGCATCACAGACTGGACAACTGGGGTAGGGCAGAAGGCAGCCTTTTGCCCTAAGGCCTCCACACGACCGCATCTCTAGCTGCTCTGTGTTCCCCTCTCCCAGGGCAGGAGAAGGGCTCCATTGTCATATGGCAGGCAGAGGCTATGCTGGCTGGTGGGTCTGGTATCTACACAGGGTGTCCAGCAGTGTTTCACCCACATCCGTTAGCTGGGACTCCCATCCTGTTGCAGGTCCTGCTACTTCCCCGGGCACACCATAGGCTGCCTCCCAGCTCTGGGCATCAGCAGAGAAGGTGGTGGCCTGCTCTTCCATCACCTCCATTCCTCCTTGCTTGAGCAGTCACAGGGCTACGATGCCATGGGACGCCTGACAGGGAATTCAGGGGCAAGTGGAAGTTGAAACCACTTTTGTAACGTGGTCACCCCACAGATTTACCCTCTCAAAGCCCAACAGTCTTTCCAGCTGTAAGAGAATTGTATCATTTGAAAGCCACATAAGACACTTAAAATACTTTCTCAATGGCCATGTCCAGCCAACAACCACAACCAACAACATGCAAAAACCCAGCAGAGCTCGGTGGATGCAGCTCTCGCACATTTCTCAAACAAGGCATTCCAACTGCTACTAAAGAGCACTACAAACCAAACAGGAGCCAGATGCTTTCCCAAGCCTTTGAGGATCTGGTGTAGCCAGGAGGAGAAAAAAGAAGTACAAATGCATTTGAAGTTCTGAGGTCAGCAGATTCCCCCCCAACACAGAACAGGAAGGAGGCTGAGAAAGAGGTTGCCATTTTTTCCATTGCCATCTTTCAGATCACTAATGGCTGCAAATAGGATAACTTCCTGAACTAGCAATACAATGTGCAGAGTTCACACATTTATTCTAAACTCGCTCCCCACCCACCCAAGAGAACATACGATCTCCCTGAAAAGAAAGGACACCTGTGCTGCTGCCAGCTGCCATCACAAAATGGAAGAGATACCAAATATCCTCCACTGATTCTACGTTAAGGCCATGTAACACCAGAAGGATACATCCAACACATCCCTGTATCCGCTCAGTTCCTACTGCAATTCTTTGTTTTGGCCATGTCAAGTCCTTGGCCTTCCATACATGGCACAGGTCAGGCCCCTCCCTCTAAACAGGTAGGTTTCTAGCTTTTATATAAAAATTGCCTGGGCACTCGTCATGCCATTGCTCTGGAAGATAGCCACAGAAAAACAACCAATTGACACTTAACTTCTTCCTTCTGCAAAACCCTATGAATTTATTTCCTTATCTACTATGGTAGATTGAGGGTAGTCATCTCCATACACACATTTCAAAATTATACTGCTGAATGACCAGACAAGATGCCAACCCAGTCTTCAGACGTTTCAGCGCCTGGACTAGATACCTCTTCCCTCCCTCAAATGTCAGGAAATGGTCATTGAGTGTTCATGTAGATGAGAGCCCTACCTGCAGACTTGGATCAGAAATCCTCTTTCCTCCTGTTTAGAATTTGATTTCCTTCTTACCACCCGCCATCACTAATCATACAAGACATCTTTTACAAAAACAAAGAACCAACAAACTCTACCTTACTGCAGTTTCTAGATATGCTAAAATAGCCCAGATACACTAAAATACCAGTGATATTTTTCCTTGAGAGCATACGTCTCAGGTAGAAATAGCATGGACTGTAAAAGGCCAAGGGAAGTGAACACATCCTCTTCTGGAAGCTGTCCTTTCCAGTTAGGAGCAGTGAATGCACAGAAGATACCCCTTTCTTACCAGGCTGATATTCAGCTACCAGCCCTTGGGGAAAAAAAAAAACAAACAAAACAAAAACAAACCACAAAAAAATCTCAAATCAAAAAATCAAGGCTTAGGTCTAAAAATATAAAGGAATGGAGAAAGCTGTCCTCGTGGTCAACACTTATTTACTCTAAACTCTTCTTCTTCCCATGAAAGAAAGAAAACCAATTTCTGATTGTTTTGTGGTGGTTGTCAGCCACAAAGTAACAGACAAAGCAAGGTTCAAGTGCATGCAGTTGACTGGCAGTTGTCAGGATTTCTCCCTCTACCTGAAAGAGCTCAACCTAGAGTCACTACAGGACAAATGCAAAACCTTGCGAAGTTTTTGAAATCAATTAATCCATAAAATAAAACTGGGGATTTGTATACCTGTTACCAGCACACCTAACAGTTACCACATGGGAAATGCACAGCAAGAACCTAACCCCTACAAGGTGATCAGCTGCTTTAACGCCGCCTATCAACTTCATTGCAAATTGCAGGTGTAATGCTGGCAATTGTGGTGTGCAGCACACAGTACGCTATCTGGAGAACAAAATTACTGGATCTCATCATAGTGGAATATACATTTTATTTCTTAAAAAGGAAGGGTACTAACAGAATTTAATACAGTCAAAATTTTACATTTTAAACAAAAGCTTTTCTTTTTCTTAAAAACCAGTTACGAGCAGAGAGGTGAGAGGATTTAAACTACTCACAAAATCCACGCTCAAGACTTTGAGAATTCAAATCGGTGGTTTTATACATATAAAAAGTGTAATAAATGGAAATATAAAATAATACCAACTCTGCAACAGTGAAATGCCCTTTCCTCATTAGATTGCTGTTTAAGCACCTTTATTTTCACCCATCAGCTGCCAGGAGTGTGTAGGTTTATGTACAAAATAAGCAGTTTGGGACAAAAGATTCATATATAAATTAAAACCTTTTATGGCAATACAGTTTTACCCAGCCACTTTACAATCTTTATTATCTCTGATTTCTATAGAATCTCTCAGTCAGCACGCTCTCAAATGCACTTTATGGACTGCTTCAAAAAGCAGTTACATTTCCAGGAATTATACAGACAACCTCAAGGAGCAGACATCCAAGAGATTAAACAACACACAGTAAAACTAAGACAAGATTTGTATCTTATATAAATACTGTGCAGATTTGTCATCCATCTCACTGAATGAATGGAACAGATCAGTGTCACATCTGAAGCCAAAAACTACTTTTATCCAAGAGGCAACAGAATTTCAGACCAAATCTAGCAGACAGGAGTTCCCTCAAACTACTTAGTTAAAAAACTAACTGTGAAAGTTTTACAGGAACAGAGTTTTCTGAGTAACTTGCACATATGCTTAGCTGTTTCATAGCTATTTTACAGCCTAGAGACACTGAGAGGGGAGGAAAAAAGAAGAAGAAAATGAAGAGACGCCACCACCTCTGCCCACTACAAAAGATGTCATGGCTTTGTCATTTATGGAACACGGCGGATGCAGGCATTACCAGAGAGTACACTGCTCCAGTATGGTATTAAAGACAAAGAAGTTACATTATGGCTGGAGAAAGTGTCATCACAGGCTAGTCTCCTTAGATGAAGGGTGATGGATCAATCTCACCTCCTCCTCAAAACCCAAGTATTCATATTTCCTAGCAGATCGCTCATGATTCTCACTCCACCACTTTGGTGATTTTTTTTTTTTTTCTTTTAAGACATGACAGAAAAGGTTATGAAAGTTGACGAAAGTTCCAGCTGTGCAGCATCCAGTCACACATACTCTGCAAAATCTCAATTCATTAACCACCTTCTCTCTCTCCACACCACAACAGGATACCTGTGCATCTCTGTATATATTAGAACTAATAAAGACATAGACTGTCTAGGTTACAAGTGAGCTTCAGTAACAGTCACTCACTGTTTCATTGCAACTTGTTGCAGTCTGGCTGAAAGGTGGAGACAGATCTGTCTGAGCCAAAAGAGAGAACAGTTAAAAATAACCCTTTTAGTTCTCCTCAATCACTAAGCATTACAAATAATTTAATATCGCCGCTTTCCAAATGCTACTCACAAACACAATCAACTCAGTCAACTGTCCAGCTAATGGAATGGGAAGAGTACAATTATGAATGTCACCAGTGACAACTGTTAAAGAAAGACTAGAAGAGAATCAGTTCCCTCAAATTCTCAGTTTCTCTGCTTAAGGAGCTCATTATTATTATTTTTAAAACATTTTTTTGTTGATAGAAAGCATCACAACTAGACTAGGATTCCACAACATCAATCTTTGTTTTGATTTCTGTAGTTCTCTAGGAAAAATAAAATCCCAAATCAAGCTACATGAAGCATTAACAATATTCAGATATTACAATGGAAGCACTTATTACTTCATAGAACAGATTAGTTTTAAAAGTGTATTTACATGTTCTAAGTTATACAAAATACAGTATTCCAATAATTCATGTTAATCACCACATTTCAGACAACTTCACATAAAAGTGCAGAGGATGCATTCATCCATGATCCTGGCCAGTAGCAAGCGGTCACCCACAGCGTGACAGATGAGAGCTGCTATTGTGCCCCCCTCGGGAAAACAAATCCCACCATACCTTCCCACTGAGACGCAGCTGCAGATCCGAGAAAACATTCAGGCAGGTACACGAGCAAAGTTTGTTGAGACCCACAGACCAAAATCACATGCCTTAATTTACTAGATGTACGTGAAGTACTTTTTTTTTTTTTTTTTTTTTAAACAGATGTTGTACAGCAAGGGGCGTCTGCTCATGCCTCAGTTGGGAAAAGGAAGTAACACGGGTTTTGGCTATTTAACAGGCACCCAAATTACACTTTGTATCAACAGCCTTGTAACTACAACCGACCTTATGTTAAGGACACAATTCTGCAGCTGACTGCCTGGGCAGAGCTTCACATTCCAGAACAGGTCCTGTGAAGTCCACATGGTTCTCTACAGATACAGGACTCACCCCATGCAGAAGTGACAGCAGAACTGAGGCTTTAAAGTGTTGGGGCCTCAGACAGTGATTTCCTCACAACACAGCACTATCAGTTCACATCAGCAGGTCAAGTCTCAGTGCAACAGCACACTTGGCTAAAGCAACAGCTATTTTTTCATGCCTTTATGCTGTAAGTCTCCTCCCTAGCTATACATTCCTTTCACTTTCTTCTGGACTGTGGAAATGAGATCAAGAAAAGGAGATTCCCTAAACAAGTACATATCTTTCTGTAAGATGATGCTAAACTGATGGGATCCAAATGGGCCTAAAATTGTAAACAGTGAGGATTCAGTTTCAGCCATCTCGCTCAGGTCAGACTCTTGCATTACTCTTCCTGCTTTCATTCTTCACTCTCCTCGCCAAGTATCTAGGTCTATCTGTCTGTGTATCCTCCTCAAAGGATTCCTTTTCCCCTGTAGCTGCTTGAACTTTAAGAAGTTTGCATTCCAAAATCGACTCACTAGGGGATAGCATACTATCAAACTAACAAATTACATTCTGTATGACAAATCTGCCTTATCACGAATTAAATAAGTGTAATTTCTCCATTAGCATTATGTTAGCATCTCCACAGAAGTTTAGTTAAGCCTATTCTTTCTACCTTTTTCCCAGTTGATCATTGTGAGTTTATCTATCTTCTACCATGTTACAGTGGCAGATATACAAATCATAGTAATTATCTGAACATCTAGAAAGCCAGCCAAGCATCCTGCACTGCTGCAAAGGCAAAACACTAGCACTAACAAATGATTTTGGTGTTTATGCATTTAGATGTAGGTTGCAAAAAAAAAAAAGAGATTTATGTACACAGATAAATTTGTGTTTCTCCTCTCGTGCTTAGCAGCCAAAATCGTAAGGTTGAACAAAAGACTATCTGGATTTTACAAAGGTCCGAGATACCTCCACTCTCACTAAAAATGAAGGCATCTGATCACAAGGAACAAAGCTCTGTTATGCTGCGGAGGCTTACAAGGCTGAAGCAGCAATATTCTCTTCTGTACAAGCCCATTATTTCTGCTGTATACACAAAAATATTTTTCCACACAAGTGGTAATTTATTACAGAATTCCCAAAGCTGCTGGCCTTCCACTCCACCTCCCAACTTGAGATGAGTTTGGTACAATTAGTAGCAGTCCTGCAGATAACGCTGAAAGTGATTTCTACAGCTAGACAGCTTGGGCTTTCAAACAGCACAGCAGGGAAATGGAGAACTGTCAGAAAAGACAGAAGATTTTACTAGAAGAACTGCAAAAAGCCACATTTAACTTATGTTTAAAAAAAAAAAAATTTTCTCCCAGCACAAGTTTATAGTACACTACTTTTTCACCCTGTCCATGCAGGGGAAAAAAAAAGTAGAATTCAGATTATCTGAATATCAAAACTATCACTAACTGTGTAAATGAACAAGCGATAGGACCAGCTTACCAACATTACACCTGCAATCTGAGGTACATCCACCTGATCCCAGCACAGAATGCTCCGGAGTAAAGGAAAGACACCCACGACTCCAGTGCTTGCTAGAACTTTTACAATAACCATGTGAAAGTAACGACTTTCTCCTGTGGGAGTTAACGAGATCTTTGTTACTGGCTTCACTGGGAGCAGATCTTGGCAACCGGTGAAAGATTAAATTTCTAGGGAATTTTTACATACAAATCCGCATTATTATAAGGAGATATAGCTAGTATAGATTAGAAGACCATATATGAAAGCAATACTGTACTAAATGTTGCGCATTATTTATTCACCGCCTGTTTCTTCTGTAGAATAACACAACACTCATTGCCCACAAATCTCATCAACAGTTTATGTATTTTCAAAATTAGTGCTGTGAAATGGCTGTTTGGCATCAATCGGCTTCCTAATGAACGTACAGCTGTGTCAAAAACTGCTCCCTTTTACTAGCAATCCCTGCAGTGATGCTGAAAGGTGCACTCCCTTTGTTCTCTCCCCTTGGAGATGGTCCCTTTATGGCTGGAATGGGGTACGCTGGCATCAGGCACACTTACAGCCTCTACAGAGCATGTTCCAAGGTTAAAGAACTTCAGGCTCTAACAGTGTCAATTCAGCATCTTTTAATGTTCAAACTGAGCTCAAATAATAGTGGTCATCTTATAACCGCTATGAAAATGTACCCAAGTTATCTCTTATGGACAGGATTGTCATCCTAGTCAAAGAAACAAGATTACATAGTTAATTGTTCTGAGAGGAGCAGGGAGCTCTGAAGCAGCAAGCTTAACTTCCTGAGACCGCAAAAACTGAGAAAGGAATGCAGCATTGCACATAATTTTTTTTGTCTGGCAATACTAACACTCCTTTAAATAGTTACTACCTTCTTATCTATCTTTGAAGCTGCTGCTTCTTTACAAAAAAAATTCTCCAGCTACAAAAGTTAAGCTGCACTCACCCTAAAGTGCGATTTTCCAGTTTTGCCACCCAGACACATGAATCACAGAATGTGCAAATTTGCACTGTCCCTGCAGGGAAGCACAAGAGATTGCTAACAGCCTTCTCTGAAGGAAAGATCTAATGAACATTCACTGTTAGTTTCCATTCCGTAAGCTTTTAATACAACAGAAAGAATTAACAGAACCGCACATACTATTCTCACCAAATGAATATTTTGCTGTTAAAATAGCGTGACGTACTGCAAAACCAACTCCTGTACACATATGTAAGTATTTAAAAGATATTCCTAAAGCAGTAAAGACAGCAAGACCCAAATGAAGGACGAGCAACTCCTCGTGCAGTTACAGTACCCTTTAGCTTTGTTATTTAAACAGGAAGCATGACTTCCAAGACCAGCCACTCAAAGCTACCTGAAAATTTAGAAACAATAAATGCAAAAGGAGTTTCTACATTTACATGCTGTCAGCGTTGTTTGTTTTGCCTTTTTTTTTTTTTTTTAAATCCATGGTTTGGCCTTTATCACCAAAATAAAACAACAAGAAACCCCAGCACATATCAAAAATGTCAGTCCAAATCAGCAATACTTGATACAGATAGAAATACATGCTGACATTTCAGCAACATGGAGCTAAACTATTCATCTATTTGAAGAGAATACCCCAAGATTATATCAGAGCTTTAGAATCCCAAATTACAATAATACACTCACAAGTATACTTTTGTAACCAGCAAAAAAGTTAAAAGCACTTCCTTGACTTCAGAACATGGTCCATTAAAAATAATAATTAAAAAAATAGGTCAATAACTGCATTTAATGTATAGGCTCTTTACAAAGGTGATGCCTTCAAAAACCTGCTTATGAATTCTGAGTTTTGAGATTTTTATTATTTTCTTAAATGTTTACAACATTAGCTGCTTCTTTGCACCTTTTTGTCTTTGCATTTCTGCTCCGAAATTAGGGGTGGAATCTCTTGGGTAAATGCAAAGTCAAAATACTTGTTCAACATGATACTGTTGAGTTCTGCTGGTAACTAGTTGTGCCTCAGCTTCGGCACTTGTGCTTCTGAAAGCTTTCAAGCTTATTTTTCTTGAGGACTATGCTGTTTATCAATCCCCAAGCATGAATACACTCCTGTCTTACAAGCCCCATTTTGGCTACGAGCATAGCCCCATACTACTTTCCGAAATTAAGTACTCCTTTTCTTCCCACACAAATTCAGCTCTCAAGCTTCCTCAATATAAGAGGAGATTCTTGTTATGCTGATGAAATTCTTAGGAAGGAACTTCCACCTACTTCCTCTATCTTCTACACGCCATAAACATCCCCGCAATCTGTTGAAGCTTTCATCTGCTCTCCCACACCAGCACAAGGGTCTTGATACTTAAGCTGCCCATTTTAATTGTGGGAAATCATTGGCTGTTTCTGCTCTATAAAAGAGATGAACAGAGTACTCTTTTGCCACCGCAGTTCTCTTGTAGTCAAGAGACAGAAAATTGTAATATGGCAGCTAATAGCCATTGTTTTGCTGGAGCCAATAAATACTCATTTGGTAGTTTCAGAGAGCCAAGAGACATGGGGGTCAGCAGCTCAGACTAGCACCTTTTCCATGATTACTAAATTGTTAACAGAAGAACAGATCTTGTTTCAGCAAGATGCCATAAAAGAAAGTGAGCCTCATAAAAGAAACAAATGGAAAGGCAGGTTACAGCAGTGCAGCTGTGGAGCAGGAAAGCAACTGAAGTGTTTTACTATGACATGGGTCATTTGATAGAGGCTTATTACTACTCTTTGTATGGCACATTGTGGTGCTTTCTGGATTGTTTCAATACATCTGCTGTACTTTTCTGCACTGGAAGTCTCACGCATCACAGACTGCTGTTTTCCTGGTATCTTTAATTCTGCACTTACAGTACTAGACAAGATGCTACACCTTACCAGAAGTGAGCTGCAGTATTAAATAAAATTCATTCTACCTCAGAGAGTCTTAAAATATAGCCATTTTTTGTATATACACTTTCATTTAAAACTCCCTATTTTCAGCCACTTGAGTGCCAAAACAAAGAGTCACTATTCACACAGGCTGTCAACAGACTTTGAGACACAAACTTTGAGTGTCTTGACAAAACCCCAATAAGTAAGCTTATTGTAGTTTATAGTTACAGTGAGAAAGACAGATAAGAAAGCCATATACAGAATTAAGGAGACTTTGCACTTTTCATCATGCCCAGCCCTGGGTAGTTCAGATGGGGTACTTGCAGGCAAGCAGGCAGGCAGGGTCATCGTCAGTTGTTTGTGTTGGGACACCTCACAGATTTCACTGCTCACTCTGAAGACTGGCGATTCATGTGTGCTTTTTAGATTCTTTGTTTTTAAAAGTCTTTAAAGTTGCATCACTCGGAATCAGATAAGTCACTTTAAACAAAGCAAAGTGTTAAGTGTGACAATTTATTTATAACATACTTCCCACCATCACCACCACACACCACCCTGCGAAAGAAAAACCCCTGCTGAAAGGGTGACAATTTTTAGCATGTTTGAAAGAAATTAGACCAACGCTGCATGAAAAGCCACTCTAGTCAAATTAAGAACATAACAGAGGGGGAGATCATTCAAATCACACACTTACTTTAAGCATTCTGGATTAGCCTGCTTCTCCACTTTCTTAAGAAGTCAACACACAATTGGTCTAAACTCATACTAATATCAACATTATGTTTAAAAAACAAGCTAGGCAAGAAGTCTTTAGTATAGAAAAGAAAGCCCAATGCTTTTCTAATACACTTTTCAGATTTCAGTAGGGGAACTGGAAACTAGCCTCAACATCTTCTATCCCATATCTACTCCCCAGTATAAATATTAGCCCAGGAGGTGCAGCCTAAGAGTTCTGACACAGCTGCTATCTTAAGATAGCCTCTCTTGTTAAGAGGACTCCTAGACATATACTTCTGTTAAAGCTTCTGGTTCTTGCAGTTGCAGGTCATGCAGAAGGTCCCAACATCAGACATAACATATTTTTCCTTTTAACACCATATACTGTTGAAGCAGCGCTTGGTGACGAGAGTGGATTACTTCCAAGAGGGCAAGTCTTGTGTGCTAATTTTGTAACAGGAAACATGCTGGAGAGAGAACCAGCAGGCATGGAGATCAGTTACGCTGCTACACAGAAGATAGTGAGGTAAACTGTTCGTGTCTAGAGTGGGTGTAGCTCGTTCCATAGAGTGTTCATGAGGCAAAGGACCAAAACTTTTTCTCAAGCTCTTGTACAACAGGTAAGGTGCAGTAAAGTAACAGTGGCTTGTTTGCTTCTTTAAAAAAACCAACCCTTCTTCTAAAGCATAAGGTACTGGCAATTCCTTAACAGATAGGACTTGAGGTTCAGCCTAACGAGCCAGACCTCTTTTTTAAATCTCCTGTACTTCGCAATGAAGCATAACATGCTGCTTTATCAGCAGTTCAAGAGGGAAGTCCCTCTACAGAAGAAAAAGGAGGAGTGGTGGTAAAAATACAGCCTAAAACCCACAGTAAATTATTTTGTCCATATCTGTAAAGTGAGAGATTCCCTACTGTTCTCTCCTTGCTTTCTGGAAGTGATCCAGGATTAGAACCCACCAAGATGTTTGAGCAGTATTTTAATCAACACTGCACTGACTCTAGTCTGCATAACACTTGTGCATTAACCTCAAGATACCTCAGTTTTTACAAGAGATTGAACGTTATCCTGTCTTCCTGTCCTAAAGGTTCCCCTATTCCTCTTCAACAGCAACATAGTTCTATACAACAGGTACTTTCTAGTGCCTCTGAATGGGAAAGAAAATTATTTCATGATGCTGCCCAGCAACATCTACTTATCTCTTAAAACTATGTTTTACAATTTGACTGGGAGGGGTGGGCAGGGTGGATACAGAGAAAAGAGCAGGAGTTTAAAGAGAAGAAAAAAAACAGCAAGGAGAGTCTCCTAGGCTCTTTCTCCACTTACAATGGACATTAGAACAGATAGCAAAAGCCCTGTCCACTCAGGAGGGATCTACATCTATTCCTCCAGACAGGTGAATCTGTTCTATTGCATGACATCAGAAAATGCTCTACCAGTGTTAAAAACAAAGTTGTAAATATAGACACTAAGATTTTGGGCAACATAATGATCAGGAAAGGGCCTGAACAAGTTGTGCCAACAGAAACAGGGTTTGGTTGTTTTGGTTTTTTTTTTGTGTAGATGCAAAATGGGAAAGCCTCCACAAACTTTATTTCTGGGAGTCTCTACAGAAGGCAGAGAAGTCTAAGAGGCCAAAACAAGGAACCCTAACAAGAAAAAGGGGTGTGCTTACAAGGGTCCGTATCTGGTCTCGTATTTAGAAACAATGTTCTTGCACCGTCCCACTTCCTTGCGCAGCTCTGCAACCTCCGTCCTCAGGGCTGTATTCTCTTTCTCAAGAAAGGCTGCCCGAATTGTGATCTGATTCTCCTTTAATCGCCGAGCATCACGGGAACGCTTCGCTGCCACATTGTTCTTCTTTCGCCTTGTCCAATATTTTTCATCCTGTAGCAAAAAAGGAAAAAACATATGCCAACCTGACAACTATATAAAATAGACACCTCTTCATTGTATGATGATATTCACACTGACTGCTGTATTAAAGAAACTCTTTCATTGGTTTGCAGGGCTCTGACACCAAAATACAGGCACAGTACTGTAAGACTTCATCCTCACATGAGTTTTGTTTTAAGATAAGCCAAGTGCACAGCTAGAACTAGGGACATTAAGAGACTTCGCTACCAAGAAGCTGTCCAACTGAAATGCTCCCTTTACTTAGTTTCAATTAAGGAATGAACTTCTACAGAAAGCAACCTGTTCTGTTGTCCGGGCTGCTTAAAGCCAGATCAGTCATAATGCTGGGCAAAAATGTTCAACGGCCTTCAAAAGTGCAGTTGATGAGGATGTGACTTGATAGTTCTTCTAATTCCTGTGTATAGCATGATACGTTGCTCCTGCCCAGTAATTGTCTCATGATACCAAACCAGCAAAATAGCAAGAACAGCAGTTGACTTGCCAATTCTGTTCTTGGCAGTGCTTCTGCCCAATCATGTAGGTATAGTGCATTACCTTTATATGTCAAAATGTTTGGACAAAGAGTCAGAAAACTTTGATCGACGCCTAGAGAAGTTTGCAGCAATAAATGTTACCTTTTGCTCATCTGGGACAAAAACCTTCTTGGCTTTTTTAATCATTGGTTGTGGTTTCAGGTCCTCTTCAGTAAACTTGTGCTTGCGAGGATTGAAGAGCTCACCACCAGGCACGCTGGATAGCACTAAATCAGCAGGGTCAGGGTTAAAATTCACCTCAACTTCTACGCAGTCAGGATCAATGGGGCTGGGAGTATTTCTCTCATTTTGTCGTGGGGACTCTGGTGACAACAGGAGAAGTTACAATACATTCAGCAGGATGAAAAGAATAAACTAAGAAGTCAGCTTGGGTATCTCTATCTATTGCCCTACTGTGGGCATCATTTAATAGTAGTATTCGGTATTACCCTAAGGCATGCTTGGTGCTGTACAGCTGCTGGCACAGAGAGAAGCTACAAGTCCAGTTTGTAATACAGACTCTAGAAACATATGCCAGACTAACAGACAGGAGTAGATAGATGCGGGACAAGAGTTAATAACTTCCTCAGCAAAAACTACATGCTTTGCACACTTCAGAAGCGCCTTCCACAGCAATAACAAGTGAGAAACTTCTATCAGCCTATGTTTTATGCCACAGAAAGCCTTATGGAAACAAGCGTGCCCAAAGAGCACCAGTCCCTGGGTGCTTCAAATGCCAGACAATCGTATTTCCAAACAAAGGACTAAATAAAGGGGGGGTTGTTACAAATGCAGCAGTATTCTACTTCTTTGCCACACGGAAACAAATGTCCCAACAGACTGTCTGACACTGACAGCGTATATACAAACTTTGTCATATTTATCTGTTGTTTACAAACTTCATACACACGAATTGCAAATGTCAGTGTAATTTGAAGCAGTGATCAATGAATATGTTTTTTCATACACTACCAAGAAAAAAGCCACAACCTATGTCTTATTTTGAAGGAGTTCTGCATTTTGCCATTCTTTCAGATTCACAGAAGAGGCCCTGAGCAAAATGCTTTCTGTAAAGTCTGCTCACAAAATAGCATTCTGAAGGTTTAGCAGCTATCATGTTTATCCAAATCTAGGATGACCAAGCTGCTAAATTCTTTAATAGAGAAGATCTTGATACTGCAAATGAAGAGTAGACGTTCCCTAGTACCATTTAAGTACAGTTTTGTTTCTTTATTCCTCCATTTCCTCTTCAAAGCACCACAGAACATCAAACCATCATTAACACACCTTTTCCAACTGTCTGTTCTTACATTTCACAGGCTAGCATGAAAAAATGCTTCACTGTTTTTCTATTAAGTATTGTTATTTGAGGTACATTAAGTTAGCATAAGTTCACCCAGGCAGACCAAGCCACCAAGGTAGCACAAATGACTTGTCACAAACTATCAGATCCGTTGTAAAATAACCTGAGAAACTATTTTCTCAACACGTCCAGCTTTTCACTAGATTAGCAATACCAAGAAAGCAAATACTTTATGTTGGTGTTTCAGCTCTTCGAATTTCAAAAGAGAAACAGACTGCACACTAAGAGACACTCACTCATTATTTGCAGGAGAGGGAGAGGGGAAGAAGAGGAGAGGCAGCATCTTCATGAATTGGCAGCATCTTCATGAATCAGACTGAGGCTCTACATTGAGCATGTTAGTGCTACTTAACCTGCCACAGTTAACACTGACAGGTTAGCACATCTCCTCTTTGATCTAAAGAGGCACCTTTTAATACAAGAACAGCAAAAGTCCCTCAGAGCCCCGTATTATTCCATCTACCTGTGCTGGAGGCTGCTTCAGATTGCTGATAAACTGCAGTGGAAGAGGATGATGCAGGAGAACCAGTGGAAGCACTGGCAGACTCCTTTCCTTCCAGCTCAGCCACAGGCAAGAGTGGATTCTGGTTCAAATCCAGGTGAGTAGGGCTGGAAGGAATTCCATTCTCCAGCAGGAACTCATCCAGATCCATGTACTCCAGGTGGAAAGACTCGCCATCGTAAGGAATAGTTTTGTCCCAAATGGGTGGCATAAGGGAAGCAGAGACTGCCATAGTGCTGGCAGCTGCTGCCTCATCTTCCTCAAGCTTTATCTTCTCCTTCTCTTTATCTGAAAGATACAAGTAGGTCACTGTACATGCCATAACACAGGACAGACTCAAGGTTTAAGAGTCTAGCAAAACCCCCATGAAAGGAAATTCAGTAAGCTCTAGTTCTGCCTCATGACATGATCTGAAAAAACAGATGTTGAAAGGCTACATTCATAGGTAACTCAGCATGGAATGCTCCGACTCCTTGTGACGACTGGACCACAGACGTTTGAGTAGCCTTGAAGGCCAGCACCTTTGCTGTGGTAACTTACCAAAGTGTGATACAGTACTATATCTGGCTTATTATTAGTCACTGCAAAATAGCCTGTTTTTCACAGGCTCATCTTGGAAGACTGTGAAAGTGAGCGTCCGTAAGTAGGATTACATGGGAAGCCATTACAAAAACTCCAAGGAAGCAGTGTCATTTAAGAAAGAAGGGGCGGAAGAATAATCTAGATACAAACAGGAACGGAATACAAGTTTTCAGATTACATTTGAAATTTAGTCAAAAGGTCCACAGGACACCAGAAACCTGGATATCTATTGCTCAGTGTTTTAGAAGCATTCTTTCTGAAATGACTCAGCATGTCCACACAAAGCAATAGCTCCAAATGCTCTTCACTATAGATAGCTCAGAGTACCTACACACAATTTGCACTCTTTGGGGAGATGTCTAATTAGGCATATTCCCACATCCCACCCCCAAGCCACAAGACTGATGAAATTTTCTCCATTTACTATGCTACAGTGCACATATTACAGAAAAATGGCTGTTCCTATGTTCCCCACAGCTACTGAATCTTAACTATTGTCTGGGACAGAATCCAAGCAGAAAACTCAAGTTATGGAATAATTACATAATTTAAGAGATAAAAATAAGCTGTCAGAGATGGGAAAAAAAGAAAAAAAGAAAATCCAAGTGATTTTCCTGATCCAGCTCTCCACGTAGCGATGCAGTTCTACCAGTGCTGGAGGAGGCACTGCAGAAGCAGTGCTAGCACTGCCAGCATTGAGCCAGCGCTGCCGTCAACAGCAGTGATCACCAGTTGTACCCAAACCAACCGCAAATCAGTTCTTACCATGGAAGCTGACAAATATTCAGTTCAATGGAACAAGGACTCTAGGTGCATACACTGGACCAGTTTGGATCTCCAGTATTCACACAGGCTAGCCCAACAAAATGCACAAACCTTTGGCACTAGGGTTTTCTAGACTGTCTACAATATGCTAAAGGAGTGTTTTTCTCTGTCGGGGGTGGGAGTGGGGGTGAAACTCTGCTCTAAATCAGAAAAGCCTATTTATATAAAACCTATTCTGATAGAACTGGCATTCCTTCTGCTGCTGCTTGGCTGGTATAGAACTGAGACTTGAAGAGCTTTTTATGGCTTAAAGAACAGTGCTGTCATACAAAGCAAATTAGCATTTTAATACCAATTTTAAACTAAACAGCTGAGAAAATACTTACCAGCCAGAGACTTGGCTCTAAGAGCAAGTACCTAAAGAGCATGTTAAATTCAGACCAGTGGCTCCTGGACCCGAACTTTGTTAACATCATCTTGCAGCTTTTGGCCTTCTCCCTTGCCACTTCACTCTGCTGCCTCTGAACTGCCATCTCCCAACTCCTATCCCTGCTATAAACCCTTTTCTGCAGGGCAGTTTTGCAACTTTTCTACCCTTTGCTTGTGCAAAGCAAATGTGCAGGTTAACAGTCATGATCCAAATAATCCAAATGTTTCTAAACAGTTCCTATTCGAAGCTAGTAAAGAAACAGCATCTACTTCACATACAAGGACGATTTTCACTTACACTTACTGAAGCACACCCCACCAAACTCGAACTGCCATTTTACATCCAACTTGTGAACCAGGGATCGTGTATTTCCCCAGGGTTTGCATAGTGACCAACACAACAGAACCCAGATTCACAGTGGGAGTTGTGGATGTTATTCTAGTAAAGACCTCACCAAAACAGAAGCAAATGACAATAATGAATTCTTTGTAAATCACTTTATTTTTTAATCAACATGATAAAAAAATCTTGTGAATATTTTTTCAAAATGTCAACTACAAAGAAAAAAATAATTCTTTACTCTTGAAAACAATAGTATTCCATTAAAAGTTATGCCAGTTCTAATGCAAGCCAGCAGTGCTTTTGTTTTGCAACATCTAATACGACACCTCCAACAGAGGAGAAAATAAACCTCAAGCGATTAACAGATTAAACAGAAGGCTTAAAAATACTGTTCAGAAGGTAGATTCCAAAAAGACTACACTACTGGCATATGTGGCTCTTCTCAGATCTTTTACTGCCTTTTATATGTGCACCATCATCCTGCTGTACTTCAGTAGCCTCAAAAGACCATGGTCCCTTCAACTTTCTGTTGCTATCATCCATGGCTCACACCAGATTAAATCCTTCCTTCACATGAGAAGACCACCCGATTTCTTTTTTCCCCCTTTTGCTACATGTTGACAACTGGTCGAGCACTGGGTCCCCAGTGCCATCTTTGTTTAGCTATGCTGTCTGTCTCTCCCCTCACTTCTAACAGCAATATCTGAAACAAATTAAAATAGCAGAATTTAACAGGCACATCAGGTGTCCGTGTATTTCAAACACGATTTGTAAAAAGATTAAACTGTTGAATGATCTTTTTTGCGTTGACATTTTCCCATTGGCTTTCTTCCAATTCACTTAATCTTTATTTCTGCTGCACAACATCCTGCTGGGTGCACAACATCTAATGAAACACTAATTAACTTCTTGCATCTTGAAGGGGAAGTTTCCGCCTGCCCCAGCACAGGGACCTGAAACATTAATTCTCTGAAGGTATTTATAGTGTAAACAGGTATTACCTGACAGCAGAGCTGCAGTATCCTAAGAGGCTCCATTTGCAGTGATTCAAGGTCACCCTGATAAATCTGGACTGTACTTCTGCAGCTGATAGCTCACGTCCGATTTAGCCCCCTCATTCTGCTGCTGTGACCTATTAACTAGGCTGTACATCTGCTGTTAGCAGAGAGGTCACTAGTTTATGCTAAGTAATTTACGCAGAGCATTCCAGGCCTTGAACTGTTGGAAATACTGCTGTTTTAGCCTTAAAGCAGCAGCTCGGAAAGAGCTTTATTCCACATCCTATTTTTTCATCAAAAAAACCCCAACCAACCAACCCACCCACCCCAGATTAAAAGACATTTTGGCCACAACTCTCAAGAGCTATCCCAGCCACAAACAGAACAAACACTTCTTTGTCAAAGTTCCCCTCATCCATCAAAAAATATTGTTAAGTTACACTGAAAACACAATACAGACTAAGGCTGATCGCCCCATAAAACTTTAGTCCCACTTGCAACAATGGAACAAGACAGGTTATAAGGTTCCGTGTTCCTGATGCCCATTACTGTGATATTTCTTGAGGCATTCCCTCCTGCCACAGCAGCTCACAGCTGGTGATTAAGGCATCCTTTGGAGAGTATGCAGCAGCTCATATTAATAGGAGAGACCTACTCTCCTGCTCCAGAACATGAGTTCTCTTCCCTTACCTGACAGGACTTTTTATAAAAATATTATTATTTTTATTTATTTAAACCCTACAATGTACTCGAGGACAACTTACAGCAAGGCTGGTCAGACATACTTGGTACACGGCAGGGCAGCCCTCAGGATGATGGCATTCAGTTGGAACTGGGTGTCCTCTGTTGCTCAGAAGGATTAGAAAGCTTGCTTGCTTACTGGGTAGTCAAATTACCTACAGCAGTTGGAAAACCCACTGGTTGTTTGTGGAGACTATAAATGGACACGGCAGCTAGCTGATACCGTTTCTCGCAGAATAAGACAGAAAATTGTATTTTTGTCAACAGTCATTCCAGACAAAAGGCATACGGTCTTTTCTCAGAAAGCATCCTGAAAACACACAACTGTTTGAAGAAGATTACTAATTACTTAATATTTTGGTGGTGTCCCTATGCTGTAAAGGAACAGAAAATACAAGGATCCTCTGAAGTCAGCTGAGTTACAGTTCTACTGACAAGTGTTTTGTAAAATTGAGAGTAACTACCTGCTATCACAGAAGGCATTCTTTCTTTTGTTTTGCAAATATGCAAACAAGAAAAGCATCAGAGATCAAAATCAACAGAAAGCAACAAGTTCCACGAAGTGTGAAGTGAAACAGTACAAAGTGGACTAAGCAAATCTATGCAGAGATTTTAAGAATGAGAACAATCTGAACCTCATCACAGCATGAATGGAGAGGGGTAATCAAGACGCGATGGACTCACTAGCAAGCGTTAGGTTAGAGAATCAAGCTGAAAACCTTCCCAAGCTGGAATGGGATCATCTAGTAAAAGTATAATTTTTTTTTCTAATTGTAGAAAAATGCACTACCTCAAAATCACAATAATTTTAAAGTGTTGCATCTCCATTGGCCAGATCACATGATTCCGGACAAGAAAAGCACCCCTCAGACAAATTCGCCATATCCCAGTCAGCTACCACCATAGTTTCCACACACGAACTTAAATTCTAGCTCCTGCTGCTGGCACTATCACCTTTAAAAAGGATCGGGTGAAAAAATATCTTAAGAAATCCCATAATGTTGTAGATTCAAGATTCTACGTACTGCAGCATCCTGCAGCATAGCAACATCACTAAAACCTTTACTGGAGGCGCTTTGTTTTTTTATAGAAAGGAGAAAAAACTATTTGCTAGAATCACAAGATGGATACATTTATGCAGTATCGTGCAATGTCAGACATCGAAAGTGAACGGATCTTAACTAGGATCCTCACCGGGAACAGTCTTGCCAGCGCCGTGGCCTGCCCCGGCTATCGCCTGATGTTCCGAAAAATGATTCTCAACCCCAAAATTCCCAAGCATAAGCACTTCTTATATTACACACCGGTACGCCGGGCAGATAAAGCCGAGCCTTGCACAGAAACGAACTGATACTTAGCAAGGCAAAAATACTCCCAGGTAGGAAAACCCCACCAGCACGGCAGCTGTCGGTACCGGGACTGTTATCTACACCGCTGCTGCCGGCGCAGCCCGAGGGAGGGAGGCAGCTCCGGGCTCTGCGGGACGGGGCCCGTGCGCAGGCAGGCAGTGCCGCCCGCACCGGTGATCACCGAGCCCCATCGGAGGGGATCCGCCGCTTCTGCGTGCCGCCGCGCAGCTCCTGGGCGACGAAGGTCACGGGAGGCTCCGGCCCTTCCCACCGCTGCTCCCGGCTTCGCCTCAGAGGCGGGGGAGGCCCCGGGCAGCGCGTCAGGCCGCGGCCGCGTTTCACCGGGCACCCGGCGGGACGGCCCGGCGGCTGCAGGGCCAGCGCGCATCGTGAGGCCGAGCCCGGCGGGCCGCGAGCCCCGCGCTGCCGGCGGGGGCGGAGGGAAGGGGCGCGCGCCCTACCGGGGGGGGGGGGGGAGGGGGGGCGCGCCAGGCTCAGGCGTGCGGGTGCCCCCCCCCCCCGCGCGCGCCGCCGCCGCCAGTCCCGCCGTGACCCGGCGGGTCCCGCCCTCCGAGGCACGGGGCGGGGAGACGGCGGGGGGGGAGGGGGGAGGAGGGGAAGGGGGGGGGCGGTGAGAGAGAGGAGCCGGAGGGTGCCGCGCGCTCCCGCCGCCCCCGCGCGCGCCCACGCGCTCACCCAGGCGCGCCTCCCTCGGCGGGTTCTCCATCAGCTTCTTCAGCACCAGCGGGAAAGCGCCCGCCAGGCCCCGCTGCTCCTGCTGCGCGGCGGCCCCCGCGCTCCCCCCGGCCGCAGTGGGCTCCGCTCCTCCCGCCGCCGCCGCCGCCTCCTGGTGCGCGGCGCGGCCGGGCATGCTCCCCGCGAGCTGGCGGGCGCGCGGGCGGGCTGTCAACGGTCGCCGGCGGCCGCAGCGCCCGGCACGAAGCTGCGACAGCTCCCCGGGACCCGGCGGCAACGACCAGCGCGGAGCGAGGACGGCGCGCGAGGAGCTGACAGCGCATGCGCGTCCGGCTGACGCTCCGCGCCTGTTTCAGTATTCATGATCGCCGCGGCCTCGCCCACCCATGGGATCGCGACCGGCCCGGCCCTCTCTGCCCCGCGGATTGGCCCGCGCCGTTCGGGGGGCGGCCCCTCTCTGGCAGGCCCCGCCCTCCCCGCCCCTCCGCGGCCGGCGCGGGCACGCGCCCCCCTCCCGCCGGGGCACGTGCAGGGGCAGGCTCCAGGCTGCTCATCAGCATGCGGCGCCCCGCCCCTCGCGCCTCCTCCGGGAGCTGCGTCACCGCCAGCTGCTCCTGAAGGCGGGGCCGCGGGGGGGGGGGGGGGTGTGGAAGGGGGGGAAGCGCGCGCGTGGGCGGAGGGGGAGGAGGAGCAGTGCCCGCTGCGGGGCGCGCGCCCGCCGCTCGCCTCCGGGGGTTGGGGGGGGGCGCCCGCCCCGCCTCTACGCTTGCGCGGGAAGCGACCGTTAGCGGCTGGGGCGGCCCCGGGTGCGGGCCGCTGCCCGGCCGCGGGCTGCGCCCGGCTGCCCCGGCCCCGCTGGGCCCGACGGCCACAGCTTGGCGGGCTCGGGGGGCGCGTAACCCGGCGCTTCCCAACCGCCGCCGGTGCCAGCGCTCCCGCCCCAGTCCTTAAATATCCTCAAACACCCTCGCTTGGGGTCCCGCGTGACCTGGATTTCATCTCCCTCTGCTCTGCATCACGCCAGCAGCGAGCAGGACTCCAGGGCGGCTGCTGGCGCGGCTGGGCAGCCCGGGAGCGGGAGTCTCTCCAAGTTTTCATGGTCACAAGCGATCCCTTGTGACTCCCCAACCACTCCCGCCCCGTTCCACCAACATGGCTGCCACGCTGGGGTTTAAGCTCCTCAACGCACAAAGGGAGCCAGTGTTGCCAAGTTCATCCCCAGAGCCCAGGCGGGTACCGAGGAGCTGCTCCTGCAGAAGGAACGAGCTCGTGGAAGGGACAGACGCTTCTCCCGTCGGCAGTCGCTGCCTCTTGCCGCGGAAGGGCTGGCCGCAGCAAACCTACCGCACAGCGCGGCGAGCAGGGCGAGGAAAGGGCGCGCGACCCCGCTGGGATTGCCCCTTCCGCGCCCCACGCAGCCACAGGCGCCAGCGGACGTGTCCCCCTAAGTGCCAGCAGAAATGGGACCTCTCCCTCCCGGGTAGACACTCGGGCATCTGCTTGGTTCAGCTGCCCTTCCACAAACCTCAGACATTTCGCTTTGGCGGCGAGGCACAA
This sequence comes from Opisthocomus hoazin, assembly GCF_030867145.1. Classification (NCBI taxonomy): domain Eukaryota; kingdom Metazoa; phylum Chordata; class Aves; order Opisthocomiformes; family Opisthocomidae; genus Opisthocomus; species Opisthocomus hoazin. Next base: position 17,436,973 of record NC_134421.1, on the reverse strand, counting down.
TTTCACCGGACCCTTGCTAATTAACCCTGATGATCTTTCTCACACAGTCAGGTCCGAGTTCCTCCCCGCGGGTCCCAGGAAAAGGAACGGGTTGGAAGCCGCGTGGAGTAGGCGCTTTCCCCCATCACTGCAACGAGGACTGGGCGACGTCTCCATCCAACGTGGGTGGACAGGGAGCTGCCCTGCCTGCCAGCTACTTCTCTTGCGTAGACTGGGAGGACGATTCTGCTGCCTGCTTGGCAGGGGACAGGGCTGGGACTCCTGACGCAACTCCTGCATGCGTGCTGCCTGACGGGGAGCTGGGAAAGGGCCACCTTGTAAGTGCAAGCTGTGGTCCAGAGGCTGGAACAACACGGGTTAACGCATCGTTTATCCAGGCTGATAAATCCCGCTGCTAGGAGCAGGCAGAGCAGGTCGTGCTCCGCTGCCCAACGTGCTCCAGGGCTGCTGCTCGCCCTCCGCGGACTCCCTCCGCCTTGCCAAGCTCAGCTGGCAGAAGAAAAAAGCGCATGCGTGAGGGGGAGATGCCACTTCACGCGGGGCAATGGAACACAGATGTCAGACCACACACGGCAGCGGTGGCACACACAGCTCGGCAAGGGGCAGAGGGCTCGCAGCGGAGCTTTTGCCTGGGAAACAGCTAGTCGTAGGTGGTAGAGAACACAACCTAGTGAGGCCGGGAAGGGGCAGCTTCAAGGAACAAGGGCGAGGGGACATAGCCAAACGGGGCAGGCCGCAGGCTTCCCGTTCAGTTACGGCTCTCCATGGTCGCTTTGTTCCATTGTTGATGCTGGAGGCCCCCGGGGATGATGCTGTGCCTCAGTGCTGTACAGATCCTTCAAGGAACAGGCTCTGTGTGCATGCCCATGCCCCCTGCAGATCTCGATGGCAACTGCTGTGCTGGGTAACGTCCATATGAATGGAGGTTATTAAACCCGCTCAGCAGCCTTTACTCCAGGGCTTTTCCCTTTAGATCGACCGTGTTCTTCCACCAGCACATTTCCATCCAAGCTCCACCACGCTAAGGTTTGTTCTGCACCACCGCTGTGTTGTGACTTTGCTTGGAGAGGGTTTAGCCTGTACAATGTTAGCCGCTCAGCCGAAGGCGGGAGGGAGGGAGAGAGGGAGTTCCTGGGGAGCATTCCTGTGGGTTCCCTCTCACGTCACTCTCCTTGGGCATCAGCTATGCCCTGCCAGCAAGCAGGGAGGTTGCTCCGAGAGCTTTTTCTTAGCACCTCTGGGGACTGGGGGCTCAAGCCACTGCCAGCAGAAAGTGGGCACTGCACCATCAGCTGTACCTTTTTGGTTAAGCTGAGATCTGCCTGGATTTTTACAATTTCTCTTTTGCTCTGCAGCTGAGAAGGAAGAGAGGAGGACAATGAGATGTGAGGAGAGGAATGCAGCGGCTGTTACTACAGGAAGTCTTGTCAGGGCCAGATGATGCAGAACAGCCCAGCTCTGATGCAGCAGGGAGGCAAGTGAGAAGCAGCCCAGCACTAGGCACAGGCGGGGACACACGTACAGCAAGCCCCACTGGGAGGTCTGAGTAGAAGAACACATTTCAGACAGAGGCTTGAGACCCAACAAATCCAGACACGTGGTGTGTAGGTATGGAGACCCAGAGGGAGAGAACGGAGCTCTGTGGGAAGAGGGCCGTGACAGGAACACTGGCCTGGAAAGTGGCACAGTAAGGACAATTCTAAGGGTTGCAGGAGGTGATGCTGAGAGGCAGGGTGGTCCTGGGGCTGAGGAAGGAAGGAAGCTGCCTCAAAACAGCACTCTTAGCTGCCAAATAAGCCACACCGAGGTAAGACTGGCTGCAAATCATTGATCTCCCCTCTGCCGCCTACCCCAACTCTTGCCAAACCGATAAACCTTGCCAGCACTCCTCCCTTGGATTAATTCAGTCCACTTGGCTGTGGAGTCCAGAGATCCCAGAGAGGCAGCCAAACTTCAGCTTAGCACAGCAAGGCTCTGTACCACGCGACCGTCCCTTGGCCGTTACTGCCTCCTCCCAGCCAGGTCCGCTTTCTACCCGGGTATCAGTCAGCCCGGAAAACATACCCTGGTCTCCACACACAGCTTCATACCGTGTGATATGTAAATACACCCGTTAATGGGCAAAGGCTCAGCAAAGGAGAGAGCCAGCTCACAGGTGGCAGCAGCTCAGCCTTGTAACAAAATGAGCCCGTTAGGGGGTATGGCAGCTCCCCTCGCCCTATTAACCCCTTTCCCACAGGGAGCTGTGCGGGTGCCACCGGGCTTGCTATGATCCAGCTGCCTTTCCTGGCACGAGTGCTTTACTGCTGCAGCAGCAGCCTTTTCTCCTGCTGATCCTGGAGTGAGAGCAGGATCCCACTCCACATTTTCTGCTCCCACCTCCTGGATCACGCTGCCCCTCAAGACTAAAGAGCCATCTGCGTGTCCTGGTAGCAGCTCCCTACAGAAGAGCGAGCTCAGTGCGCGTTTGTTTCTGTGAGTTCAACTCACTCGTGCCTAGACATGAGCTTGTTGAGCCAAGGTGCTCCCACACACCTCCTCAGCACTCGGCAGTGAACATCAAAACACAACAAGCAAAAAGCAGCTTGCCAAGGGTGTGTGTCATCCCATCCAAAACCAGAGTCCCCGAGCTGTGCGGTGAGCACTTGGAGCAGGCCCAGCAATACAGAAGTGGTCAGTCCGGCAAGAGTGAACTGTTCAGCACAGCAGCAGCCCAGACTAAATAACCTCCTGGGTTCTATCCATTTATTTGCTAGGATGCTGCACAGATAGCAGGAAAGCCTAGGAGCACAGAAGTGCTCTTGCAAAGAAATCACAACACTTGTTATGTTCCCTACCCCAGCTTTCCACTGATAAACAACTGCAGCATCAAACACAAAGTTTGCACAGAGTCAGCCTGTCCCACGCAGGCCAGGCTTGCTGGACAGTCTGCATCCGGGAAGAGGCAACGTCTGGAGGCTCAGCAGTTAGTAACCACGGGACAACCTGGATGGCAATCCTGGAAGTCGCTCCTACAACCACGGGACAACCTGGATGGCAATCCTGGAAGTCGCTCCTACATGAGCATGGAGATTTGTGGCCAAGCCTTGCCTGTGCGCAAAGCTTCGAGAGTTTCCAAGAAGTAGCTGAGCACAGAGATTAAAAGGATCAGGAGCTCAGTGCTCTTGACTGATTTTGTAATCAATCCGTTGCTGCCGTCTTTCCTCCCAGCCGCACGACATGCTCACTGCCAGAACTCCCCGTCTGACTCGAACACTTAGGGGAAACACACCCTTGAAGAGCGTGCAGCAAATGAGATCTTCTGCCCCCTTCTCGCCCTGCAACTTTTGGAGGGGAAGGAGAAATCAAAACGGAAACCGCCGCATGCGTTCCCTCAATCCTACCTGTCATCTTGTTGGTCCAGGGCAAGGAGTATTCCAGCAGGGACTTCAGGACTTCTGGAAAGTCCAGGGCGGCGGGGCCCCCGGGGCTGTTGCAGCTCGACATATCCTGTCCTGGGACCGCTCTAGCACAGTGAAGGGAGGGCCAGGCGCCTGGCCGCCGACGCTGCACCCCACACACCTGGGCGGTGCGAGAAGGGCTCGGAGGCACCCCAAGCGGGCTTGCCAAACTACGCCGGCTGAGAAAAAACACGGAGGAAGGGAAGCAGCCTGGCGGAGACGCAGTTTTCCCGGCTGTCTTCACCTCCCCCTCTCCCACGCTGGAGTGGCCAATTGTGGAAATAGCTCGCAGCCTCGCAGGGCTGGGCCGGGCGGCTGGCCAGCGTGGTTTTACAGGGCCTCTCACAGCCAATCCGGCAGCGAAGAACTGGGCCAGTTATCTAACTTTGCAAAGGCAGCACCCTTTTCCTTCCCAAGGTGTTATAACAAATCTACACGGTGGGGGGGTGGGGGGGTGGAAAGCAAGCGCGCGTTGTCAGGGGTACACACGTTGGCTGCGTATGCAACAGCGAAAGGATCCTCTGAAGGGCTCCGGGGAGGCTCTGAGGAGCTCAGAGCTGCGCAGGCTGTCCTGTGGAGATACACACGCCGGCTGCATCTGCCTGCTAATTTTTCATCCCTCTGAGATGCAGATAGTGACAATATTTGTATGTGATGCAACACTCGCCACCTTTCCCTCCTAAGTCACTATTGATAACAGCGTAAGGCATCTTTCCTATCAAGTGTGCATCATCCTGAAAATGCAGAATTTCTCTTCAGACATGGCGCACAGTTTTATCGGAACACTGACAGCCTCCCCTCGGAGCAGCAATGTAAGGCAAGAGAGTTCATGAACCCTGCAAATGCTCTGATAACAGCTGGTTAAGAAAGATCTTGAGCATGCAAAGCCCCTCCTCTCCTGTTAGTGAAGTCTTTTAGCATGGAGGGGTGGACTGGAGACAGGAGAATAAAGGTCTGATCTTCTGTTTTCAGGATCTGGCTTGGAAAGGAGCATCTTACACATGCTGGGATCTTCTCTTTTGCTGGGTGTGATAATTAGAACAGAAGTGCCTTTATTTCTCGGTTTGCTCCTGTCCATTTTGCCAGATTCAGCCTTATAGTGCCACTGTGAGTCAATAGGAACCAGGTATTCCTAAACTGGTCTGTGAGTCCGAGCTCTCGGGGACAGCCCAGCAAAACCATGCATGGCTCTGAGCATGGAAGTGGCCTGGGTGAAGTCATTAGGACTTTACTTGTGTCTAAAGTGAAGCATTTCACTGACCCAGCATTCTGAGTCTTAAAAACTGATAGAATTTTGCTCGCTTCCAATAGCATGGTGTTTCTGTTTGGTCCCATGTGGAAACGCATTTGATTTAACCCAATAGAAACCAAAAATAAAGAATTACCTAGCCAGGCTGGGTGGTTGGGAATTTCAAATTAGCTGGGGAAGTTTCCTAATCTAGATCCCAATCCGATCAGGCTCAGAAGTCACATGGTAGATGCTTTGGTAGAATTCTTAATCATGACACAGCTACATTACAACCTCTTGGGATTTTCCTGTTGGTTTCCTCTCCCCATTCCCCAGAGAGAACGTAAGAAAACAGCCAGTGACAACCATCGGTGGTGAAGCCATTCAGGGAGAATAGTCCCTTCCTAATCCCAGCCTGTTAAGGTGCCCTATACCCACCCACAGCTAGAGGTAGCAGATAGACCCGGCAGACATTCTCAAAGGTCTGTGGATTCTGGCTGCTGGGAGCAAGAGGAGTGATCACATCTCTGCCTCCTGGAGCACAGCCTGCCAGCCAGCAGGTCCATGTCCATTCTGAAAATCCTCCGATCCATTCTGGCTGGTCAAGGCAAAGGAAGTGGCATCGCTCAGTCCTGCCAGGCACTGCTAGCCTTTGGGACAGCTACTGTCGTATATGCCTAGGCCTGCTTCTCATCAAATGATGGCGAGGTAAAGTGATTGGGAATGTGGTGGCTGCCCAACGCCAGGTGCAGGTGGACCTCCTGGTTTTGCCCTAAGCTCAAACTTGTCTTGAAAGCTGGGCAAGCATCTGACCATATATCTGGTAGCACCCAAGGACTTCACAGTAGCTGCTGCAGCAATTGACTGACGTTTATGGCTTCAGAAAAGGACGAAGTTCATTGAGAGGAAATTGTCACTTAGCATTTTGAATTATTAGCCTGCAACGGACATTAACAAGTTTTTGTCTAGAGATCCAAGAGCGCATATCTCATCTTGTGTTTGCCATGCCCACAAAGTCTCCTGCCAACATCGCGTGTCCTTCTTGATTCATAATCCCTGAAAATCGAGCGCCTGCCCAGGAGAAGAGCTTGGGTAATATCACTACCAGGATGAATCAACACTGCCCTGACTTTGAGCCCCAGGGAAGCAGAAACCGTGCTATGGAGTAGAGTCGTAGCAGTGAGGAGCATCCGTCTGCGCTTGCATCCCTGCCACGGAGAGCGCTTGGGCTGCTTTAGTGAACGGAGCTGAAATGTCGGCTCTGGAAAGCTGCAGGCGTAGCTACGGATTGCATCATTTGTGCTGGCTGCACTGTTATCGGATCAGGTCGTTCTTTATTATTATTGTAATCCCGTGGTAGCGGAGGTCTCAGCAGCTCAGCTCCAACACTCAGAAGCCCAGTCAGCCCTTGGCAGCACATTTTCTCACAGACTCGAGCATCCGTAGTCAACTTACACTGGCCCTAACTGGATGGCACACAGAAGGGTGACGGAGAGGGCCAGACTCCAGGAACACCAGTTTAAATGGCAGAGGCCAGGGCTGCATTCAGCATCTCTTTTCTAGGCCTCCCGGTGCAGCTACGCACACCGCCCAGCAGTGCTGGCTGGGCCCCTAAGCGCGCTCGCCCAGGAGCCTTTCAGCAGTGCCACGGCCGCACGCAGTCCAGATGGGATGGAGTGGGGGGGGTCCTTCAACGTTTGACTTGGTCCATGCTCTCCTTGCTTTTACATTTTCGTTCCAAAGAGGTTTGGGATTTTTTTTTCAAGCACAACCAAATTCTCAGTCATCACGCTAGAAGCGCACCGGGAACTGCAGAGCACCGCTGCGCAGATGTTACGAGCAGACAGAGCCTCCCTGGCACTTTGAGACCCTGAAGAATCGTTTTGAATGTTCAGACCACTGATACAACCCTGTACATTACAAGGAGCTGGTCAAGGGAGCTCTCTTTGTGCATCTCCCCAAGCTGCCATTTTACCCTCAGCCCCAGGGGTGCTCCCTCAACTCCCTCACAGGGCCACATCTGCGGTGGTTCTGGAGATGCCTGTCCACTGCCTCCCCTCCTGCCAGTGTCTTGCAGCCTCCTCAGACCCAAAACAAGAGACGGTGGCACACCTGGGTGCCTCCTCGGTCAGAAACTCCTGCAGATTGTTGCTGTGAGTCTCATACTTGGTGGTGGTGCCTGGCTGCACACCAATTTCTGAAGCCACTGTTGCAGAAGGGAACTTATTTTTTTCTCCTGTGTATCTGAAAGCACAGCTCGTGGGGAACTCACCAGCAGCAGTGACATTTGACCAAATAAATTGATTATTTGTTACTATTACAAATTGCTGTTATCTCAGCTTCCTCCGATTAGATGAAAGCTTGGCTTGATAATCTAATGGACTGTGTCCTCTTAAAAAATAAAAAAAACCCATTTTTGTCTGATTTTCTAAGAACACAAAGCTTACACCACCATATTATCTATCTATCCATCCATCCACCCACCCCTACCGCCCCCGAAAATCCTACCCACCTTGGCAAAGAGGTAAATATATTTAAAGATCTTTTTCTGTTTGAAAGATGAACTAGGAAGAAGAGAGTGAAATTAATGCCTTCTCAGAGAGAAAACCTGCAGTTATTTGCTCTGTTTGATCTGGGGCACGTGCTTTGGCAGTGACGCCCCAAAGCACGTGCTGCCCCTGGCAGGCAACAGTGAGGGGACAGGCAGAAGCCAGCAGCACTGAAGGGACTTTGTGGTGACAGACAAGGTAGGTTACTCCCCTGAGGTGTATCTGGATACAAGCACAAAAGCCTGTAGAAACCTCTAGAAGCTTTACAAATCCTGCTGCTCTTGAAACAGCTTGCTTTTTTTTTAGTCCAGACCATTCACCTCAGCAGCACAGTCATCACCCAGAAATTTCCGTATCACCTCACGCGGGGATGTCTTCTGCTGCAGGTCCCACAGATCAGACCTACTCCTCATGGTCTGCGTGGAGGCTGCAGGCCCACCCACAGGGTTTGGTTCTTGCACCAAACCCAGCTTGGGACGTGGTTTCCTCTTTCTTCTTTTATCCAAGCAATCCCTTTGCCAGAGGTCAGTCAGTGCCTCTTTGCAGGCATTGGTAGTTGTTTTTGTTCTTGTACTAGCTCCTGGGACAAACGCACACTCCACTGACAGCTTCCAGGTTTAACTATTTATCTGCATATTGCATTGGGCTTACTGATAGGCAGTTTTTTTTACCTTGGCAGGGGCCAGCAAGCTGAGTTTCACCATGGCCTTTCTGAAAGGACTCTTGCCCCGCATCCCAGCACCTTGTCTTCTATGGGGTTGAGATCCTGCTGCTAGTAGCAACGGACACCTATGGAGCTGCAAAGACCCCCGGAACGGCAGCAGCAGGGAAGGCTGTGGCTGGTCCAGGGACGTCTGCATCCACAGCACATTACTTCAAAAGAAAAGGAGGTGAGAGGGACCTAATATATGCTTACAAATATCTCAAGGGTGGGTGTCAGGAGGATGGGGCCAAACTCTTTTCAGTGGTGCCCAGCAACAGGACAAGGGGCAATGGGCACAAACTGAAGCATAGGAAGTTCCGTCTGGACATGGGGAAGAACTTCGTCCCTCTTAGGGTGACGGAGCCCTGGCCCAGGCTGCCCAGGGAGGTTGTGGAGTCTCCTTCTCTGGAGATATTCAAGACCCACCTGGACAAGGTCCTGTGCAGCCTGCTGTAGGTGACCCTGCTTCGGCAGGGGGGTTGGACTAGATGATCCACAGAGGATCCTTCCAACCCCGACCATGCTGTGATTCTGTGATTCTGAGAGAAGGAGTGACGAAGCCAGAACAGGAGGGTGGACAGCAGTGGGTGGTAAAAGTGGGACCAGGGCTCTGCGTTGGCGAAAGACCCTGCCTGGTGCCTGAAACACGGGCGTGCAACCCTTTGGGTACTTCTGATGGCAGCAACGCGGGGTACAGACACGCAGGCTTGGTGCGGCCTGGCACTGAGCCCCCTTCCCAGCCCTGCAGGGGCTGCCGCTTCCCCGGGTATCGCGTGCATACACGTGCCGATGCATGGGTGCGCGCGTGCCTGTCTCCCTGCGTGGGGGAGCAGTGTCGGGACGCCCCGAGTGAGCGGTGCGGTTCAGTGGAAGGAACCGCCTGCACCTCCCGCCTCAGGCAAAAGGATTTCTAAAAACTATTTCCCCAAAATGAGTGCCAAAAAGCTAATGAGCTTTGCTTCCCCATCTCCTTGCCAAGACATCTCCCCCTTCTCGGGGTGCTCACGTGGCAGTCAGGCTCACCGCAGCTCTGCTCCTCTGCACGTGGCCCTCCCTTGTGAGGTGCCATTTGCCAGAAAACTAGGTGCTAGGCAGGGAGAAAACATGAGAAAGACTCGTGGGATCACCAGAAGCTGCTCTGCCTGGGGCAGGAAGGACACCTAGAGCTGCCTTTGTGCATTTCCCAGCTCCGGAAATGCTCTGGGAACCCGGGCAGAGCCGGCGTTGGGAGCAATCCGAACAAGCCTTGGCGGGAGGCAGAGCTGAGGAGGTGCCAAGAGCGACAACAAACCAGGGCATTTAAAGCAGGATGGGGAAATCCAAGGCCAGCGGTTGCTGGGCCTCTGCCAGGGTCTGTGGGAGACAGTTGGGTGGGACAGCACCGAAGACACACACTCCTCCAGCCGCTTCCTTCTCAAAACGAAGAGGCCATCCCTTCCCAGGCTCACTCACCTCTGCTGGGAACGACGTGGCCCCAGGCAGGAGCAGGCATCCTACAGCACAATGGTCCAGGACGTCAGAGCCCGGCAGACCGATGCAGCAGTCAGCTGAGCCTGGGGAAGGCAATGGGCTGAGAGACAAGAGCTGATCCCCCAGAAGCCTGACCAGTCTGGCTGCCGATGATCCCCAAAAGCCACAATATGAATGCCTGGGTCTCGAACAGGAGAAGATCCGTCCTGCTGAGAGCCTCTTTTGAAACACTGCTTCTGCACTGAATCCCCCCACAGCTCCCAGGGCCAACTTCAAGCCGTTTGGCTGAGAAAAATTGAGGCCATCTTGCTCCCGTGGAAGCAGGACTTTCCCTCTCTGCCTCTGAGCTTTGCTGAGGTACAGACAGGGGAGCGTGCCTTGGTATTCAATTAGAGAAACTATGCAGCTCCTTGTCCTTCCCGACCGTCTGCCTGGAGGGCCCCAGCGCTACTGAAATCCCACAGCTAAGGCAGACAGAGGAAATCCACAGAGAACAAGGGAAATAAACCAAAGAGCACCTCCAGCGCTGAGCATTTTTCTGGTTCCAAGCAAGCCAAATTTACTCTGGCATCTGGGTTTAGAGATTTCCATCCCAGCCCTGGGTAAATGCCATTTTTGGGAGGATTAATCTAGACAGTAACAAACAGCCTTATTTCCTGGGACTCTGCTACGCCTCTGCCTCCCAAGGCTGTCAGGAAAAAGCAGGACTTTTCTGGGGTGCTGCCATCCACAAGCTAAACTGCAGAGGAGCACCCACTGAAGGGGCAGTCTCAGGAGCTGCCAGGGCCAGGACTGCTGCAGTGGGGAAGGAGTCAGCTGGAGCTGTCACCTCATCTGATCCCTGCCCTTGTCCTTGCTGCACCTGGATGTGCTTTCAGGAAACACCACCCCTGCCCTGGGGGCACCAGGACCTGCTGCTCCTGCCTGGAGGGGGAACCACAGAGAAGCTGGAGGCGAGAATGCAGCAGGGAAGGGAGGGAGGTTATTGGGAATGGATGGGCCCTGTCCCGTCCCCTCCCATGCTGGGGAGAAAGAGAGAGGCTGGACGAGGCATGGCGCAGAGCTCCTGAGCTATGCCCACAGCCTTCCAGGTAGCTCCAGGAGCGAGCTGGCCACAGGACTTCTGCCCAGAGCCACCCCACAGGCACCCAACCAAGTCCGTTCAGCACCTTCCTCCGCCCACACCAAACGGCTGGCTGCTCCAGCCAGTGCTCCTGTAACCTTTCCTCCTCCACTTTCCTCCCACCGCTCACTCCCATCCAGCCCTCTTTTGCCATTTAGGACATCGCTTTCTGCCCAACGTTTCTCACCCTACAAGGGCCCTACAGTATTACGTCCTCTGCGCCCTCCACCCCAGCCAGTGTCCAGCAAACCTCCGCTGGAAGTCTCTGCTGCTCTCCACGCACAGGGCACAATGCAACACGGCCCTGCTCTTAGTTGCAACGGCTTCAGCAAACACAATTAAGAGCGATGACAGCATTCGCACCACCTGCTGTCACCGCCCAGAAATGTTTCCCTATAGTGTGGGCATACAGACTCGGTCACAGAATTGCTCAGGAATCTCATCTGCAGCTTGCAATCTTTCACAGAATCACAGAATGGTCGGGGTTGGAAGGGTCCTCTGTGGATCACCTAGTCCAACCCCCCTGCCAAAGCAGGGTCACCCAGAGCAGGCTGCACAGGACCTTGTCCAGGTGGGTCTTGAATATCTCCAAAGAAGGAGACTCCACAACCTCTCTAGGCAGCCTGTTCCAGTGCTCCGTCACCCTCAGAGGGAAGAAGTTCTTCCTCATGTCCAGACGGAACTTCCTGTGCTTCAGTTTGTGCCCGTTGCCCCTTGTCCTGTCGCTGGGCACCACTTAAAAGAGTCTGGCCCCATCCTCCTGACACCCACCCTTCAGATATTTATAGGCATTTATAAGGTCCCTTCTTAGCCTTCTCTTCTTCAGGCTGAACAAGCCCAGCTCCCTCAGCCTTTCCTCATAGGACAGTTGCTCCAGTCCCCCCATCATCCTCGTAGCCCTCCGCTGGACTCTCTCCAGTAGCTCCTCATCTTTCTTGAACTGGGGAGCCCAGAACTGGACACAGTACTCCAGATGGGGCCTCACTAGGGCAGAGTAGAGGGGGAGGAGCAATCTTTGCCAGGCAAACTCCCTCTGCCAGGTTGCTGTGTGATGGCATTAAATGTCTTCAGTACGAAGCCTTTCTCCCACTTCTCAGGGGTCTCTACCCTGCTCCTCTCAATCCTCCATCGGACCCGGACCCTTCCTGGCTGACCAGGGGGTCTCCCCCTTGTCTTTGTATCTGCTGAAGTTCCTAGGAGAATCCGAATGCTGCAATCACCGCTCCTTGCCCTGCCTCTCCAAAATACAGGTTTCTTTTCTTCAATGAAGAAACAGTGGTGAGCAGAGGTTTACAGCTGAGGCTCAAACCTGCAAGGAAAACATTGCCGTTTTTCTCCTCATGCTTTGTCTGCCTCGCGATTTGACAGTTTTGGTCTCCATCATACTGGAAAAGCTACCCTCACTCTTGCCAGCATGGCCTCAATAATCTTTGAAGTGTAAAACTAATGGCTCTCACATTGCACGTACCCAGTAGATGTTCCTTAGCAGTGCACTGGTCTCCTTATTCCTTCTGCAGTACAAGCTTGTATTCAGGCCTCTCCTCCTCTGACCAGAAGGACACGAGTCCTTGTGTCTGTACCTAGGCGCATCGGGGAGATGCATACCAAATCTCCTCAGGTCTCACTGGGTGTGACCTCCTGGTCACTCCACCAGTTTCTACAGCAGCAGCAAGGTGTCTCCACGGGACTCCCTCATCTTTGCCACATCTCCAGTTTTGGCTTCATCAAGAATCCAGATTCATCTGCACCATGATGGATTTGAAAAATAGAGAAAACAGTTTTAATAGTAAATGTTTTCACACTGACCTCTTCCCCCAAGATGCGATCTCCACCACACAGCATCCTCTCCAGGGGAAATCTGCACAGACACTTCTCACGGCCCCAGCTGCGTATGACTCGGTGTGCAGGGCTGCGGGCATTTCCCCTGCCAGGGTGCACGCTGGCAGGCAAAAGCGCTGGCTGACCCAGCTGAACAGAGCAGCCTACACAGCGGAACCACCTCTAGATGCAGGTGATTACAAGACCTGGTTAGTGCAGGTTTCAAAACGGAGGTTACCCAAACACCTGAAACTATGTGTTAATGCCGAGCACGTAGATTCTTGGGGGAAAGAAAGAAAAAACCAAAATCTTCAACACACCTAAAGTTCACCAGAACTGTGTGGCTGATGAAGAACTGCAGAATCTGTTAATGCACACATAGGCAATTTTTTACTCCGCAAGAAGAGCGGTGGATCGTACTTCAGCATGGCAGAAAGCGAAAGCGACCCAATGCCTGCAGTCTGCCCTTCGCTTCCCTCCTTATAGCACGGAAACCTGAAACCAAGACAAAAAGCCTTTGCGGGCTATTTGAAAAATGAAAACACACACTGGATCAGGAGAGGGTTTAAAGTGCACACTTTTATTTTCTATTACAAAGGCTAAAAGAAGCAAGTCTGTTTTTTTTTATTTATTTAAGAACAAAACCAAAAATGTTGTTAAAACATCTACATTATTATCCTGATACTAGACCTTATGAAAGATACTAAGTTATTTTTTAATAGTAAAGCGTGGTATTCTTAAATTATATTAATACAAAGACATATTAAAGGACTCGAAATCATTACTCCGCAGCTCAGAACTGCAGCATCCCCTTGCTATCTTTTTCTCTCACTTGCTAAAATCCATCCATTTTTGACATACAGTTTCATAAAAGCTAAGTAGGGTATATTTGGGTTTCTTTACTTCCCCCTGTAAAGGTCAGGTTAACTCCAACACCAGCGTCACCTAAATCCCTGTCCCTACCAAAGGATTTGGGAAAGTATTTTCACTAAGTCCTTCAGCATTTAACAAGCTGATCTAAATCAAAGTCTCTACTCTGTGCCAGTGTGCGTGCCTGTGGTGACTTTACAGGATACGAGATGTTCTTCTGATGTTATAAAATTAAAACATTGCTTCTTTTGTTAATAACACCCGAACTTGGTTCTGCGTTGCAAAATTTTCTTCTCCTCTCACACAAATGAAGAAAAGAGAGAGTTATCAGAGGGTCCGGTGAATGCGCTGCTAAAGCAGCCGTACAACTTGGGGTCTACGGGTTGTAGGGCCGCGAGCGCTGAACAGTTCTGCTGAGAGTACCCAACGTGCTGAAGAAAACCCTCTTGGCTTGATAAAGTGAGCCTGGGAAGTCAAGTGTGAAGCTTTCTGCCTTTCACGGTGTCCCTTTCAATAATATAAGCAAAGCCTTATCATTAAAACTTTACTCGCTAGTTAGCAGTATAATACTCTTTCACTGAGATGGGACTGTGAGGGCATCCAAGGGGGTTTCAAAAATGCGAACAGGGAAACCTGTCCCATCTCAAAAGTTATACCTATCTATATAAAATCCTCCCCTCTTCGTTATTTCCCTTTCCCTATCCCAAATAAAAGTATTCATATTTAAACTGGAGATGCTGCGTTTCCTGGCCCGAGTCCTTTTCCTTTACCTTCATTTAAAAGATTCCTTCGATACCACACACATATAATATTATATAGAGCGATATATTTAATACCTGTGTATATATGTTTCATGGGAGGGGTCACATATATACACACTAAAACAAGCCTGGTAACAAAGTACTGCAACACCACAGACCAGGTTATCAGATCAGGGAAAACAAAGAGAGATACTTGACGCAACCCCCGTGACCGTGGGCCTCCCTCACCTCACACACGCTCGCCCTCTCCCCGCCTCGGCCCCGCTCCCTCCCTCCAAAGCCCCACCGAGGAGCGGCTGGGCCCTCATCGCAGAGACGGGGAGAGGGGACAGCGACCCACTCCGCAACCTAAACAAGTTATCGTATGAGAAATCACGGCGCAGCGAACCCCAGTCACACGAGAGATGCAGGTTTGTTTTAACAGTAAAACACATCCCAACGTTCCCTGCCACAGATTTGCTTCCTTGGTGACCCTGCCCAAGAAGAGCAGGACAAGACAACCCTGGAGATGATGCCTACCTCCTCCCCCGTCTCTCCCTGTTTATAAAGTTGACCAGTTGAGCACAAGGAGCACCAGGAGAAGGTATGATCTGGACAGCTACAGCGAAGGGCAGAGGAGAAAATCCAGCACCTGACCACTCAAAAACTGCCATGTCTGACATTGCGTTGGTCGCACTCTTTCCCCACAGCACTACAGATCCATTCCCACCTCGTCCTTCTCCCCACACAGGGGCAGAGGTGGAAATCACCACTTCCCTCCTCTCTTCTCCCAGCAAGCCACCTGCGTATCATCAGACGTCATGGTCCTGGCTCCTTCCAGGCCACATCTTAAGGTGCTGCAGAGCCAAGCAGCGAAGCTCGTACCAAACCAGTGACCTCCATCCACATTTTAAAGGAGAGGAAACAAGCTCAGAGGAACATTCAGCTTACCTGGAGCACATAATATCCTGGGAAAGACCCCAGACCAGCATGCAGCGCACTCTGTTCCTGGGCTGTAATGGCTCCAGTGGAGCTGATGCACCCACTTGGAGGCTGGTTTGCAAAGGTGCCAGCAGCCCCCACAGCATCTCCTGCATTTCCATGTCTCCTGCATTTCCACATCCCATCTCTCTTGAAGCCGGGAACCCCAGGGATATGGGAACAGGGAGGAAAAGGGGGAGCAATGCCAAAGCACCGAGCGGTTCATGGCCAGATTTTAATTACCACAGATACAGCGCTGCCAGCCCTGAGGGCTCTGAGCTTGCTGTCCTGGGAGACTCTATGTGAAAAAGATATCCCCCACGAAGGCTGCGAGGGAGGTGTGTTTGTGTTTGAGTGGATGGTGCCATCCACGCACGCAAACCTGCAGAGCGCAGCTGGACTGCAGAAGAGAGAAGGAGAGGGAAGCTCAGGACAGGACACGCGTTTACTGCTTACAGGATGAGACTGCCAGAAAGGGCAAGGCTGGCATACAGAGCAGTACTGCCTCTCACCGCTGCCACTACAGGAGCCAAAAATCCCGGCCCAGAGGTCAGCATCACTGGTTCCCTCATCATGGCACATGTCAGGCAGGACAGGAGCAGGCGCATGGCCGGGTCCCACCGTGCCACTCGCCCTCCACCGTGGTCCCTGCCCTGGGTTGCACCCTAGCTGCACTGTGTGTCCGAGGAGGAGGGGAGGAGGGAAAGCACCCTTCCAGCTGGATTCCCATCATCAAAGCATCACCCATGCTGCTTGTCGGTGTCCTTTTAAATAGGTCGCCACCCGGCTCTTCTGGCAGTGCAGGGAAAAATGCAGCTCTAAATAAAGCAGCTCTAAATAACCACTAACAGACGCCACATAAAGAGCAAGAAGAGACCCCCCACTACCTCCCTCTCTCTGCAGAATACAAGCCGACACAGAAACACGGGCTCCTTTTGGCTACAGCCTTCCTCCTGACTGATACCACTGCGGGCAGCACGGTGACACAGGGTGTGTCACAGTCTCCACTACACCTTCTAGATGGCTTCAGCCTTACCTGCACCAGCCACGCCAGCCAAAGAGCCAAACCAAAACTACCCACCCTGAATACCTGTCGCACACTGAGAAAGTCATCTAATGAGAAGTCACCAATTTGCTTTCCGGGTACAGTCAGCGGAAGCAGTCTGAAGTCACCTACAATCCAGCTCCTGCTGCAGCAAGCAGTTTTACTACCTTGCTGCTTTTAGCTACACTCTTTATACCAGGTGGCTGTTACCCTTCTCAGCGCCAGTTGATGCCTCAGGGCAATACAGACAGCAGGAGCTTAAGCCTAGATGTTTTAATCCAGATCTAGTGGTTTTCCTTCTTCTGCACCTCAATTCCTAATTCTTCTGGTACTGAACTCTCAGGAGAGCAGGCTGGCTGCAATAGCGTAAGCGGGGCTTGCTCTGCAGCACTGAGAAAAGGAACACATGAACTTCACGGTCACCTTTTCACCAGACATCTGGCCCTTTCTCTCAGCCTTGTCCTATGGACCTCTGCAGCTGCACTCCGAAATGAAGGGTAGGAGAATGACACAAGGAGAAATTCTCCTATTTGCAGCCCAGTACAGACTGGATTCATTCCTCTGAATGAAGGACAGCAAAACCAAAAAGATGGAGAGGAAGGAGAATTTGAAGGAAAGAAGAGAGACAGGACAGATCACAAACTCAGTGAGCATGGCGTTCGCTGGCCAAGGAGAATCAAATTCACGATTTCATTAACCACTAATAAATCATCGTCTCATAACCTTAAAACAAAAGAAAAGAAAAAGTTCTCTTTGCGAGACACAGATCCCGCTCTCCCTGTTACTGCCACTCTTGGAAAACCCGCCCCATGTCTCTCCAGCCGACAGGCTCCCCCCCGAACCCTTGCTATACGCCATCCCGCAATAGGAAGTTGTATTTCCCAAAGTCGTCATCCCTGGGGCAGAGCAGCATGTCCTTGCGGGCTTTGGCCAGTTTCTGCTTCAGCACCTCCCTCCGATCCAGCCACTCGGTCAGCTCGTCCTGGCCATGGGCATAGCGACACTCCTCTCCGTCGGGGCACACCTTGCTCTTCTGGAACCTGTCAGCACAAGGAGCGCGATCAGGAGGGCACCCCCCGGACAGGGTTTTGAGCTCCCCCTCTGGGACACTCGACCAGGGCCCACTGAAGCACGCTGCGAACTCTCCTTTCTGAGGAAGAAGCGATTCCTACAAATCCAGGTGCAGCCGGGGAAGGCAACAGGGAGGCTGGGCGCAGAAACAGAGCAGCGAACAGAGCAACATCCACGAGGGGATTTAGTCAACAGAACAAAACAATGTGAGCTGGAACCGGACCAGCAGGGATGAGGAGAAACCACCACATGAGAGAGGAAATGCCAGGTAACAGCCACGAAAGACAGAGCCTTCTCTCTAACCAAAATGGCATTTCTAACCATCACAAGCCTTCTGAAGACACCTCGAGGCACCGATTCAGAGGGTGTGAGGCATTCAAACCATTTAATAGAGCACCTGGGATTCCCCCAAGCATCGGGCCAAGCAGACTGTTCAGCAGCCTGAGAGCACCTTGGCCACAGAGGGCACAGGTGCGGACATGAAGCTCGCTCTCCTTCTCTGAAGACACGTGCTCAGGAATGTCTTTTTACCACTCAGTAGTGTGGCTGAGCACCTCTGGGGTCCAACGGCAGCATCACCATCACCCAAACCTGTCAGATCATTCCACTCCTCCTCCAGGCAGAAGTCCTTGGGGACTCTGTGAGAGGAGGAGGAGGGATGACGGAGGCCCTGGACCTGTTGCCCTGTCCCTGCAGCACCGGAGGGAGACAAGACAACCCTACCTTTCGCAGAGCCGGAACTCGCCCATGGGGAAGCGGTAGCTCCAGCAGCTGGAGTCACTGTCTGAGGTGAAGACCTTCTCCTTGTGCTTCTCCGACTGGATGTGCTGCTGCCATTGCTTCTTGCTGTTGCTGTTCTTCCCGCAGAGCCAGCAGTGGTAGCCCATCTAACCAGTGCAGACAGGGCAAAGGGCCAGTCAGTGCGCTAAGTCACACCCATCGGCCCTCCCCGTGCTGGCACTGCCTCTCCCCCTCTCCTTCCAGAGCATTCTGGAAGCTCCACTCAAGTCTACGACCTCCCACACCTCCTTGCCATGTCATCTTCAGGCATTGTGCTGCCACTAAGGGGGAGCAGAGAAGATGCTCTGTCGACAGCTCTCTACAGCGTGCACGGGCTCAGAGACCAGGACAGCTCAGCTCACCGACACGGCTGCCCTGGCCCTGCTGACGGTCCAGATGGGGTCTGCCTGCAGGGCCCCCAGGCGCTGCAAGACTCTTCAGCAGCACAAACCCTTACAGCAGCCACCACCCCTGGACTAAGGAGACACAGCTGCCTCTAGTTCTCCCAGGCCTCTGTGCTCTCCACCCAGCTCTTCTCCAAGCTTCTTCCTCTTTTCCGACAGGCCAGCAGTGGCTCTGCCAGCTTTCCCAGGGGCGCATGCAGGAACCCCAGGGAGAGGCTGAGCCCACATAGAAGGGAACCTGAGGTAGACTCCTACTGACTTGAGGATTAACAGAACCGCCATCGCCGAGCCTTGCTGACCCCGGGTCAGTCTCTTCCCCCCTCATCTGTGCTGCCCTTGCTGTGCTGCTCCAAGCTGCCCACTTAACCTGCATTAGCAGCAGCTCTTTCCCACAAGAGCAATGCAGTCCCTGCTAGCTCACCCCTGGAGCACAGGAGAGGGGCAGTCTATCAGCACTGAGGAGGAGGAGGGATGAAGGACAAGAGATCAGCTGATTACCATGATGTCAGCGTAGTCGGTGGGCATCTGGATCTGCTTCTCCCCTTCTCGCGAGGTGAGCGGTGTCCCCTCTCCAGGCTTCCCGGGATTGTGTTTCTTTAGCCACATGTCATAGGTCTGCTGCATATCTAGTACTGCACAAAGGCGACCCGTGAAGTCACTTGGACAACCTCCTGCACCACGCACAAACTACAGGAAAAAGACCAACGCGGGGGCAGCCCTTCCCTCCCCTCTGCTGTGCAGCAGCACCTGCTGTCAGACCAAAGCCCTTGAGCTTGGGAGGCCCGATGGCACCTCCACAGATGAGAGCCCTGGGGAGAGGAACCAAATTCACACCACACTGCCTGGTGCAGCAAGGTGTCTTCTCTGAATTGAGGGGCAACTGTGACTGCAGCCACACAAAGCATCCAGGGAAGAGGTAAAGTGCCCCAAGATCTCCATGGACTTTACCCCACAAGGTGTTTCTCCATCAGGCCTGATTCTGCTTGACCTCAGCAGACATCTCGCTCCAGCCAGGAGCTGGATTCAGATCCATCCCTTCCTTCTAAGCCTAAGCTTCAGCCTCAGCACTCGAGAGGGAGGAGAGCCCTTAAGCAAGCTGGCCACAGGAAGCACCGGGGAGGAGAGGAAGACCTAATGATAGCTTGCCCCAAGCTCAAAACCTGCCCAGAGGAGTGCAGTCGATGTCTCTTGATGCTTTTGGTTTAAAATCCACTCAGGATACTAGTGGGAAGGAAAATTTTGGCTGTGAGCTTTGACTGCACCTCTGTCTTTCCAAGATCAGCTTCTGAGAGAGCCTATGGAAAGGTAAATGTTTGCAGACACCCATGTGATGCTGTAAGTGCAATGCGTTAGTGATTTACTCCTAGCTAAATGGGTAATTGAGGAACTCAAGGAAATTGGGGATAATGAATGCAAATTCCCCCAAACTGAAACAAGGCTGTCGTTTGGAGATTCACCTTTGTGCTTGAGCTAACACACCCAGACTGGTCTGATGTGCTTTAAAGGCCTCAGCAACAAAATGGCTCCAACTGTAACAAGTAACAGCGCTTGGCCCAGCAGAGAGAAAGACCCTCCATCCAAGCACAAAGACCGAACAAACTCAGGGCAGGCCTGAAACCCTTCAAGCTTTCCAGCATCTCCCAACAAAGCTAGGTGAGCACCCGGCCTTACAAAGACAGTCTTTTTTCCCAGCTTGCTGCTAGTCTGAATAAACAACGATTGCTGCCAGAGAGCTGGCCGTCCAGGACATGGCCAATCCCTCAGCTATCCCCCAAAAGGTAAGTTGGGAGCCTGCATAATTAATTCCAACAAGCTTCTCCACAAAGGCACCACCCAACAATGTTCTCATTCAGGATCTCAAATCCACCCCTTTCAATACAATGCCATAAAAAGGGAGTGCCGCAGCCCAGGAACAAGGGATATGAGCAGAAATGGGCAAGAAAGCCAAGGCAGATAAAAGACAGACAAGAAAGATACAGGAGAAGCTACAGGTCAGGACTGGTGCTTTGGCAGAGCTCCATGAGGAGCCAGGCCTGGGACAGTACAGGCAACTGGAGGGACAGAACAGGGTGGATTTAAAGAGCTGCAGAAAGGGAGGGCAGCAATGGAGCAATGCAAAACATGGCACCAATGTGTGCTAGTCCCAGAGTGAGGGACTCAAGATACACATGCACATTTATGAAAAGAGCAGCTCTAAATTACTGTAGACACATCTGCCCCATAATCCCACCTAAGCTCACGGTACCAGCTCTGTTCAGCTGTGTCTCTGCTGTCAAAAGTCTGTCTTAGCAGACCCTGTGTCCACTGCCCAAATGTCCTCTGCCCTCTCCCCATAATCTCTGGCCCATGTTTCCCCCACTCACTTTTATTTTCCTTCATGAAGGTCCACATGTCTCTTTCCTCGGGGCTGTGAGCGAAGGAGCAGTTGCCCACATACTGGCATTTCCTGCCATTTTGTGCATGGATACACAACTGTTGAAAGACAGAGAGAAAAATTTAGCATCTGCAGAAACACTGCTTTCTAGAGGGGAAAGTGGCTTCAAAAAAACAGCCAGGGCATTAAATGGCACACAGCAGAGGTCACAAACAGGACACTTCATACGTCATTAACTCATGCTTCTTTTCTTCAAGCTCCTGATGACATGAAGAGCAAGTTTTCCCTACAAATATGCAGGCAGCTCCGTTCAGCACCTGGCCTTTCTCTTGTTGCCATTTCTATAGGCCACCAGGTGCAGGTAGGCTCAGCGCTGGCCCCGGGCAAAGCAGCAGGGAGCAACCTGGATTGGCCCAAGGGTGTCTCCTGCTGGTCATGTTGCTGGTTCCCAAAGGTGACTCATTCTCCAGCCATCTCCCAGCGGGTGAGGAGTGGCCTCATGGGCTGCTCGGACCGCACCAGCGCAACTTTACCTCACAGCTACTAACAGCACCATTGCCAGAGAAAATGAGAACCTTTCCAAGCATTGTATTTACCGATCACCCCTTCTCCCCCAGCCCTGCCACCAGAGGAGGACAGCAGTGTGGAGACCAGGTGGCCCACACAACCTGGTTCCTCTCTGGCTGGGGTTGGGTGGGAGCTCAGGCAATGCACTCACTCGTATGGCAACCTGCTTTGCTGCACGATCTGTGACTCACCTGCTGGCCTCATCTCCTGCTGCAGCAGCCACTTGCTCCCCTCCCCAGCTTCTAGCAACTGGCCTGCAACTGGAGGCTGCTTGAGGCCTCACGCGCGGCCTTGTGCCTGCCCATGGACTAAGGGGCAGCAGATCCCAGAGAGATGGGAGAGAGGGGCTTTCTCCAAGAAAGGAAAGGAGAGAAAGAGAGAAACTATCCATCACCATGTTCAGGGCTGGGGTTGGAGGCTGGATATTTGTGGTTTTCCTCACAGCACGTGGCTTTTTAGCCGAGTTCTTAGTTTTGCTTTCAAAACACATTGTGAGCATGTTTCACAACCTACAGCAGTACACAGCCACAGCAAAGGCAGGGACAGGCTGCTCCCAAGCGCTCCATCTTGCCTCTCATCCACATTCACAAACCCTGACCTAAAGGGAAACTTAAATCTCATTTCCAAACCCTGTGCCAGCCACTTCTTGAGACGGTGACTGCATTAGCAGCAATGTCAGAAACTTGTATATGTGCGCAGAGTGCTTTAAACAGGTCCTGCTCCTTCTTCTCCTCCACCCTTTTGCCGGATGCATTTGAGATGTTGCTGCCCTCAGCCAGTCCTTGCCTCCCACCTCAGCCAACATGTGCCTGCTTGCCTGCCAGGTCTGCATGGGACCAGCCCTCAAAGCGCTACACCATGCTGGGAGGGAAGGGAAAGGGGCACCTGGCCATGCTGGGCATGGGGCTTACATCATATTGCTGTGGGAAGTTGCGGATGGAAGGCAGTGGTCGGACAGACACCCACTTCTTCTTTGCTTTGGACATCACCAGCAGGACGCGACGTTCCTTCGTCCAACTGAAGAAGAGAGAATAAATCAAGAGAGGCAAAAGAAAGAGCAGAACAAAGTTTTGTTTTCCTCAGAGACCCTTAAATATTGAGAGATAAACAGATCCTCTGGTCCACCTTGTCCCTGTCACTATCCAGCTGCTCCTAGATACGCACGTCCGTGACAGAGAAGCCACAGCAGGGTGTTTGAGGAGGATTTCTCCCTGTACTTATCACATATTTCCTGGGGTGTCTCTTCTCATAAAGCCACAAAAGTCTCCCCCAGGTGTCACATGGCATCACCACTGATTACTAAACAGCCACATTCCACCCTTCGACGCAGCCAATTCTTGTGCAATCAGATCCATGAAAGACATTTGGGAATATTTTCTATTTGAAAAGTGCAGTAGAAATGCAAGTCATTACTGCATTACTGCACTGTCGTATGAACAGGTGCCAGAAGTATTAATTCTCCTGCAGCACCAGCAAGTCATCACCAGGAGATGCGCTGGGGATCTTCAGCTCTATTGAGCAGCTGCACAAAGAGGTGATACGCCTCCTGCTCCTGGAAGTGATCCTCACCTGCTCACTTTCTCCAGCAACTGCTGCTTCTGTCTCTTTTTCACCAAAAGTCTTACATTTGCAATAGGATGCTGGACTGTGCCTTTGCAGCTTATGTTGTGGGAAATGAAGTCCTAGAAACCCTTCCACCCTCTCCTGCCAGGCTGCCTGGGTGAGACGGGCCACAGTTCCCATGACCCAGTGGTGACCTCCCAGCTAATATTCCTCTTCTAGGGGACTTACAAGAAAGATGGGGACAAACTTTTTAGTAACGCCTGTAGCGACAGGACAAGGGGTAATGGTTTTAAACTAACAGAGGGTAGATTCAGACTAGATATAAGGAAGACATTTTTTATTATGAGGGTGCTGAAACACCGAACAACCCAGAGAGGTGGTAGATACCCTGTCGCTGGAAACATTCAAGGTCAGGTTGGATGGGGCTCTGAGCAACCTGATCTAGTTGAAGACATCCCTGCTTATTGCAGGAGAGTTGGACTAGATGACCTTTAAAGGTCCCTTCCAACCCAAACTATTCTATGATCCAATCACACCCAACATCCTCGTGGGCCCCAAGGAGCCAGGAGGCGCAAACAGCCAACACACATACCAGAGAAGAGCAACCAAAGCTGTGAAAGAGCCAAGTACACTCATTTAAAAGGAAGCAGAACACCTTCAATCATTGCTAATAGTGACCTGACGGACATCTGCAAACAGTCAGGAGTACAAACAAGTGCAGAGGAGAACTATCTCAGTGACCTTGCTAAGAAGAAATGATAGCAACTGGGAAAAAAGGGACTTGTGGGAGCTAGACTGCAAGACTGCACGCACCAGAAGTAAGTCTGCACAATTCCGGCAGCAAATACAAGCAATAAAGAGGAGAGGTGGAAACTGGAAAACAGCTATTTGTAATGCCTGCTATAGTGAAACACCCTGAGCAGCAAGCAGCTGCTAGGAAACCTTACAGCCTCTTCCAAAGAGGACACATGAAGCCCTGAAAAAAGTAAGAGGAGAAATTCCTGCCCTTGAGGAGGGGTGGGAGAAAGAGGAGGTTGCATTGCTCACCAGTGGCGGGCTTTGGCACTACAGTACTTGAGGTCTTTATCTGGCTCCACCAGCTGCCCGTTCCTCCAGCACTGGCCACACACAAATTTCATCTGGAGGTCAAAGGCGCTTGACGTGGGAGCCCGTGGAGAAGCCTGCAGAAGAGAAACACAACCTCAGACAGATAGCCAAAACGCACCCCCCAAACTTCCATGGAGATGCTGGCAGCTCCCCACACGCCCACGTGCCAGCGACAAGCCAGATTAAACCAGAGACAGCCCAGCTCTCCTTTGCCGGCATTAGCTGGTGCCCCGTCAAGATGCCAGACAGGAGCAAAACCACCACTTGCTCCAGTGTGATTTCCTGGGCTTTGGCGTCTGGCCAAAAGCACAGCCAGCCTGGCAGCTTCAGGCACTGACCAGGCCTGGCTGCGAAACCCCTGCAGCGTACCTCCGTGTACGGACAAGCTCTGCGAGACCTGCCCCAGCGCTTAATCCCAGCTTCCCTGCAGGGAGGGCAATCCGCGTCCCCCTCGCTACCCGCTACCCGTGGAGAGGGCTCAGCCGCACAGCCCAGAAAGCCCCCTCGGGAGGAAGCCAGGCTGTGCCACAGAGCAGGACCCACCACTCCCGCCTTGGGACCAAGAGGATCATGTCACGTCTAGCATTTGACACACTGAAGTCAGAGCTGGACCCTCTTGTTGATACCCTTGCAAGCCATTTCTGGGCAGGTTTCCATCTCTCACAGCTCCTTTGCTCCGGGTTTCACAGGCAGTGATCTCTGGACAGAGGTACAACTGTCAACGCACGTATTTCATATCCTCTCAGCCACTTAACTTGATTGGTCTTCTACCTGTCCCCATGAGAAAGCTGTTTTGGGACTATGACTAACAGATTGTGAAGAAAAAATAAAGGAGCCAGTCCCATATCACCGCTGCCTTGTGTTTTCTGAGCAAATCTCTGGAAAGCCGTTTGCGTTCTGTATCACCACTGGAAGACCTGAGGCTGGTGTCTCCAGTTCATTTCCAAACCAAAGAGCAAACCTGACTGGACGCCAGTGGCCTTGGGCATGGGAGTATGTGAGGGTACAAGAGAACACCCCGGTCATCGAGCTGACCATGAAGCACAAACGTCACGTACCAGTAAAGCAGTTCTCTGGCTGCTAATCACACTGCAGCCCATCCCAGCTGCCGTACCTTGACTCCTAACCCTGAGCATGTAACAACGAGCAGACTGGCAAACTGTGTCCCCGATGAGCAGGCTGCTGCCAGCAACTGATCAGCAGCAGCACGGACCCTATGTACATCCCTTGGCAAAGGGAAAACAGCAAGCACAGGCGGTCCAGAATCAAAGCATCTTCCAGGAAACGCCACATAAGCTATTGACTACCACTCTGCACCCTCCAGGCCTAGTCTGGCGGAGAAGCAGAGCTGACACATAAAAGGTCCTCCATCGCTGTGAAAGGCTGACCGCAGAGCTGACCTTTGCCTGTGCTGACTACAAGAGGCCATCGCTGCTCTGGGTTTCCCAGCAAAAGGACCCTTCCAGAGAACGACCATCTCTCCTGAAAAGCAGTGACGATTCTGGCCCACTCGCCTGCAAGTTGGCCTTCCTGGTGGCATCCGGCACATGACTCGTTCATCTGTCAGCTTCCACCAGTGCTGGTGACCACCAAGAACACATCAAAGCAGCTGGCGGAGGGATGAGCAGGGTTGAGACCTGGGATATCATAGAAGGCAGTGAGGTGCCTCCCTCTCAGATGTGTGGCCTTTGAACAGTAGTTTTAATCTCCACTTGGCCTCCAAAGGAAATTATGCTACAGCTCAGCACTGACCCACCAAACCTACAAGCCTAAGGTAACAAAATGGCGCTGTGGCATATTCTCTTTCATCAGCCCCATGCTACTTGCCATATAATCCTCCAGGCAACAGATCTCTCAGCATAGCCAGGAAGCTTGGCTCAAATCTACTGACCCAGCAAAAATAAAAATTGAGTGGCTCCAGAAGGCACAGTGGATCAGAGATAAAGAAAATGTTTCTCAGGTAATTCTGGTGATCTGGGCTGCTTCTTCCACAAATTCTTAACCAAAAGAAGCCCTGTGCATTTCTTCATCAGAGTCATGCAAACCGCTGGTCAATCCAGCGGGCATGTAGGCTCCCAGGGGATTAGAAGCCAAGTGAAAAATCAAAGCTGCTGCTGCTGCTGCTACATGACTGTATTTGTAAAGGCAAGACACATACCTGGCAGGCTGCTGATAACCAGGAGGGTGGAAATTAGTATCACATGAGGCTCTAGCATATGAAGCCAGGCATAAGTGCCTTGGGCTGTGGCACCACGCCTTGCTGTGAAGGCAGACAATATAGTGCTAGCTATGCACCATGGCAACCAAGTAAATAAAAGTGTTTGGCACGACAGCTCTCTACTTTGCAGAAAGCAACAGCCCCAGTATGGCTACTCATGTCTCCCACCTTCAGGAACCCCTCTCAGCAACACTGAAATGCTCTCTGGAGGAGCCACGTGCCTTGGGGGACTACATGAGGAGCCCAGGTTACTCAGCCACCTAATCGACTGAGTTGTACTTAGGGGCAAGTACCCCTTATTACAGACTCTCCTTTCCTCTCCATGCCTAAGTTGCTAATTCTGAGGTCAGCTTTTATGGGGGTTCTGCAGCTGGCTAGTGGGGTAAAAACAGAATAGCCCTCAAAATCCAGAGAAAATGAGGGCTAAAACCCCTCAGTTCCTGGGGATGCGATGGGAGGACACCCAGCTACCTACAACAGTCTCTCCTGCTGACTGCCTCTTCAATCTGCACGGCAGCCTCTATGGGGCCAAATTTGTTGGGCCAAGTGCAAGATCCCTGGCAGGTGTTTAGCAAGCAGTGTATCTTCATCTTCCACTTCTTGCTAAGTCTCCTGACCTGCATCATCACAGCTGCTGGGTCCCTGTATGCTGCCTGCCTCTTTTCTCCGCCACTCAGCCGCTAACAGTCCAAGTGGCAGCTGTGATAAAACTGCAGCAAAATCCCTGGCAGCGGCTTTGCTTCCGCTGACCAGAGAGCACTGGGCTGAGCATGGATCACAAGGGATGGTGGGAAGGAGCGGTCTGCTTGTACAGCACTCCTGGGAAGTTGTCTTTGCCAGGCAGCCAACTTCGAAAGCTGGAAGGATGCTGAGAAAACTCTGAGTCACGTTAGCCTGCTTGGATGGGAGAAAATAATGGCAAAAGCAAATATCTCTCAACAGATACATTAGTCCTGCCCCCGGGGTCTTCGGCAGCAAGCCAGCGTCTCACCCTGGAGTACAGCCCTCTGTCTGAGTACGTGCTGATGCCAAAGCCACGGCTTGCTATTGCAAACACAGGCGTCTGACCAGCTTGACTCTGTCTCCTCGCACAGTGCCAACACCAGGCTGCCAATCCCTGCGGACAACTGACAGTGCCGCTGGTAGGCACTTTCGGACTGCACCAGCAAGGCTGCTGGTTCGCCTACACACAAACTGATGCCCTGGAAGGGTGGAGGGTGCAGTCCAGCTCTGTGACAGGCATTTGTGGGGCACAACCAGACTTTGCCGTTGGCCATCAGCCCTAACAGGGCCCATGGGGCCCAGAAACCGTAGCTCTCTGCCCACCCCCCTGACAGCTGATGTAGCAGGCGCTGGCATTTCTCTTTCTGCTCCTCTGCCGCCCTGCAAGTCCCAACAGCCAGAAACAAAACCCTCATACAGCATCCAGATCCCACATCCTTCAGAGGACATGCTCTGACCATGCGTGCTAAGCAACTTGTTCTTCCAACAGCAGCACCTCCAGACAAAGTGAATTTGAATCAGAATCACAGGATGTTCGGGGTTGGAAGGGACCCCTGTGGATCATCTAGTCCAAACCCCCTGCTGAAGCAGTGTCACCTAGAGCAGGCTGCATACGACCTTGTCCAGGCGGGTCTTGAATATCTCCAGAGAAGCTGCAAAGCTTACAGAAAAACAGCTGTCTATCTATCTGTCTTCTTTTATCCCCAGATTATGCACAGCGAATGGCAAGACAGCTTTCTGGAAAATGCTGGCAGATCCACAGCAGGCAGGACAGAACCAGTCACTAGACTTCACTCCCCATGGGGCAGAGATGGCTGATATAAATCCAACTACTGTCACTAACTACTGCAAATTCACACTTAGTTTCCTCCACTGTGGAGATGCAGGCAGCTGCCTCTGTCCCCACACCAGGCAGAAAGAGATCATAGCCAGCTCTGTCTGCAGGGACCATCCAGGCTCATTTCTCCTATAATCAAGGCTGTAGAAACTTGTCTTCTCAGCTTCCTGTGAGGCTAGAACGTACTCTTTAAGCAAGTCAACTGGCTTTGGGAACTAGAGACCTTGGTTACTCTGGACAGCTGCTTCTCATTCCTCTTCGCGAACCATTTCAGACCACAACAGCCGGATGGGCCGCAGATATGTTGCTGAGCACCTCCTCAAAGATGACTCCATCCCATGCAGCATAACCAGTACGTAGGTGGATATAGAGCCCACTGCAAGCATCGGTGCAGTCACCTGCATCTTTCCTGTTGGGCTAACTCACGCCCATCAGACCTGCTTTTGCCCAGCATCAGTGTCCTGCAGCCTTCAGAACACTTCTGCTGGCCTGTAACCGAGCCAAAAAAAAGCTGCTACACACGAGTGACTCAGATTCCTTTCCTACAAAACAGCTCCTCTGCAGTGTGCTCACAGGCTGCACTCAGTGTTGGTCTCTGTAGTGGGACTCTTGGGTGAGAGGTCCCAAACAAAGGTGAAGCACTCTTGCTCTGACAGTAAGGCACAGGCCAAGGGGTGCCGAGCTCAGGCCTCCACAAGGGGAAAGCTGCCAAGTGGGAACAAAAAGGATACACAACGCTTTCCCCACCATTTTGCAGGGGAGAGAACTGCTCCTACGACTGACAGCTTGCTAAGAGGCATGAAGTTTCTCATCTCATCAGACGTATCTTCTGAAAGTAATTAAAGAAACAAAAACTCCCTGTTCTAATGGCAAAAATTCTCTAGTTCAACCTCAGGGATGGACTGGGAATCGTCCTCACTGGGTGGGCTCTGCTCCTACACTACAGAACACCACTTTGGGGAAAACAAAGTATAAGGCAGTGCCACCCATAGCCAACAGGCTGGAAGAAAGCAACCAACGAGGTGCCCTTTGCTTATAACACACCTCTCCAGAGAAAGCTCTTGGCAGTGCTGGAGGGTGCAGCCAGAGCGACCTTCTCTCACACTGAGAGACTGGTGGCACAAAGAAAGGCAAAGCTCACAGCCGCCGTCTCCCAGCAAAGCACCGCTGAGATCCCTGCCCAGCCTCAGCAGCACCTGAGCTGCAAGTTCCACCCACTCCTGCGTTTAAAGTAGTCCTGTGGGTCACGAGTCATTTCTTACAGAGCCCTTCAAACTGCCGTATCGTCCCTTGGCCACTAAAGGGCAGCAGGACACCTTTGGTCCCCACTCTGTGTGGCCATGGTCCCCAAAGTCTCCAGATTTCACTTGCAAGGTGTTGCAGGAAGCACCACTCTTTGGGGATTCCCCTTCCTGCTCTGGAGGCTTCATCCCACCACTGAACAGAGCAGACACAATGCTGCAAAACAAAGCACAAAGCTCATCACTGGCACTGCAACCAAGAAAGCTCTCAGCTGTCCTCCTTCTCAGTGGCCAGCCTGGTCTGTCTGGGACCTGTCAGGCACAGCAGTGGGAGGCAAAGACAGAAGTAGTGCTGGAACAGTTGCAAGCAAAACCAGGCTGCAAGCCCTAGATGCATCTTACTTACCATGCTGTTGGCTGGTTTGCTGGCATGTGCCTCCATCTGCTGCCAGTACTTCTTAGACTCCTGCACAATATCTTCGTGGGTCATTCCTGGGAACAAAAGGAGACAAGACTGAGCTTCCCTGCTTCGGCCAAGAACAGAGAGGAATGGGGTGGTTGCAGGACTGCCTGTGTTGGGGCTCAGGAACCCCTGTGTGGCTGACAGCTCCCAACAGTCCCCTTGGTAATGTCAGGACATGGGTTGTGAGGGGACCGAACACCATCACAGAAGGTGTCCAAGCACAGGCTAGGGCAGTTCCTCGCTCCAGTACTCCCACTCAAGCCACATGCAAGGGGAAGAGTTTGGTCTCCTGGGCTCATTCAGACCTGGCATTCCACTCAGGCTGTGTGCAAAGGACCCAGATGCTGCCTCCAAGATGCTGATTCTTGACTAGGCATCAAGACCTTGACCAAGGCTCTCCCCTCAACACCTTATCAACAGATCCTACCCAATGTCCTGAAGACAACGCTTTGTTACTGCTGATCTACTGTGTATTGGAATTTTTGCTACTAGCTCGGAAGATCATAAATATCCCACTAAGACATCTAGCATCTCCAAGACCCCAGAAGTCTCATCTAATCCCTGCTGGGATTAATTAGCCTGTTACACACTTCAAGCTGGGGGGGTACCCATCAATCAAGAGGCAAAGAGGAAAGTTGAAATTCAACACAGACAAACACCAAGTGCAATCAAGGTAGCAAGGAAAGCCCAACTGTGCAAAACCAACCACGGAAGAGCTGCTAGTATGTAACCTGCAAGGAAAGATCTGCAAGGTTTCAGGAATCGGAAATGCAACATCAGACAAAAAGAAACAGGGTTAGTCAGACCTTATCTAAGGAATTAGCTCCTGACTAGGTCACGTGGTGAGGGAACAGCCCCTGCCAGCACCAAGCAGCTACATGGGCGCTACGATTCGCAGGGCACTAAAGAGCAGAGCACAGAGAGAAAAGTTTGTAAGAGCAGGAACCGTCTGGTTAATGGGAGGACTCTGTTACAAAAAAGTCATGTTATTTAAAAAGCCATCTTCTATAAAGACCTGAGACAGATGCCAAAACAAACTGAAGCAAGTATCTCACAATGGCCTGCTAACTGCAACAAGTGGGGTGCTGAAGACGGCCTTAATGCAGCACCCCCAGCACAGACAGGCTGCAAAATTGTTTGCTTTGCTTTTGCCTACAGCTTTTATTATTGAAGTGAGGTGTTCCCCCAGCATGCCACATGCTCACAATCTTTGATCTGGGAGCCAGCGTGTTCTAGAACTTAAGGGCCAGCAAACACAAGTTTTCACCTCAGTTTAGGCCATGTGTAACTCACAGCATTCCTGACCTCAGTTTCCCCGTCCATGATTTCAGCTGTCCAGGTCTCTGCCAGGCAACAGTACTGCTGTTTGTACAGGTCTTGGACAGAATGAAAAGCATTCAGGAAACTTTACCATTCTTCAAGGACATTTGCTTTGCCCTCCAACATGGCAGCTGCTGCATAGCTGGTACTGCTCCCAGATCTGACCTGTTTGTGGATTTTCTCTCCCTTAACCTATAATCCCAGAAGAAACTGTGTAGAGTTAGAAAAACTGCAACTCCCTCTTCCGTGTCCAGGTATTCCAGGGCTGGACACAATGCTGATCTGTACTTTGGGGACAAAAACTGCAAAGCTGGGAAAACCACAGCAAAGCGTTAATGTGCTGTGCTGGCAGAGAAAGGGTCAAAGGAACCTGCCATCTTCTCCATTCTGCATGTCTGCACTGTGATCCTAGGGATGCAGAACCAGCAGAAGAAGCATATACAGCTCTTGACAAAGACTGAAATTCAGATAAATTCTTAGCAAGTGACTGACTTCTTCCAGTCCCAGAAATCTGAACTAACTCAACAATATGGTCTAGAAATCTGGTGGCTGGAGAAAAAAACCCCTCCCAAATATGAAAGGATGCTTTCCAATACACCAGCTCTCCAAAGCATCAACTGTCCCAAAGAGATGATCTGGGACCCAAAAGGCCCAATGTGTCGATTGCTCATAACATTTTGGCATCTTTTGCAACATCTTTAGTGAGGACAAAGATTCTGTGATTTCCACTGATGGAAGAAGTTAGCAAGATATGTCTGTGAAAAGCCACACTGAACAAGAAAACAGACCTGCCTGCCCACATTTTCAGATCTTGGGAACATTTACTCCACTAATGTGATCCTTTATCCCCACGAACAAAGCCACCAGCTCTGTAAAAGCTCAAGTGGCTGTGAAACGCAACAGCCCACTGGTTTCAAATGCAAGCTGCTACGAATGATGCCCCTGTCCTATTGCTGCTGAGCAAATGGTGGCCAAATCAAACTCTCTGCTCCAAAGCTAAACCATTCCCAGAGAATGACGACAACTACCTTTCATCTCTGTTTCCATAACGAGGGCTACACTTCAGAGAGGTAATAAACTACCACTCCAGGAAGAACTCACAAGGAAAGCAGGCTCATATATACAGCCCTGCAGAAAAAAACGAAAAGATGCTGGCTATCCCATTGTTGGAAAATTTGAAAACAAGCACAAGGCTTACTGACCACCTCTGCAGCTAAACTCCTGGCTTCTTTCAAGTCCTCACCTTCCCCTTTGGAAATCACATCTTCAAGTAAAGAAGGCAAGAAGCAAAAATCAGTATCTTAACATTTTCTTCTAGAGGCTGAAGAGGACGGAAATGGGAGGGAGGGAATGAGAGAGAGAGAGAGAGAGAGAGAGAGAGAGAGAGAGAGAAAGAGAGTATCATGTCATTTCCCACTGTTGGTGAACTTGTTTAGAGAAGCTGGAGATGCACAGCCTCCTTTTATATAAGTGTTTTGTCACCTGTGCACACTGCCATTCTCACTGCACCAGTCACTCGCTCAGAAGCCCAATTGCTATTTAGGGTCTTGCCCAGGATTTAGACACCAAAACCTCTCTGGGGATTCAGCCCTACCTAATAACCATTTCAACTTATGCAGCTGGTCCCAAGGGAAAGGCTTCCTGGTCTGCAAATTGCAGTAGCACCTGTAAAGGGACAAGGGCCAAATCATCTCACAGAACACGCTGGCCCTCTTTTCTGTGATCCCAAGGAGACAGAGTAAGTATATGCACAAGTGAGCGACAACTTCTCAGTACTCCCAGATCATCCTCTTCCCCGCCCAGCTGGCCCCGGGCACACACAGGAGGCAACTCGGGTGTACACATCACCACCCCTACACCAAGTCACACTCACCTGAATATTGCTGCAGCAGCCAGACCTTGAGCTCAATGAAGCTATGAGCGAAGTGGCAGCTGTCCTCGCGCAGGCAGCCGTAACGCACCTCATGTCGGCACACGTCGAACTGGAAGTGCTCCTGGAACTGGCGGATCTTGGAGTATTTCAGGGAGGTGGAACGCACGATGTGGACCAGACACCTGCAGCCGGACCAGAGAAATATGAAGCACCAGAGGACCAACTTTCACACATTGGACTGGGCAGGCAAAGGACACAGAAAATCAGCTCCAGGAGAGGCAAACTCCCACTGGGAAAACAAAACCCCTGCCCTCCCACTCTGTATCAACCATAGGTAAGTATTTTCCATCTCCCCAGCCCATGGGTGATGCCCTGCTCAAGTTCAGAGATCAGAAACATTTCAAAATATGGAGCAAAGATACCAGCTCCTCTGGCTCAGCACGTCCCTAAGTCTCAGGTTGCCAGGAACCAGAAGGGGTTCTATTACTGTGTTACTTGACATGGTGCTTATACTCGTTTTCCTAAACATTCATTACCACCCAGTCAGAGGCGGGATCCTGAGCTAGAGGATCTTTGGTTTGACCTTTATGTAAAGGCCAAACTGAAAGGTAAATTAAGTCAATGGAAAACTTAGGCTTACTCCAAAGGACTTCGCTCATGCCTGAAATCCCTCAGCACCAGAGGCAAACACAAAGGGTGAAACACACAGTGCTATTTATCGTGCTTTGAGTTGCCCTCTGATTGGAACCCACGGGGAGGAAAGAAAGAAAGAGACCAGGGCCCTCGAGCTAAACTGGCTGGACTTGTGAGAGATTGCTCCCATCAGCACAAAAAAACATTCACTCACTTGTTGTCATGGAAACTGTGTTTGGCAGAAAGGTTGGAGCAGACGGATGGTGTGTCCTTGGTCCCTTTGCTGATAATCCGGGGTTTGCTGTCAAAGCAAATCTGAGAAGAGAAGAATTAGCATGCTGGGAAAATCTTAGAGAGAAGTGAACCAGAGCCACTTCACTTGGAAGGGGAAGAACCAGAGCCAGTTTATTCCAATGCTCAGTTAGAAGAAGCCTGGTGAAAACTTTGTGGTAGGGCTTTAAAATAAAGGAAGGGAATTTTTGGAAAAGCTTCCAGACAACATTTTTTGGCTTATTCTCAACAGTATTTTCCATTGTGGTTGGAAAAGTTTTGGTCAGAGCCACATATTCTTTTCAGTTAGCCAACAGAGCAAGAACAAGGGGGAAGCGATGGGGAGAAATAAAAGAACAGACAGTTCACAGCAAAGAGCGTGTCTCTTTACATGTACCACTGCCAGCATGGGGAACCCTCTACTGCAGAGCATCAAGATGGTACGAGCCAATCCTTAACTGACTGACTCAGTGGCTCACCACAGACATCAGGTGGGAATTTGTTGCATTACGGCGTTCTGATTTCTAAAGTAGCTGGGGCTAAATAACAATTCAAAACAACATCTCAAAACAGAGGGAGAGACAGGTGGTCCCATAAGGCTGTGTGCATATGGTTCAGCTGCAGGGCTAAGGAGGAAAACTACCTGTCCTGGCTCGTACACAGCTGCTTCTGGGAGCAGAGCACTGGCTGGGACATATCAATGGTCCAGACACACACTGAGAAGAAAATGCAGGGTACCTACTCCCTCCTGCCAGCTCTGTACCTCACAGAGGAAGGTGAAGATGCCCTGATGTTCCTTGAGGAGCTTGGCAATGGTGAGGCTGCTCTGCTTGATCCCACCTAGCGGGTCAAAGAGGAGGTCACGGTTGAGGGTCCCCTTCCTCTCCTCCGTCCACACGTCGATCTCTTCCTGGTGGTACGCGAAGGTGCAGTTATCCCCGTACTTACAGTCCTGCTTGTTAAGCATATCTACAAAGCAACAAACAGCACACACCACCACACAGGGAGGGCGGCCCAGTCAGAAACTAAACTCTCTCTCGTCTCCTCCCACTGCCCACACCTCACAAGGAGCTGAAAGCAAGAAAACACAGAGTTAAAGAAAAAAGAAAAGACATCTCCCCCCAAGTTTGTCTATACCAAGACATTCAGGAAAGTTAATGCAATTCACTGAATGGTGACAATCTCAAGTAATGCCATCTAGTGTGGAAACCGTCTCAAAATGGAAGCCTGCTTTACATTGAGTGCCTGGCCAGGGACAGACCACAATTTAACCAGCCCCTTTTAAAGCCAATCCAGATTAAGTTCTCCTAGCCACCCAACACTAAGGAGCTCTGTTATCTTGGGTCTTGCAGTCTCCCCACCTCATTAGGTACTTTGTAATGACACTGCCTCAGGGACCAGTTCAGCCACACCGCCTGCACATACAGAGGGATGGACTGGAGCAAACAAGCGGGCAGAGAGAGCTTTTCCCTAGGTAGAACCACAGCCCTGCCATGGGGCTGCTGGGTGGAGCAGGACTAATGCAGGCACATGTACAGGAGGCAGGTTCTCAGCAAAGCCCACGTCAATAGGGCAGCTCTGAGGGCTTGGCTATGCACAGCACCTCACTAGGCCTTTGCAACTCTTCTGCTCCATCACTTTAAAAGCTGCCTGCTTTCCACAGCATGGGAGCTCACTGCCTCTCATTCTGCTGGGCCTCCTGGTCCATGGGCTACTGATGCAACAAGAAGACCCCAAAGACAGCAGGCAACACCAACTGGGAGTCCCTCCCAACCTCCCCTGTCACCACCATACAACCCCTTCCCAGCCACAAACAGCCCTATCCCAACCAGATCACCTTTGCACAGGTAATAGGATCCCACAAAGTTGGTTTTGGTTGGGCGAGGACGGATCCTCTTCCAGGTCTTGTCTTCTGAGTTCTTCAGCCTGCCCAGCAAGATGTCCCGCTTGCACTTGTGCTCCAAGCCTTCCCGATAGGTGTAATCACCAGCCTTGGGCCCTGCAGGAAAGAAGAACCCCATCAGCCCGTGCAAAGTCAAACCCTAGCCCAGGCCAGCACTCTGAGTGGCAGAGCAAATACGTCACCTGTTTTGGGGTAGCAGACATGACAGGCTTGTTTGAAGACGTGAGTAGATGCCAGGGGGTTCTTCACCAGCAGGGCTGTGTTGGGCATTGCTGGTTCTGGCTGGGACAGCAGGTGCTCGGCAACCTTGGGCACAGGTGGGTGACTCACTCCACCAAGGCCGACCTGAGCGAAAACAGAACCTCTTTTCAGCTCTGCAACCACATGGGTGGGAAACCTTTCTAATCTCCCACCCTATTCCAGCCTCTCAAAAACCTTTCTCATTTTCTCTCTCATCAAAATGTTCACATCTGAAATGACATTTCCAAAAGAGCTGCACGCCACCTTTTCAAAGATAACAAACAGCATGGTATGTTCACTTCAAAGACAGGCCTCCTTCTCTCTTGGTAAGGGACCTCCGTTTTCTATCATAAGCCACAGAACAAAATGCCCCCCAAGCTCCTTCCCATTCCTTCCATCACAACCAACTCTGCATTTGAAGTCTCTCAAATCAACCCTATCCCAACCTGGGAAAAAAACCAAACCACCTATCAGGGAGTCTTCAGGGAGCAGATTAATCTGAGGACAGAGACCTTGCTTCACACTGAAGTTAACAGGGCTAGCAGATGACAGGAACTTAAGAATAATTCTTGTTCCAAGCTTGCTGACCACAGATAACCCTCCCCCTTTTCTCCAAGACTGGAGACATGGGAGGGGGCAGAACAATGTATGGTGACAGGGGCAGAGAGGAGCAAAGAACCTCAGTAGTCTGAAGACAAAGTTGGCTTACTCTGCCCCATCCTTCAGTATTATGTGGCTACCAGATATAGTGGGACACTGGCCTCCATGATACCCTGTTGACCCTACAATCTAGGTCACATCCTGTTTACCTTGGCAATATGCAGAGTTGCAGATAGAAATGAAGATGGAACAAACGTCTTCCTACTGACTCTGGGGAAATCTTTACCTGCCTTGCCGCAACAGGGGAGGGCAACGCTCACTGGGGCAGGTTAAGAAGAGGGGCCCAAATCACCTACATCACCCAGGTCACTACTACCTCAGCTCCAGAGCACCTTGGGACATCAGCACAGGGGAGCGGCTCACTCACCACAGGGGACGGTTTTTGGCTGCCAGGTGGGTGTCGCAGTTCCTGAGGGCTAGTTTCTTCTGGACAAAAGAAGGAGAAAAGAGCCCCACAAAACAAAAACCATCATTTCACTTTCAGAGGCAGTTCTGCTCGCAAAAAGACAAACAGCTGCTTATTAAATCCATTTGCTTTATTTATTTCATAACATTTTAGTACCTTCTCCCCAGACCACCTAAATCTTGGAAAAATTCCAGGAAAGGCCTTCTTGTCTCCTCAACCCTACTGAACCCAACTCTATTCTGCTCAGCACTGGCATTCCCAAGGTGGCAACTCCAAGGGAGCCTGATGCTGAGATGAATCTGAGTGTTGAAGGTCCGGGAGCTGTAGACACTGGCCAGTCTGCTCTTCTCAAAATACTTTTGCTGCCAACATACTGCAATAGTGGGGACAGGAAGCAGCCTGCCTTTCCTCCTGGGACAGAACAGGACTTACTCCTTGCTGACCATCCTACACAGCTTTGCACCTTGTAGCATGAGAGTGCAGTGCCCCATGCAACAGGACACTCACCGCCCTGAGTCCAGAGATGGGAGAGACCCACCTCGGCTTCTACATTTCTGTCCAGTGCAACAAGGTCCCGTATCATCTAAAATAGTCACCAGGATTTTGCTCATTTGGTCCAAAATGTCAAAGAGTCATTGTGGAGGGTGGAGCAATCATGTTATAGTCTAGCAAATTGTGCCAAGGGAGGTGCCCTGGAAACCAAGCCAGGTTTAAATCTCATTGCTCATCATTATACATCTTTGTGTTCCTTTCTCTTGAGATTTCACACCATGCACATACTGGTTTTTTTGGGATTACAGACCTATAGCCTTTCTCATTACTCCTTAGCTAGACATATTCAGCTGTTCTCTCCAAGAGAACTCCCTGCCTTATTCTACACGTATCCTCCTGTTCTGCAGCACCAGCAGACAGAGCTATATGACAGATGTCCTCAGCACTGAAGGAAATAATTTTGGCATGCATTCACAGACAAAGCAGCACAAAACCCCATCAGCCCCACACCTACCAATGGTAAAGGAATCCAAGGCATCCAGCGACCCTCTGCTTGTCCCAAAGGAGTCCAGGGCATCGAGCCTTGAGTCTGTGTAGGGGAGCAGATCCAGGGAATCCAGTGAATCTAAGGTGGAGCCGCCACTTCCTCCCGGCGGGGCCTCGAAGGCATCCAGGACAGAGGAGGAGGAGAGTTGCTTGGTGGGATCCATCACCAGGCCAAAGGAGGCAGGCGGCAGCGGGGTGGAGACAGGGATGTTGGCTGTCACGACTGGGGGCAGCAGCGGAGTTCCCCCCGGAAACACCGGGATCAGCTGAGGCATCTCCGTTGGCAGGTTGGTAGGAATGGTGCCCTGGACCAGAGACTTTGGGGAATCAGGAAAGGCGGAGGATAAATGGCACATTAGGAATGAGGAACAGAGAATGGGTGAACACAGTGAGCAACAGGTTCCCACTTGAGTACGTGCTGTATTATCTGAAGCAAAAGGATACTCAGCAGCTCCACCCAGCTGCAGACTTCCTACAGACCTTCCAATCTGTCTACACCACACACAGCCTGGACCGAGGTCCCCGAGGAGGTGCTGGGCTCCTGAGCTCATCAGTCTGCAAAGCACAGCCCTGCGCTGGGTGCTTAAACCAGCTCAGGTTGAGAAACAGTGAAGCTGAGCACACACAGCGCCGAGGCTGGGGTAACAACCATTGCTCATGGCACCTCTCATCAGAGCTTTTTGGCTCAAGAGGTGTCCTGCATGAATATGATTACATTGCTTCCAGACTAAAGTTGACTCACACACCATCAGCAACACTGGCAACTAAAATCCAACATTAAGTGTGAACACAGATTATCTCTACAGATCCCGGACCTGTTCAAAGAGCTTAGGCTGAATGCAGTCTGCACAGAATACAAGGGGATTAGAGCATGCCCACTGTGTAAAATACATCCTTCATTCCTGCTTCAGCACACTGATTTCTACCCTCAGGCCTGCTCCAACTCCATGGATATCAGAGGCCAGGGGAAGGTGATGGCAGGGGAAGGCTATCCTGGGTGCCTTTAAGAGGCATCTCCATGAAGCTGCACACAGCAAAGCAGGCTTGGAGGTGGGCTCTTTAGATACTCACAAGCCAGTTGCAGAAATAAAGGAAGGAATGAGTGAGTTTTGCCAGAGGGAGAGCTGGGAGGAAAGAGTGACAGAGAGACAGAGAGAGAGAGAGGCAGCACGCATATCCACATGCTCCAAGGACCTATTTGGAACAAGAAGCAGGAGACCATGCAGCACCCACTCTTACCAGAGGATATGGTGACCCTTCGGCGAGGGAGTCCAGGAGGGAGTCCAGTTCTTCCCCAATGATGTCCCCATCTGTGAAGTCCTCCACGCTCTCAGGCACTGGCAGGGACCCGCAGTCTGGAGACGGGAGCAAGCTGGCAGCAGGGAGCGAGGTAGGCAAGCCCTTTGCATCTGAGTCAGAGGGCAAAGGGGCCAGCCCCTCGCTCACAGGGATGGAGGTGGCCACAGGAGCTGGGAGGCACTGCAGGTCCATAGAGCAGTCTGTGATGGGGGAGAAACAGAGCCACTCACCCAGGAGAGCCTCTTGCAGGGGGCAAGCAGAGCACAGCCTGGCAAAAACAACACTGTACAACTCCACCAAATCACATACACCAAGTATGCCAATTTTCCAAGAGGAGGGACTCTGGTCTGAAGAGTTCTTGCCCTTCCGTTTTTCTTCCCAGCCTCCAACAGCTCACCAATAGCTGAAAAGCGCTCTACAGGCCAGCGCCCAGACTGTCAGGATTCAGCAAGCACGTACAGTAACCAGCAACAACACAAAACCTGTGGCTGAACAGTTTCTGAATTCACTGCGGCCAGGCCTAAAGGCCAGGGGCACATTATCCAATTTCTCTATAACCCACCACCTGGTGGTTTCTTTCATGTTCCCCACTAACACATTTGGCAGAGATCACTACGTTCTCTACTGCTTGGAGCTTTCATATCTCAGCTGAAAGCTTACTTACTCACATGCCCTCTCTAAAACCTGAGGCATCCTAAATGGCCGAAGATAAAGAACACAAGGGCCCGCTGGGAAGAGAGTTGGAGATCAGGTGCTCAGACCAAGCTGTGCTAACAATGTGTCCCCAAAAAACCCCATCAGACTCACTCAGCTGTCTTTACCCAAGTAAATTCCCTGCTCTTGAGTGCTTCCTGGTGTCCGCAGGTGGGAGGTTGCTGCCCATGCTCCCCCACAACACCTCAGCTGCAAACATCCCCTTAGGAACTTGTATAAGCAAGGGTCAGGGCAGGAGAGCAGCAGTGATTTTTGCTAGGGCCTCCTTACCTCTCTGATACATTACTGAAAAGCTAAGACGTTCCCATCATGCAAAATAACCTCTGTTAAGTGAAGTTAAGGTCACAAGCACTTATTCTTCACAGAAGAGCATTTTATTCTCAAAAAAAAATAAAATTAAAGGTTAACAAAAAAAGTTCCAATGTTAGAAATTCAGGAAACGCAGCATTACATTTGCAGGTCTCAAACCAAGCACCCAAACTACCTTAATTCTGCCCCTGTGCAGATGTCCTGGAACAAAAGAAAAGAAATGAGACAAAGATGCTACCTTCTCCATCCACGGATGGACAACCGTCTAAGGCTATAAGCAAGGCAAAGTTTGGAAGAAGAGACAACAGCTTTTATTACAAAGACTGGTAAGAATGGGAAAGAAATTAGATGAGCTTCCAAGACACAAATCTTCATCCAGCGAGAAATGCTGCATCCTATCCGTACAAGCTCTGCTCGCTCCGCCCCCACGAGAACTCAGCAATCCAGTTCTAACTGGGAAGGAGCGAGTGAGCCATGTTGCTATCCTCCACACCACACATTCATTGACTGAGGACTGTGTTGATGTCCTTCTTGTCCAGGACAACACAACAGCAGAGATGACACATACATGCCGGCCCTCTTATCTCCAACCCCACCAGGAGCACACCACCACCCTCTGCAACCTTTCCTCTGGCATTTGCTCTAAGCTGTGCATGTGGATGGACCACAGCTGATGTCTCTGTTGCAAGGCACTAGAGGCCGAGCTGTGACAAAAGGCAGGGAAAGCAGGGGGAAGCAGCAAGGGACACAGACAGGTCCCTCTCCACAATGTCACGCATGCGATCAAAGGAGAGCGCATGTTGTACCTTACGGGATCCAACACAGGTTTTCAGTGCTGCAGCTGGAGACGCTCCCCACAGGCAGCAGCTCAAAGGAAGGCTGTAAATGTCCTTAGTTCTGCAGCTGTCCCTCAGGTCAGGCTCAGCTCCAGC
Source organism: Opisthocomus hoazin (assembly GCF_030867145.1). NCBI lineage: Eukaryota > Metazoa > Chordata > Aves > Opisthocomiformes > Opisthocomidae > Opisthocomus > Opisthocomus hoazin. The sequence goes on along the minus strand of NC_134421.1, from coordinate 17,395,781 downwards.
CCCATGCCCCCTTTGCCATTGACTTCTCTCAGCTCATCTTCCTTTGGCGCGGGTCCCCCAGCCACACTCGGGAGCCAGCCATTCAGCTTCCCTCCGTGCTGGCCTCATCGCTGGTAGCTCGGCCAGATTTCCCTCAGTACAAAGGGACAACTTGTGCCTTCCCATTTTTCAGATGTTTAAATCTGGAGTACTGTCAAGATCCCTCCAGGGGCCAATAAGAAGTTCAGGACACGCTGGAAGGGATGGGGACATGTGCAGGGGGGAGCGAAAGGGTTCACAATGACAGAGGCCCAAAGGATCTAGATGTTCAGACCTTCTCTTGAGGAATGAACGAGGCCCTCCGCCTCCCACTTGGACTAGGAAGCAGAGGAAAGAGGGCCTCACACACCCTAAGAGGCCCAAATCCCTGAAAAACTGAATGCACAACTAAAGGCAGAGAGCGATACAGGACCCCCTGCAGCTCAATGCACATGAAGGGCAAGAAGGGCAGGGATCAACAGGTTCCACTACTTGCCATGGGCAGAGGGGAGACGTCTGCTCCTCTCTCCCTGACCTCCCAGACCCTGTCATTCCTTCAGCTGCTTCCATTCCCCTCTGTCCAATCTTTTCCCCTACCCCTCCTTTCGCATTCCTGCTTTCCTCATGACATCTCATCTGCTGACCTCACTCACCAGCCACCATACCCACATCTTATGTACTCTCCTTCCAGAAAGGATGCACCTCCTGCATCCACCTAATGTTTGCTCCACCTTAACAAAACAAACCAGCAGCCTTTGATGAGCCGATCACAGACACACACCTGCCTCCGCCTGATTCCTGCCACTGCCATGACACTAAGCCCCATGTATTATTATTATTATTGTAAGCTCAATGAGGGTCTTGCCCATCTGCTCCCTCAAATCAAGTCTCTCATACCATGCCCCTACCTGCTAGCTTCTCTGGGCATACATCTGCCTGTCCCAGAGGGGCAAGAGCAGTGCTCTTAAAAGCCCTGTCTCTAGCTCTGCTTCCCAAAACAGCGGTGGTTCCATAGTGCATTAGTTGTCCAAAGTCCATACTGAGCCAGATCTGAGCCACAATCTGTGCAGGGCAGGGCTGAGTTAATCAGACAACTTCAAGCAAAGCATAGGGGAAGGGGCTTCAGGAGTTTGCATCTTAAAAACAGAACAAAACAAAACAACAACAACAAAACCTTCTAAAAAAGCTTTTAATCTGAAACTCTTGAGGTACCTGGCACCCACAGCCCTCTTGGTGGCACACCACTCTCAGGGCAATGGGATAACATGTAATCTCAGAGCTTTTGAAAAGATTTCCTAGCAGTAAAGGTTTTCTCTGCCTGAACTACAGCAAAGGTGGCATGCCGCTCTTACATCAAATCCTGATTAAAGAGTTTACTGGATGCAGTCACTCTTTACTCTGCAGGAGGAGTCCAGTTCATTTTAGCACAGCAAGATAACGTGAAAAACTCTCCTGAATTCACAGAACTGGGTCTCATGATTTCAAGTAGCATTCAGTTACTGAACTGGCATTCAAAAGAGAATATGTTTTCCGAAGCACTCTAATCATGGAATTAGTTTCTTTCTATAAAAAGAGCAATTGCTACTTGAAGTGGTAAGTCTTCACACTTACCTTCACACACACAGCTACCTTTCAAAGGAACAAAGATCGATGTGCTCAGAGGCGCGAGTTCAATGCTCCAGCCCGCAACCAAGGGCAAAGCACACAGCAAGCCTTTCTACAGGGGCAGAGTTAAAGTCACTTGTTTCCCGGCATGAGAAAAGCAACCCTGTAGCCCTCCTTCTGCTCCACCTGGGTGCCTAATGCTGAACATGGCTCTCCCTGGGTCCCTCCCAACTCCCTTTGTTTTCAGTTCCTCCACCTCAACATCTTGGAGAACCATATGCGCTCAGAGCACAAACAGCCGCCTACCGCCTTAACTTCACTTTATCTGGATTGTTTTGGCTGGGAGCAGAGTTTCAGAAGGTTTGCCAAGCCCAGCTTTAAGAAAGCACAACTGGTGAGAGCTGTGTACCTCAGCAGACTCTTTTAATTCCTAGACGTGTCTCTCACTGGGCCTGGACAAAAAGCTTTTCTGCAGCAAAAACACTCTTGCTTCCCACCGCCTTTTCCTCCTCCTAGTTACCAAAGCCAGAAGTGTGCAGAAGCAACACAAATGAAGACAATGAAACTCTCAGGCCTGCCAGCCTGGTGAGATACCTTACCGAAGCCACAAAAATCAGAGAAGAGAGATGTTTTTACCTGTTTCGATGTCATCTATCGAACTCAATCCATTGGAAGTGGTCTGCAAAGAGGGTGTAGGAAAGGGGAGAGAAAAATACCACCAGAAATTCACCTTTAAAAAGATATTCACACTTCACAGATGAGACTCTACTACTCCTAAATGCATCTGGCCCTTTCTTTTCCTTTATGGCCTCTTTCAGTGCAAGAGCAGTAAAGCCAACGAACTTTAAGAAGCCATTAATCCAAAGAGCCTATTCATTTTTATCTCCAGCAGTGGACAAACCCTGTTGCTGCAAAGGAATATCAGCCCTGCACAATATCCAACCATGTGAGGAAATCTGTACATAAAATAGGTTTTTTCATGTGTGGATGAGAACGCTGTGTCCCAAGTTCCAGGACACATCAATCGGTCAGCCCCGTGCAGTGTGAGATCTGATTAGCCTGATCTTACACAACGTTCCTTTTCTTAGTTCACATATTTTGCAATCTAACAACCACAATCCTTTACAGCAAACTCAAAACAGGAAAAGGTTTCCGCCAAGACAACTGCTGACTTGGAGCTCCAGGCAAGGAATAAAACAAGCCCATATTTTACAGAAGCATAAACAGAGGTAAGTATGTGTGCCTTCAGCTTAAACTTAAAAAGGCACAAGTAAAGCACTACTCTTCATCTACAGCAATAGTTTTTGCAACATGTAGTTTTTGCACTAGTTTCATTTCTTGCTAAAGGAAAGCTTTTCAAATTTAAACCTAGGCATAACTATTAAAGAAAGCTGACTGGTTGTCCTAGAAAGATGTGAAGGCAAGTCACTAAACTGTGGGAGGTAAACTAATTCCTTACTATCCCATCCTGTTGCACAAAATGACAATTTTTATGGTTTTATAGTTTGTTTGCTTTAAGGAGTAGTGTGAAGTACCAAACAGCCTGTAAAAACAGCAAGTATTTGGGGTTTTTTTTTGGCCAGTCGTGGAACAAGGAAATCAGCAATTGCTTGTATTTTAGCTTAGTATTTGTACAGTGCCCTGCCTAAGCTGGATCTCCCAGGTCACAGGACAACACCAAGAATAGACAAACTGTGTATGTACCTTGCTCAGTACATCACATGCTCTAATTTTGTATGTTTTGCTTAGCTTCACCCTAACTATGTGAAAACTTGAAAAGAGAAACTTCTTTAAAATGCAAGAGAAAACAAACATTCACATTAACTAAAAAAAAACCACCTTCAGTGATCCAATTACTGACTTCAAAAATGTTGTCACCAGAAATTAGTTTCTCAAAGAAATTAATTTCCTTGGCAATATTCCTTAGAAGTAGAAAACACTAATTAATACATTTAAATCCTAAAAGACAGTTATAAATTTGCATGTAAATAAAACCGAGAAGTATTCTAGCAGCACAATCCATGAACAGTAAGAACCACAGGATGCAAACTCTACCTGGTTTGATAAATTGATTGACGTGCCATTACTGAGTAGCGAGAAAGTTTCCAATTCCTGCTGCAAAGAAGAGAGAGGTCTTAGAACAGAGACAGCCCATGAATGCTTGTAAATCAGGTAAAGCTGGGTTACAACATGGTTTCCTTCCAGGCACTGCCCATAAATAAAAGCCACCCCAAAAAGTCACCACTGTGACACAACAGTACAGTTTTCTGAAGGCAGAAAGGGCTATATATATTTGTCCTAGACACCTCACTGCAAAACACCCAACAACCAATGCACAATCAGGAAGCGAAAATCTTCCCTGAGGAACAGAAGGTTTTGCCTTTTTGTTAAAAAATGGCTACTTCGGGAAGGCATTACAGCACTGGAATGAAAGCTGGAAGTCAACACAAGAGATAGCAAGGTGTTATCAAAATACCAATCATTAAATTTCAAATAATAAAAAGCATTTGGGAGTTTTTAATTTTTATTTTTCTAACATACAGGTGGTTTAAACCCATCACAGTTCAGTAACACGGCAGCAGCAAAAAGGTGGCAGGGCCAACACAATGAGCAGCTACACAAAATATTTCTGCGCAAAACTTCCCTTTCAAGACAGAATCCTTTCAGCGTGTTGAGAGCTGCTATAACGTCAGGGGTTTTTTTGGGGGTAGGTCAATCACACATATGAGGTGGTCAGGGAGAGCAATAGGATGCTACAGCCAAATTCACCCCAAAAGCTCTCTGCAAACTGGATGCCCACCAATCACTTCACTGCACACTGCAGAGGTGCCCCTCTGGAGGTGGAACATGCTGGCTGTTTAACACACCACTGCGCAGGGGCCGAGGATGCGAATGTAAGCCTCCGAGACGAGCTAATGTTCCCTACTCCTGAAAACCACACCCTGGGATTTTATGTGACCAAGGCAGCTTGATCCAAGAGTGCCAGCAGTGGCCTAACGCCCTCTAGCTCCATCCCAGGGTACACATTTACATACCAACGGTAGTCCGGCTGCGGCACCACTTTCTTGTAGAACCAGTTATGGATTCAGACACTGGGGTCAATTTACTGCTTTTTGCTGCCTTCTCTCCTAGCATCTGACCAGATGTGTACTTGTCATCTTCCCAAAGCGCGTGCCTTTCCCCCACCATGAAGAAGGTGTATGCCTAGATATGGGGCAAGAATCCCTCATGACCCACTGCACTACAAAACCAGACATGCCTCCGATGCAGCAGAGGATGCCACACTTCTCCTCCCATGACACGGAAAGGACTGTGATGCAAAATCTCCTTTGGGATCAGGCCACATGTCCCTCTGCTGCCAAAAACACAGGTTCCCAGTGCATCGGAGGCCTCTCCTGCAGCACCAGCACAGCTCTGCCCGGCTTAGCCGAGCACACAAGAAACATACTGGCAGTAGACACAGGGCAGCAATGGGGTTAGAAGTGGATCAAGGCAAAGTGAGTCAGCGGGTCAGGACGAGGAGGGTAGCCAGCAGCCTGCTACAGGGATCACAAGCTAGTGTACGTGTAGTGTACGTGCGTCTACAGCTGCAGAGCAGCACCTACCACTTCTGTAAAAGTTAACCTAAAAAAGCCAAAGAATAGTCTCTAAGAAAAAAAAAGTCATACCTGAGGTCTTTTGTATGCTTTTCGAACCCTCAGTCCCAGCTTCTGGGCAAGCTCCTGTCCCAGCTGCGTGACGCTTTCATCCTGGGGACAAAAAACATTGGCACGACACTTTTAAGTTTTGCCTTTGCAGCAGACATAATGAAACAAACAGGAATGCAGCTATCCACACTGGGCTGTGCCAAGAAGCCTCACTTGTAGGCAGCAGCAGGCAGACAATTGCCAGAGCAGCCCCAGGAGAGTCCATGCAGACCTAAGTGCTCTTGTCATTCAGTCCTGCTGAGATACTGAGGTTGCACCAGGACCTCCCCCCAGTTCTTGTGATGCTGCAGAAAATCAGAATCAAGCGTCTGCTTCCAAGAAAGCACCCACTCTCTGCAGGCAGGGTTCACGTGTCCTGCTGGCAAGACAGCTGAAGGGGCTGCCAAGGCTGGCTGCTGGTAGTCCCCATGCTGGGGACTGATACGGCTTCCACAAGGTGCCCATGTCTGGGAAGAAGACGCCTGTATGCCTTCCTGCATGCACAGCCTGTATACTTTCCCTCTCCGCCAGCCACAGAGCTAATAACCAGTTTTGATACGCAGACAGTATTCACTAGCCTGTTTTCCTTGTTTGTTCGTTTGTCTTTAAAGCTGAAACCAAGTCTCAGTTTCTAACTTACTAGCTACAAGGCTTTTTCACCATCTCTGGCTCTGGTTAAACAGCCTCAGCTTAGTCAAGCAGATCCTTCTGCTTTCCCTGCTGCATCCTATTAACCGTCCTCCCTGTTCGCTGCCCAGGCCCACTCACACACCATCACGGGCTTTAGACAAAGTTCTGGGCCACACTCCATTCCCCTGCTCCATCCTCTCCAGTTCTGCCTGGACTAACAACGTGCCACGACCTTCTTCACTCATTTATCACCAGCAACTCTTTTCTTCTGCTTTCCTCTCTCTCCCTGTTCGCAAAAATACTGGAGTACTTTAACAATTTCTTCAAACAAGAAGAAAATATCTTCCCAACCTATTGTGATATCCCTCCTTAATGTCCCAATATCTCCTCCCTCATCTCCAACCTTGAAGCTTGCTCTCTTCTCTCTACTTGCCATGCTGGTCTTTCCAACCTCCTTCTCTGTGCAGGTTCATCCTTTCCCTTTCGACCGCTCACTAGCCTCTTCTTCCAGCCCACAGTATCAGTAACTTTTCCCTTCAATTTGCAGTGCCACTTTTTGACTGTCCTTGCTCCCACACCCTCAACATTGGTCTTGTCACCATCTTCTCTGAACTCAGTGAATACAAAATCTATCTTGTCCATTTCCTCTTCTCTCTCCACCTTAGACCCCTTCAGGATGTACCTTCTTCTCCTGAAACTGCCCCCGCACCCTCCAGAGACCTCTTCTTGGTCAAATCACACGGCCACTGCTCCTTCCTTACTCTCTTCCACCTCTCAGGTCTTTCTAACACCAATCATGTTTTCATTGCTCTGTTTGCCTCTGCTGATTCTGATTTTCCAAAGACTCTTTCAGGTGTCTTCCAAAGTCTGCCATTTTCTTGTTCCCTGTGGAAAACTCACCAGAAAGACCTCTGATGTCATTTATTTTCATTGATGTCATACTCATACCTACCAGGTTTACCCTATCCAACTCCACATGCCAACATAACTCTCAGATGTCTCCTCAGACTCCTGGACAAGGTCAAGAACGTATTTCTAGACTGCCTCCACTTCCCAACAACACATAGTTAATTATTGTCCTTTTTGTCAGCAGGCCTGAGGTTTGGGGGTGGAAGGTTATTTGGGGGTTTATATCTTTGCCATCCCCAAGATCCTCCTTTAGCTTTCCCTTCCCTCAGCCAGATGCCACCCTCAGGTACTTACTACCTCCCACCTAAATGAGGGGATGCTCAACAAGGGCATGCAACATGCTCTCCTCTGACACCCTAAAAAAACCCACGCCGTACAAAAAAAAGCATACCACAGAGGAGTATCAACCTCACCACAATGCAAACCTCTGCAAACCAGCAGCACTGAGTATCTGCACCTAGAAACAAGTTAACTCTGCTAGACAGCGAGTCAACCGAGTGGCAGACCCTTCACCACCAAAAGTTTTAATACAGGCTCTGCTTTGTCCACAACAAAGTTCTCAGCTGTTACAGTAACGCAAGCTCCATGTACTCCAGAGGCCTAGCAGCTGTGTAATGGAAACAAGAGTGAAATGACGGATAGCATGATTTGCCCTTGATGCAGAGAAGGCTTATGATTTCTGTTAATGAGGTAATGAGGCAATGGGGTATGTTAATTTAGAAGACTAAATTGTTTAGAATAAGGAATGCAGATCACTTCATATGGAGTTTGTAAGGTTGAACCTTCCCGCCACAGAGAAGTTTGATGAAGTGTTTGTAGACCATGATGATTGTAATGATAACAACGGGAGATATGTAAACATAAGTATATGGTTAAAAAATACATTCAATTAAATGGCTCAACTGCACTATGAAATATAGACAGATATGGCTTTACATGAACACATATGTTAGATGGTTTTGTTCATAATAGTATTTGTTTAAAAAACAGTTTGTTGGAACTCCCCTAACATGATACCTTTAGTATGTTTTGGTCACCCTGTTCTGCCAAGTCAAAGAAACTAGAACTTACAAGCTAGTAACTGCTAGCAAGGCTTTCAAAAATTGCTTCTGTATCACCAATAGTAAAGGAAAGTTAACTTCTCCTGCTGAAGTAGATGCATTTTTCTTGCAATAGCATTACTGTGATGGATCAAATTTAGCAAAGACAGCCAGTGTTCACTAGAATCTATCTAATCACAGTCTGGTTTCCTGTTCAATATTTGGCTAAAAGGACACCCTACAAAAGCATTGTCAGGAAAATATCTAGGGCCTAGTATATACAGGTAGTCCCTTCTGAATGCAAAAACTTACACACCTGTGAACATAAAAATAACTACGACCTGCAATGTCAAGGACACCTTCACATGTCCCTTAAGAGATAAAAAGCTTTATCAGCTTGCCTTAGCAATCAGGAAGTAAAACATGAGATGTTTTTATCTAAAACAGGAAAAGTATACATGTTTTCCTTCCAGTGCTCCAGTTCCCATTTGTCCCACACTCCCAGTCACTCCCATTAGACATATAAAACCAGTTAATTAAAATAATCTCACGTCCTTAGTTCACATTTTGTTAGGGTAAGGTTTTGCTCTCCACAAGTCGGCCACCAAACCTGCTGTCGCTAACTGGTATCTCTGGCTGGTACTATCTGTAGAGGGCGACTTGATCTGAAAAAACATGGGAGGTCAAAGATCTTTTTCAAGTCAGAGAATTTCTGGGCATAAGCATGTCCCAGAACAGCCAAGCTTCCTCTTCCACTGTCCTCTGGCCCCACACTAAACACGTTACGGAGGAGGAAGGTGGTAAGCCAAGGAAATCAAGCTGAATTGTATGTCAAAAACTTACATGTGGGAGGGACAGCAAGCATCGGCTATTGCACTCATATGCTTCTTTGTGTCTTCCAAGTTCGTTTAAGGAGCGGGCTTTCCGGAAGAGCGCTCGGATGTTCTCCTTGTCAAGACTTAAAGCCTTCTCACTGTCTTCCAGTGCCTTCTCATACAACCCCTGCATGGAAGAGACCACCTCAAGTCAGCTGAGGTACAGCAGACTAACCTCTCCTGTGTGAATGCAAACGTTTTATCTCTCAGCACAAAACAGGAATATAAAAGACAGTTGGAAATACATATATTACCTCATACACAAACGAGCATACAAAACACACAAAACCTACAGTAATAGAACATTCTGGTGAATGCCAGAATTAAGGCTGCTTGAGCATCCTTATCTTGTCTCCCCTTCTACCTTGGGCATGTGACAGCTAACAGTCTTTAATCATGTGACTGCTTGCTAATTTTTTTGTGGGACTCAGCCTCCTTACGAACACAATGGACCTGCTCTGGGGTTGTGCCATAAAGGAAAGCTGTTAGATTCCTCAGGAAAATGGAAGCCCGCAGCCTTTTAGAGCCTGAGTATTTCAGAATCCTTTCCATTTGTGTGCTGAAAGTTCCATCAAGACCCAACGCCTTCACACTGTCTTCCAGTGCCTCACTTCAGGAAGCAGGAACTTCCAGAGTAATACCCAAACAGTATTCCACAGAAATCCTCAGTTAGTACTGGAAGGCACTGGCTCTTTTCTACCTTCAGATTGCAGTAACTCGTCACCAATGTGGAAGGAACTGAAGGTACTATAGGCCTGACCCCCTCTCCTTCACATCCCTCCTCTGGTCTTGCAAGAAACAGTGCGATAGTGTGGAGGTATCAGAGTTTTATGTGTGTCATCGTCTTCTCCAGTGCTGGAGATGGGAGCAGACAAAATCAACTGAAACCCCTCTTGACATCTTTTCTAACTGCATGGCACTGCAGCCATGATGTCCCGTCCCTGGCCCTTGGGGTTGACTTGGTAAGGCGCTCACCATGGCAAAGTAGCAGGCAGCTCGGTTGACGTGCAGCTTGCACAGGAGCTCCTTCGGGATGGTCACCTCGTCGGAGGCTGCGTAATCCGCCACGTTCAGCCCTTCTACATACTGTACCAGCGAAAGCTTGAAATCCTTCTCTCGAAACAGATCATTGCCCTCCGCAAACAGGTTTCCCACCAGCTTCTGCAAAAAGGCCTGGGCAGCAGGGAGAGAGCAAATAGACCAAAGTGGATACTCAAAAGACAGGAGAGGTTTCCCAGTTTCTCATTCTCATCATATGTTTTCTCAAACTTCCTCTTCCTGCCCACTAAGACTCTCCTGCCTCCCACCCTCCTGTAAAACATCAGTCTTTAGGTAGCAGAGAAATAATCCAGTCAAATCTCCTTCCTTCTTAAACACTCAAGTGTTTTCTCCTTTCCCTGAAAGTTGACCTTGTCAGAAACTTTAAGCTTTAAGTTACAGACAAATCGCAACAGACTGTCCTATACTCTCCACTTCTGGTATGTAAACTAATGGCTGTGCAGCTGAACAAATCTTGCTAACCACAGAGTTCTCAGCTTCAGAAATCATATTTTTAATTACCTCATAATCTTCTTGGCTTAGGGGTAACGTGGACCTGAAAAAAAGAAGAGAAAATGCTCATGAAACAGGCATCCATCCAAACATGCTTTTGTCTGACGAAGAAACCATCTTTCTGGTTCTCTGCTGATGATCTCAGTGAGTTATGGAACATTTTATCACTTCAAAGGCAGCTGGGGTGAAGAGAACACAATTAGGGAGCATTATGCTCAGTGATGGCTTCAGTGGTGCAAAGAGGTAGCCAGGTCCCAAAGGGTTTTGACACTAGAGCAATCTTATTCTCAGCTATTTTCTGCACATACACAATCCTCTGTAATGCGCCTTCAGACAGCCACCTAAAAAAAAAATCTTTGAGAAAGTCCCATGAGAGATTGTCACGGAGAATACAAGCATATTTTACTTGCATCTGGATCTAATGAGAAGTACCAGACTGTCAGTCCAAGATCTCCTCAAATTCTCTGTGTGACCAAGGACGTACAGTGACGAATGCAATCACTTTCCTCTGGGTTAACTTAGCCACATGCCTTTAGGCCTACAGCACAAAAAGAAGGGAGAAAACAATGCAGGTTCAGGAGGCCATTTAACTCCAGCTGTCTTGGCCAAGGCTGCCAGGCTGTGCCACAAAACTGGCAGCGCTTGTGTGGATAACATCTACCCCACAACAGCACTGAGAAATAGGAGGAAGGTTCCGTTCTTTGAATTGGACCATCCAAGTCATCCAGGCTTGGTCCACGTACATTTATTTTTTTCTCTTCAAGGAAAAAAAAAATAGGCTCTAGAGAAATCTTTAGCACTTTTCATAGCCCTCCTCACCTTTGAAATTCAACATTGTATACATGACCTTATTGGTCAGAGACTACACTTTAATTTAGATTTCATCTAATCTAATCATCAGCTACTCCTTAAAATTAAGTACAGGAAATGCCATGTTTGCCATGCTTGTAAGAAACATTCATGCCTCTTGTAAAACTGGACTACCTCTTCCACATCAAAACAAGCGAACAAATGACACTGCCCCTGGTTCACAGTTCAAGATACACTCCAGAAGCATGAACAACACTCTGTATTTCTAAATTATATTCTTGCCAGGAATAGTGTGCATTTTTATAAATGTTACCAAAATAAACCTCACAATTGCCTCTCTGAAACTGGGTTATCAGCCCCATTTAGTCTCTGACAGGGGTGAAAATATCATTGCCATGCCACAGGATATAAACTTCTAATGTGGAAGATTTGGCTTTTTTTCCTATTGTAGATGCAGATTTCAGCTATAATAACTGCAGGACTCAAAACAGACCTTAAAAAACACCAAACCAATCTGATTACAATCTTGCTACTTCCTTGCCCACCACGGAACCTAGACCCGAGTCTGAGGCCTTTGCTAACTCAAGCATTGGAGGGAAAAAACACCACTGTACTTTACAAGAAAGTACTTGGACTTGTAAGTACTACATAAGCAACCACTTCAAGCTCTACTAGGCCACATGATATTCACAGAGGAGTGACCTGAGGCACCTACCAGGTTGGCAACTGTAAAAGAGCCCAGGTCATCTATTTCTCCTATAGGCACCATATGAGGTACCTGGCAAGTCATTTACCCTGCTTTCCCCACCTGCAAAACAGAAACACTATCTGCCTTCCTAAGAAAGATGGGATAACCTTCTTCAGCCAGCACTTTGAGATCTTCATGTCGAAGATGAAGTAGAAGGTCCAAGTACTATTAGCATTATGCTGACTATAAAGATCATTCTGGAACTGCAGTGAAGGGCAAAACCCAAGGAAATTAAAAAGATACATTTTCAAGTTCAGAAAGCTGGCAGGAGAAGAAGCACCCTGAAGAACCACTGTGAAAATCCCCAGGACCAATATGTCTTTCCTACACAGCAGGCCCAAAGCGGTGAACAGAAAGAACTCAGTTCCTGCAATCCTTGACAGGAAGACAACCACCTCCAAAGTCACAGGAAACAACAAGGTTGCCTACTTACTGAATGAACTGAAGTCCTTTCTCTATTTCTTGTTTTCTCTTTTGTCTCTCCATTATAGTCGCTGCAAAGGAAGAAGAAAAAAACACCAATACAAAATGAGTCATTATAGGTCTTGCTGGCAATCAAGCAACACAGTATTTTGTGCGTGCCTGAACTTACTACTAACAAAATGTTCCAGACCAGATGCCCTGAACACCGAAGTCCGTGATTTATCCCCACAGCAGACACAAGACTGGAAGCAGCTCACTACCAAGTATCTGCTTTTTCTCACATGCCACCACCCGGCTAGATGGGCAAAGAGGAATTACTTCAGTCTGAGCTCTCTACTTAGGCTGCCAGTAAATAAAGCAATGGGAACCAACTGTTGCCATGACTGCCTTCTAGGAAAGGAAAAAAAAATAAAAACCAACATTTCCCCTGCACTAGCAGTCACCTCAGGAATTTGTGCTAGGACCCTCCCATGATAAGCAATTTTGACGACTATTTATCTGGGACAGATTTAAACAGGTTTACTGCACGGCACATGAAACAAGTGATCTATGTAAGGTGTATGGAGGCACACCACAGAGAGAGATGCGAAGGAAGGAGATGGAATTGCCGTGGTCTACTTAAAAGGACAGTAATGAATCCATGCAATGGGAATTTCATGCTGAAATTCAGTAGGCAAGAGCAGCAAAGACTTGGGAACGCTCCTTTGGAGAGATGACAGTGTTTTCAATTGGGGCGGGCAGCACCCGAGGAAGGCTCAAGAGAGGGTTATCCCCACTTAGTCAGGGACACAAACAGACATAGTAACTTGTCCAAGTTTGAACAAATCCAGTCTGGGTCTGACCAAATCCAGCCTGGGTCTCTGCGACCACAGACAAGCACATAGTATGACGGAGCCATTTTGGAGTAACGTCCCTTTTCTCAACTGAAATAGGCTTGAATCACACCATCACATACATGAGAGTCATCCCCTGCAGTATGGGAGCAAATCTTGGAATGGCTCCTCCCTGACCTCTTCCCAAGGTACAAAGGTCTGCCACACAAGAAAAGAATAAAGAAGGGGAGAAGGGATGACCCATTGTGGCAAAACAAAGTTCATGACAGCAAATTTTCCAGCCTTGCCATCAATCAGCTGCAATCACAAACAACGCTCAGCATTTGAGGAATGGTAACTTGGGGACAAAGAAACACTGAGATGAGGTGGGGCTGAAGACACTGTGGCCCCCCAGCCTGGGATCACCTCGGAAGAGATTACAAGAAGAACCAAAGCCTTTTCTCTAACTCTACAGTACAGCAGCTTGGAGAGCATTATTGCCCAGCTCCCTTTCACATTAACACCATCCCTATCATTCTAAGGTATCTTACGGTATCTACGGCACGTTCAGTCTGGAATGGGGTAAAGGGACCTTTAAGGTACGGGAAAATCAATCCTGACAACTCAGCAAGCCCTTATTGATTGTGCTCTGCACCACGCAAAATGTAGAATTGATACCTGCTCTTTACCAAGAAACATTTCCACCCAGACAGCAGTAAAAACCACAAAAGAGGACAGAGCAACCCCAGAGCACTGTAGGAGAACTGCAAGGGCCATCAGAGACAAGAGGGGGGAAAGAGCCACCTTGGGAAATGACGAGATAAATTGGGAGGGAGGAGTTAGGAGATCAAGCAGACCTTCACAAAGACTGATAGGGGAAAGGACAGGGAGGAAGGAGGAATTTCTAGCTGTCTGGTCCCTGAGTCCCCTGAGTCCCAGTCTCATCTCAGACCCCTACCCACACACTCTCTGCTCATGGTCTAGGAGCCCAATTTAATCTCAGGTCTAGGCATACTTCCTCATCTGAGCTATACTGCAGGTGTACCTGTCCTCAGTCCTATTTCCTGGACAAACCTTGGACCTACACTCTAGGCAGCTTGTCTCCAGTCCCATCTCTGGCACCATCTCCTACTACTGGACTTGCTGGCTGGACCCTGGACCCGATTCACCACCTTATCTTCTTTGGGACTACTGATGAACCCCTGCTATCAGCATCTTGTTCTGCCTGCGCTGTTCATATATGGTGGGACTGTACCCGAGCTAGTGAGGGCACTGCTGGTGGCCATCATCACCTTTGGCTCCTAGCTTGTCCTCCCTGGAGGAGCAGCTCTGCTCTTGCTGCTCCCTGACACGAGACATGCTGGAGAGAACAAGTGCCAGGGAAGCGAAGCAGCGGCTCATGGATCTGATGAAAAGGGAGATTACTGGCGACTGTGGGGAGAGCAGCTGAACACTGGCAGGTCATCACAAAGTCAATGGCTGCACTCCAAAAATGCTGTGGCACATCTTCACAACTGTGTATGTCCACAAAACACATCATCACCTTGCAAAACTTCTGAGACGCACTGCCTACTTCAACCTCTGCTTCTGAGATCAGCTTTTAAAACACCACTGCAAGGAGCACCAATCAGTACCTGTTCTCATGGCTACCCTGACCCCGCTGCTAGAACGTCCTACATAGCAGGATGTGGGCACATGTTACAACAAGAACTGGTTACTGCTGCTTGCCCACAAAGCAGGGCATTCAAACATTATTGACCAAAAGCCAGAGTGGGACCAAACGACTACAGGGAAATGCTACAGAACGACTCCTTCTTAGAGTTACCCAAGTCGTCTCGCATACTGAAGCTTCCTTCTGTTTTTTCTCTCCTCACCACCACTGCCATCGCATTCAACACGTGTATTTCCATCCTTGCTTCATGTGGATGGCTGACCAACCTACTGCATCACTGTAAGTCCCACAATATCCAGGTAGTCTTGATCCTTGCGACAAGCCCCTCATATAAAAACCCTGTGCCCTGCATGCTGTTTACTCTCTGCAGTCCTACCCTCATCTTCCACCACGAACATTCTCCAACCCAAGACCCTCCATTGCTTTCTTTAGACATAAAACTCAGGTCTGATCTCCCCTCCAGACAGTTGCTCCCTGATACTGCCCCACATTCCTCTCTCCTTGCAAGTGGGTGTCCAGCTTCCTCTGCTAAAGCTCCGTCATGCCTTCAGGCTTATGTCATGACTTTGCACAGAAGACTCATCTCCTCGTGCAACACCCTCAAAATGCACACCACATGCTGCTGCCCTAACAACTTCTTTTGCACCTCTTGGGAACAACCATCCTTCCCTTTCAATCTGACTCCACAGCAGCACCCTCCTCCACGCATGGCGGACCTCTCTCCATCCTGTCTGCCCCACCACTGCTGGAGGCTACCATCCGGACTCCTCCTTTTGCTCCTCACGCCTCCTCCCCTGCTGCCTCCCTGGGAAACACAAGTCACTTCTGTCTCCCCTTGTAGACCCAGCCTCTCCACCATGTCTCACTCAACTCTCAGACCAAGCCGCACACTCACGATGCCAGCAAACCCAACACACAGCGAGCCACCCATACATACAACACTCTGATTCTGCCGCACACCATACCACCACTGATGCATAATTAATTTTAAGCGCAGAGCCTGTTTAGCTTTTGTTTTCTAGGTCTTCTCGGTCTTTTAAATATTTTTAGAAACACAGCAGAAAACATTTCATGAAGCAGTGTGCCAAAGCGTCCTTTTTTTTTTTTCACCCCACCAAATCTGTCTGTCCAGACTTGTCTGGTCAAACAGAATTCGAATTGAGAGTATTCATCCCCACCACAAAGCTCTTATCCTTTCAGTCCGGAGAAGTTTATCCTCTCTGGTCCAGCATCTAGAGAGGACTTTATTCACAGTTTGTCAATGAGTTACAAACTATTTGCCAGACAGAAATAAAATGCTGCAGACAGGCAACATGGTTTTCTTGCCTTCAGAAGGAAGCACCAGCCAGTGAACAGGGTGACTCAGTCACAAACTGGGTAGATTCATAGTATGAGACACTATGAGATGAACGAAAGACTTTAATTTACCTTATCAAGGACCTGAATGTTATTCCCAATCCTGCCAGAGCTGAATTTGGGCAAAGTTTTTCATACTATATTTCTGGAATGGCAATGAGTTCACACTTGACCAACTTCCAGGCTTCAACTGCAACATTTCAGTCAGAAATAAGTGCACCGAGATGCAAGTGGCAGGTTCTAGAGCCGAGATGGTCGCTCAGCCCCAGGCTGTGTGCGCTCTCCTCCAGGCAAAAGGCTCCAGGATGCGCTAGTCTGCAACATGGTGTCTTTCACTGGCTGCGGTCTGGCCACCTCGGTGGTGCAGAACAGTTAACAGGACTCACGTCAAGCAGAGGACAAGCCGCACAGCCCACCACAAACATGGGCTCCCACTCCCTCCCACAGCTGCCCTCTGCCATGCCCCACTCACTCGGTCTGAATGCTTCTCCCAGCCGACAGCTCTCGGAGTCCCTACTACCACGCTGTGCCCACCAGGTCCGACAGCCCTGTCCCTCCACGCACCGACCACCCCAAGGCACCTCCGTGGCCGCTCTCCCACACCCCGGCACCCTGCTAGTCCCACTCCTGCCCCGGGGCACCATCGGGGCAGCTGTCATCGGGGTGCCACCAGCTTCATCCAGCAATACCCCCAGCGAATGCAGGGCGAGGTGGCGACAACCCCCTCACCCCTAGCTGTAAATAAAAGCAGTGACCATGTTTCCCTGGGAGGGGAACAAAGGTGGCAGCCAAAGCCTCCAGAGACCACCTCAGCCCCCATCGCTCCATTTCCCTCTCCCTCCAGCCCTGTGACCCACACGTAACACCCCACATACTGCAAACCACCCTTTGTGGTTCCCCAGCCCACCAGACCCTGCCCGAGGGGCACCACAGTGCAGCCCAGGAGTGGGGAGCGGGCAGTGGGGTGACGCTACCAGGTCTCTCGGCCACTCGCTCTTGGTTTCACGCCCACCCAGCTCGCTCTCCCCTGTCTCGTTTTAAAAACTAAATGTCGGGGCTGGTTCCCCCACGGGTGGAGCGGGAGCCCCCGCTCGCCTCCTCCCCCCCACCCCAGCACTAGGCCGCCGATCCCCGGCCTTGCCTAGCGGCCGCCGCAGGCGGAAACGCCACCTCAGCCGGCCAGGGCGCGGGGCCGGCGGAGCCTCCCGAACACCCCGCGGCTCGGCCGGGCGCCGGCACCCCGGCATCCCTGCCGCCCCGGACCTATTGGGGGGGGGGGGGGGGGTGTCTCCCGCGGCAGGAGATATCCAGGCTTCCCCGGGAAAAGGAAAACGAACCAAAACATACTCTTCCTCCTTGCCCACCCCCCATCCGCTTAAATAAAAATCACACATCTCGGGAGTCTGCGAGGCGGCTTTAAGATTAAAAAAAAAAACCAAACCACAACTCCCCTGCCACCCGGAAACTGTCTAAAGCATTAAAGAATTCGAACAAAAAAAAAAAAAAAGGAAAATAAAAAAATCCCGCAACCTTCTTATTTGATAAACTTTACAAGCCCCTATGGAAGATGCATCTGAAAAGCTATTCCACAAGGGCTTCTCCGCTGCTTCATGGGGTTTATACCAAACAAGAGAGGGAAACTGCAGCCTAAATACAGACATGAACACAGCTCTCAAGCCTACAAACCCCAAACGGGCACAAACGCAATTAATACTAAGTTCTTCATAAAAGCCCAGGGGCTTTTCCCCCAGCTATCCACTTCTAGACTACTACCACATTTTTTATAGGGGGTGGGATTAGGATCTCTGACAATTATTTTTTTGCAAACCCCACATTTTTGGCGGAAGAGGGGGTTAGCTTCAAAATCTCGCCCATATTATTTTTCACCACTTTTTTTTTTTTTAATTTGCAATTACACAACGTTTCATCCATGCACTTACTATCTGAAACCTTTACTTTCTAATGAAGCAACATCCAGATTTTCTCGTTTTTCAAGTCCACCCCTTTCTACATACACAAGCACACACACATACGGACTTGGTTTAAGACAAAAATAATCCCCCCAAAATAATAATAAAGGACTCACCTCTCCTTGGGTTTCCCCCCCCACACTTCGTATAAACTTTCCGTGATAAATGGTATTGTATTACTAGAGATATTATTAATGTATTATTACTAGAAGTAATAATAATAGTAAGTGCTATTTAATTATAGAAGGCAGCATTCTGCTTCTGGATCGGCTGCCCCTGCAGCTCCCTCCATGTGCCTCCTGATCTCTTTACTTTCATTTCCAGGTCTCGCTCGCTCGCTCGCTCGCTTGCTCTCAGCTGCACCAGCGAGAGAAAATGCCTCCCTGCATATCCTCTGGGCCCTAGAGGCTACCGCTTTCCATTACAAAAATTCACAGATCTTTCCCTTGTGGTTGGTTTTGAGATTCTTTAAGGTGAATTAGGCTCGAAAAAAAGAAAAAAAAAAAAAAAGAAAAAAAAAAAGAAAGCGCTTAAGCAGTCGAGGTTCCGCTCTTATTTTAATGCAACATTTTTCTTCCTCCTGGTCATCTTTGCTGATATAAAAAAATATACCCCAAAAGAAAGCAAAGCCGCCTCTGCAGAGTGATTGCATGCACGCGAAGCGCAGCAATGAACCGAATTACGAGACACCCCCCCCCCCCATACACAGACGGCATTATCACACACGCGAAGCAGCGACCCTTTTGCCCACCCATACGTGTTTGCTGGAAGGGGGCCAGAGCCGTTGCTTACGGCAGAGCAATCGTCTTTTCCAGCCAGACCTTACTTATTCCGCCCCGCGCTGCTGAGGGGGTTCCCTGTAAATAAGATCTCGTGAAAACATAAATCTTTGGGTGGAAAGGAATACACAGGGTGTGTGTATATAACATAGTTATATTACATACTCTTGTGTGTTATACAATATGCACATGTAATATATATGTACATGCATATATATTTTTATATTTAAGTATATGCGTACAAGTTTAGGCACTTTTTTGGAACCGGATTTTTGGTTGGTTTCCATCCCAAATCCCTCACTATTTCCAGCAAGTGGACTGAATCCCCACAGCAGCCCACGCCAGCAGAGCCCCAGGAACGGAGCTGCCGGTGGGACGCGGGGGGCCCAGCGGCACCCGCTATTCCGTTGTGGGAAATGGTTGTGAAGACAGAGATGCACAGACCGCCTGAGGCGGGGGGCTCATCCACCCCTGCCCTGCTGCGCTGCCGGTAAGTTCAGACAAACCCTCCGAAACGAGTTCCATGCCCGGCTCCCAGTCCAGCCTCCCCGGTAGGAAAGGTTCTCCTCTCCCTAAAGGATTCTGTCTACCGTCAGATCATAATTTCCAGAGTGACGCTGGTTTAAATTATCTCCTCTTTTCTAATGTAACCTGTGACATGTTTACTCCTCAGTGTCTCGCTTCTCTATTTACAGAGACCCTAAAGAGCGTCACTTTGTGCTAAGCAGCTCCGACAAGATTCAGACGCAAGTACCGCGTATCATCTGAAGTGTACTAAACTTGTTTAATATTTAAAACATGTTGATCAGAAAAAGA
Source organism: Opisthocomus hoazin (assembly GCF_030867145.1). Taxonomy (NCBI): domain Eukaryota; kingdom Metazoa; phylum Chordata; class Aves; order Opisthocomiformes; family Opisthocomidae; genus Opisthocomus; species Opisthocomus hoazin. The sequence continues at coordinate 17,376,081 of NC_134421.1, read as the reverse complement.
AAGACTTCATTATGTTGAGTAGGATTGGCTTCTGGCAGCTCTGTCAACACAATAAGCTGATAATTTATGAAATATAGGCTGTGAATTGTATAATGTACCATACGACACTGGAGAACACCGTCTTACGCTCTTCACAATATTTAATCACAATGCACTTTTTTTTAGATATTCATTATGATCCAAAGATTGCTGTTATTCATGGATAGGGCAATGTTTATTTTCATTATCTCTTCAGCAGATTTGTTAGACCTTATTTCTAGGCAATGACACTGTGACAAGTAGAGTCTAACCAAGCTGGGCCTCTGCTGTAGAAGCCACTGGGCAAAAGATGCATGAAACGACAATCCCCGTCGAGGGGTGGCTTTGGGCAGAAGAAAGGTGGAGCTGGCCCTGTGAGGGCAAGTAAGCACCAGGAGACCCGACACGCCAGATCACACTGGGAGGGCAGCACCGCACAGCCATTATGCATCAAACAAGGCACAGAGCCCATGGCACCTCCAACCCTGCTGCACCTCTGAAAGGCCAGGCATCACAGCTGGACGAGAAGAAGAGGAGAGCTCGGGAGAAGCTCAGGGGAAAGAGGAACAAAACCCAAATCTACACGCAACTGAGCGTTATACTGGAATAAGCACTATTTTTTAATTCAAGAACATTTATTTTCAGGACTGCAGTTCCCCACTGAATGTCACGTTATACTTCCCTCCGGCCCCCTTTCCTTTGCCTGAAGACTGAGAGGCGTCCGGCAAGGTCATGATCCAGCATGTACCACTCCTCCCACGAAGTAACATCTTTCCTTAACCCGAAAATTTCCACAGCTTGCCAGCATGGTTGACAAGGTCCTGTGTGCAGGTAGTTAGCAGAGTCAAAACACCGCCAATCCCTGCTATGAACTAGTTACATTGTTGTAATAATTACTTTGATTTGTAAAGCTATTATTTTAGGGAGAATGAATCTATGGATCTATATGACCACAGCAGAGTACACCTTCATTCCAACCTAGCTGCATTCACAGTTAAGGACTTTACTCTTGCCCCTCTGGCCCAGGTAATTAGCCAGTATTTGGGAGTAAAACAGAGAAGGGGACCGAATGTATTTGATATGATCCTGTTCATTGCTAAAGATGGTGAGAAACTATTAAAAAGTGCCAAATTCCTTGCTCTTAAGTTCAAGCTCCTTCTCGAGAGCACACCAATATATTCCCTCAATTGCTCTGTGCTTTCTGGCAGCTTTACGCTTCTCACATACAACCGTAATCTGGTCAGCGCCTCAGCGTTTTCATTTACTTCAGCTGTGAGAGAAACTGCTCTTTATTATTTATGAGTTGAATTTTGCTAAAGTTTTCTATCCGGTTGCTGTACCAGTTTACGGCTTTTATTCTTTCAGCTGACATGCTCCATAAAAAAACTTAATTGCTTTTTGTATTCCCCCAGAACGAAGGAGGTCTGCCATGCCCTTCAACCTCAGTGCAGCCTCCCAGGCCACCCAGCATTGCCAACTACTGACATTCTTTTCTGGGGTCCATATAAGCATTTGATATTCTTTCTTAAAACCACAGTTGGGAGAACTGTGAGAATGAAAGACGCTTCTTATTAAGTTTTGGGACCAAATGGCGGAATAAATGCAGCCTTTACCCGCCTCAGTCCTGAGCTCGGCAGGCATCTGCGGCTGCCGCCTGAAACGGCACCTCGGAGCCTGGAGGTCGCAGCTCGGAGGGCAGGGGCTGCGCTGAGCAGCTCACCCCATCCCACCCGGCGTACTTTTATTTCTACACCCGAGAGGAAAATGTCGGGCGCAGGAAGCTGCCAAGCTCAGCCGCGCTTTCTCCACCCCTGCGCGCTCCCAGGCGCAGCGCTGCCCTCCGCGGAAAGGTCCCACGGTACGGCGCAAGGAGAAACACGAGATCCCCGCAGACACTGTCGGAAATTCAGCTTCGCAGACGAGCTCGCCCGCGGGAGGCCCGCGGGAGGCCTGCGGAGCAACCCGAGCCCGCCGCGGCCACGCCTGCCCCCAGCGCCTCTCCCTGCAGGGGGCTCGGCCCCGCGCTGACCCGCTCAGCCCCGCCCAGACCGGCGGCAGCGGCGGAAGGGCCCGAGAGCGGGGACAAGGCCCGGCGCCCCACGGCGTCCCGCGAGGCATGCCGGGTACTCCCCCTTCCCCCCCCCCGCAGGACTACACGTCCCGGCGTGCCCCGCGGCCGCCGCCGCCGCGCGGGCCCCGTAGCCCCGCCCACGTCCCCGGCTGCGGCACGCCAGCCGTCGGCAGCCGGCGCGGGGACGGAAGGGGGCGGGGGGCGCCCCGTGACGTCACTCCACGCAGCCAATCCCGGAGGGGAGAGCAAAACTGCCGGCTTTCAAATCCTCCGCCTCCCCCCGCCCGTCCCTCCCCCCCTTACCCCGGCGGCGGCGTGAGGGCTTGCACCGGCGGCCAGCGGCGGGCGCGATCTCTCGTGGCGCGGAGGTGAGGGGGTGGGGGGGGGAGGCGCCAACCGCCGCCGGGAGGGGGGTGCGCGTGGGCTGAGGCGACCCCGCAGACCGACACCCCCCCCAACCCCCCCCCCCCCCCCGCCGCCGCCCCGCTCCTAGCGCGCGGGTGGGGCGGGAAGGGGCCGCCTCGCGGCGCTCCCACGCGGAGGCGAGGGTACCCCCTGGCGGACGCGGGTCACGCGTGCCCGCCCGCGGGAGCCCCCTCCGCGCCCCCGCTCCCCTCAGGCGCCGCGCGGCCTCGGCGCGGTGCCCCGGGGGGAGAGGGGAGCCCTCGGCCGGGGCCGGCCTCGCCGGGAGGCTGCTGCCCGGGGCTGGCGGTCCGGTGCGGGGCCCGCCGCCGCCGGGGGAGTGGGTCCGGGTCCTCCTCGGGACGGCGCGGCCGGTAGCCGCTGTGGTGCCTGCTGGCGCGGGCCAAGTGCCGTGAGTGCAGCACTCGGCTGGAGTAACTTCGTTTTGACCGTTTTTGACGGCTTCATCCGGTCCTTCGGTAACGAGGAAACCTCTCTTCGGGCATCTACCAGATCTCGTTGTTGTTTGCCAGGCGTGCTAACTCTTCGTTTTCATTTCTTTTTTTAAAGCTTTCCATGCGGAAGAGCCAGCAGCGAAGGGACCTCTGGTAGGTTGACAGCTGATCACGGCTGACGCGTTTGCGATAAAACGTGCTTCAGGGTGTGACGATGAATCCGTGTGCCGAAATTGGGAAGTGGCCTGTGTGTAAGGGGGAGGAAGCAAAAGGGGAGTTAAGGGCAAGAGGGGCAAAAGGAGTGAGTACACCTGTAGCGCACAGGAGAGCATCGTAGTAGAACAGAACTCTTGTTTTTAAACGGTAGAGTGGTGAGGTATTTAAAAGCAAAGTTAATAACTGAACTAGGTGAACAGGTGGACTTCTTTGGATCCTAACTGTTGTTCCTGTCTAGTAAAGCCTTCACAGGTTGGGGGATGTCCTCGCTTTCTTCCTCCTCGGTGTTGGATTGGCAGAGGTTGGGAACGTCCATCAGTCTGGTGTCTGTGTGGCCTGGTAGGGGTAGAGTCAGTTATGTGACTGCCTGTCTGCTGGCAGCACCTACCTGAGTGTCCTCTCAAGTCATCCTGGAAAAGGGACGTTGATCAACTTTGGAGATTTTTTTTTTTTTTACTCCTATGTCCAAAAGCAATGCTAAAGTTAATGAAAGCTCAGGGGGAGCCGTACTCTGGAGAAGCTGAAGGCAAGTACTTCACAGCTAGGTGGTAGCAGGAGGAAAGCACGTATGTACAACTTCTGTTTAGGGGGTGTTTTAAAACCAGCACCATTGAGCTCAGAAGAGCTGCAGGAGTCTGGGGCCACTTCTAAGTCAGACAAGAATGGAAGGGAACCAGTTTTCTGCTGCAGGAATGAACTTTCATCCATTCTGACGCCAGAAGTCTGTTTAATAAGTATGTTGCTTCTAAACACTGGTTGTGTGTATTTTTTTATGCCAGTGGAGGTGCTGGGGAAAGAAACATGCTGTTTGTCCTGCTGAATGAATGGAGGCCAGTTACTTCACGCAATGACTGGTATTTGTTAAATAATGGTATGCAGATGCTACTAGGCATGGCTAGCTTCAAACTTGTGCCTCAAGGCAAAATGTTCACTAATCCATCATCGGAGTAAGATCATCTTGATTTGTGTGTGTGATAAGTCTGTATGGGGTGTCCGAAAGGAAGGAGAACCCACAAACCCGGGAGAGAGTTTTGTATGCAACACATGTGATGTTTTCAGCAACTCCGTGGTTCCAGAACTGTGCTGATGAGGGCACTGCTGGGGATATTGCTGAAAAGGAAAAACAGTTGTGTTCATTCCAGTTTGCTTTGGAGAATATGGGAAATGTGCAGTGTGTATAATTAAAGGATGGGGTTTGGGGAGAGAGGAATATATTGCATTTTAATTGTGAGGGTGTTGCACAAAGAGTAATGTCTTAATGTGGCCTTAATCCATAGTATTAGCTACTGGGTATTTATGAAGTGTAACAACTCCATCAAAACCCAAGTCTCATCAGTACTGGAAGAACTGGCACCACCTGACTGGCTGCCCTTGGCATATTGATCTAGTCTAGCTGCCAGAAGTGAGCTACAGGGAAGAGATAAGTGATGCTGAAGACTCAGTTCAATATCTTGGGAACAAAAGACACATTAGCGTTCAAATAAATATCATTGTTCATACAAGTTATATATATATGGTGGTCTTTTTGGGTTTTTTAGTTGACAGTTTCTTTTAACTGACAGCTCTTAACATTTGGAAAAGCAGAACAATGGCATCAGAAGACATCACTAAGCTTGCGGAGTCACTTGCCAAAACCAAAGTGGGTGGTGGACAGTTGAGCTTCAAAGGCCAGAGCCTTAAACTCAATACAGCTGAAGATGGTAAGAGAAAATACTCTTGTGTTTGGGAATCGTCTCCCTGAATTTCTGAAGTCTTGCGGTAAACCACCTGCTAGTCCTGTGTAGCCAAGTTGTCTTAATGTTAGCTGTGGTGGAAGGGTCTTTTTATCAGAAGCAGCGGTAGCTGATACATTTCCTCCCCTTCTTGTACCGTGCTTTGACCTACTGTGTTGGCAGTGCTACAGCTGGCAGAATTGGGGTTTGGCGCTCTGGTGTCTGATTCTTGTTTTCTTGCTGTTCTCTCCAAGTGCTTTTGACAGTCACTGTGCGTTACAAGTCAGTGCTCCTTTTTAAGAGTAAGCAAGTGCGTGACAACACTTGGAACAAGTACATGCTTCAAAGACCTTCACAGAGGAATGGTCTTATGTGTTAGTCTGCAGTTTCTTCCAGTTTCTTCCCAAATTCTGGTCAATTAGACTCCTACTGGTTTTTTTTTCAGAGTATCTCTCTTGCTGATATATGTATTTCCCAGTCAAAAATGTCTTGCAGTGGCTGCTAATGCAGTAAATATGTGGAGAATATGTATATATTCTTACATCAACGTTTCTGCCACATCAAGAGACAGCATGTTCTTCAGAGTAATTATTTGCTATAGTGCACACCTTTTTCACTGATTCCAAAGATGATGCTTTTTTATATGCTATTTTAGTATCATGGAACCATAGAATGGTTTGGGTTGGAAGGGACTTTTAAAGGTCATCTAGTCCAACCCCTCTGCAATGAGCAGGAACATCTTCAACTGGATCAGGTTGCTCAGAGCCACGTCCAGCCTGACCTTGAATGTTTCCAGGAATGGGGCATCTGCCACCTCTCCAGGCAACCCATTCTAGTGTTTCACCACCCTAATTGTAAAAAATTTCAATGTAGTGGAAAGCCACTGAACTATGGGGAAAGGCTTTGGAGCCTGGGAATGATAACAAATGCCTAGTGACAGGAGACAGTCTGCAGCCTGCTCCTGTGTCTTGCATAGAATTACTCAAGAGTTAAATTATTCCACCCTGACGTATTTGCTAAACAGGCATCTATTTTTGTGAGTCAGTGGGAACTTCTTCCTGTTGATGTAGTACCAATTCCCATCAACTTTTAGCTTAGTCCTTGCGTCTTTGTAGGATGGCTATCAGAGAACAGATCTAGAAACAAATTATGAAGAGGCAGCGCGGGGGATGGATAATGTTCTCTAGTGACCTGATGTTTTAGGTCTGTTCTGCATCACAGTTTCAGGATTCTTTCAGATAATGTTGCTCAGCTGTTTTTGCTCGGGGAGGAGCTGAGCAAGTGTCACTGCATCAGTGTATTCCTGTGGTACCTAAAGTGATGGTTAAAAGGCCAAAAAGACTGTCTGCTTTTTGCAGCTGAAGAAGTGATCAAGCAAATTGAGGAATTTGATGGCCTAGAAGCATTGCGCCTGGAAGGTAACACAGTGGGTGTGGAGGCAGCAAAGGTCATCGCCAAAGCCTTGGAGAAGAAATCGGAGCTTAAGGTGAGATCTTCCCCTTCACCACCACCCACTTGAAGTAATGTAGAAATACTGAAGGCCTATCTGTGCTCTTCCTGCAGTAGTCTGCTTAGAGTTAGCGCCAAATCTTGCTTCATGGTTCTTTCAGTAGGAAGAACAACCATGTGAAAATATGGTAGAACTTGGGAACTTTGGGGTACTGGGAATGCTTTCTGCATTCCTGACTGTTCCTGTTCAGAAGGCTTCCAAACATAGAGCTGGGAAGCTGTGCAAGGAAGAGCCTCTCTGCAGAGTAACCATCTGTAAACATAGAACTGTGGCAGCAGAACTCAAGTTCTAATGGAAAAGCTGGGTCATATCTTCTGGAGAATGATCAGATCTTCTGAAGAATGAGTCTGGGTAATTTTCCCAGGGGAAAAGAGTTGCAGCTTGCATGCAAGTGAGAATTCTTGTATAGTGTTATTTAAAATGTATATTTCAGTGGCTTTATCTCCTTGCAAGTGAAGTGATGGTAATGTTAGTTCTCACAGCTCTTTAGTACAATTGAATGATGAGCCCAAGGGAAGGCAGACAGTATTAAGCTGTCCCCAGTGATGTAATGCAGCTTGTATGTGTAAACCTTTGTACAACTGCGTTGTCCTAAATATTTTTAATGGTTTCTATCTGTATGTTTCTTATTTTAGAGATGTCATTGGAGTGACATGTTCACAGGGAGACTAAGGTCTGAGATCCCTCCTGCTTTGGTAAGTAAAAACTAGATCTGAGACTCCTGACTAATATAACTTTTCTCACCTGTCATGCTTTTTGTGGGAGTGTGTTTTTTAGCACAGAGCTGATCTTTCTCTACACTGTTAACACTAAGTGTCTCAGAATAGGTGAGTGATTCTTTTTTGCTCCTTCTGTGTGAGGTGGGGAAGAGTTTATAAAAGGCCAAATACAAGTCCATGCTAGTGAAAAATCTTATCACTGGGGAAAACATCCTCATGATCCGATAGATGGACTGGAAACCAAGCTTTCTAAATAAAAGCATGTGGCCATCTCTTCCAAGAGCATTACAGAGCTCCCCGCCTCCTTGAGTTCTGTGAAGCAAGAACATGATAAACTCAACAGAATGAAAACAGTATTTCTTTTAGCAGTGTAGAGGTGAAAACTCACTTTGAAAAATGTGTATTTGACCTAAAGGGATGGGATAACTTCTTGAAATTCCTTAAGGTTATCTTTGGCTTAATTTGCACAACTTCTTCTCTGGCTTTAGCTATAAAGTTTTATTTCCCCATGCAGCTTTGCCCAATGTCTTTCAAGTGGAAATTTTTTGCAGCGTCACTGTCATACCTGGCCACTGCAGTGATGCTGTCACTAGAAGTCAATCCACTCCCTCCCACCCACTGCCATCTGTTCCCTTACAGATCTCTTTGGGGGATGCACTCATCACTGCTGGAGCCCAGCTGGTGGAGCTGGACCTGAGTGACAATGCCTTTGGGCCAGATGGTGTGCGTGGCTTTGAGGCGCTGCTGAAGAGCCCTGCATGCTACACACTACAGGAACTCAAGCTCAATAACTGTGGCATGGGCATTGGTGGTGGCAAGGTAAGGGTTGACTCCTTTTTGGGAATGAAGTTGGAGCCAGGACTTGGCTTCAGACTGCCCTGTATGGAGTCACAGTATGGTTGAGGTTGGAAGGGATCTTTGGTAATAGTCTAGTTCAACTACCCTGCTCAAGGCAGCTAGACCAGGTTGCTCTGGGCTGCGTCTAGTCAGGTTTTGAGTATCTCAAAGGATGGAGAATTCACAGGCTCTCTGGACAGTCTATACCAGTATTCAACAACCCTCACAGTAAAACAGTATTTTTGTCTTTAAATGGAAGTTTCTCTGTGTTGGTTTGTGTGCATTTATGTCTGGCTTTGCCTTCTTTACGCCACCTCCTCCCCCCAGCCTGTTATGCTGGCTGTTCTTACACATGGATAAGGTCTTTCCCAGAGCCTTCTCTTGTCAAGCCTTAATAATCACAGCTTTTAGCACTCTCCCAGTATGCAAAATTCTCCAATTCCTTAATCATCCTTGAGACCCTTTGCTGGACTCACCCTAGTATGGTCATGTAGGAGCTTGGAACTGGACACAGTACTCAGATGCACTTCACAGTGCGGAGCAGAGGAGAAGGATCACTTCCCTTGACCTGCTGACAATGGTTTTCCCAAGGCAGTCCAATAGACTTTCTTTGCTGCAAGCACATATTGCTAGCTTATAGTCAACTTCTTGCTTGCTAGGACTCCCAGGTTCTTTTCTGCCAAGCTACTTTGCCCCCAGTTGATCCCTAGCTTATGTTGGTGTGTGGGGTTATTCCTCCCCATTTGCAGGACTTTGTGTTTCCCTTTAAACTTAATGAGGTTCTTGTTGGCCCATTTCTCCATTCTCAAGATCCCTTCCCTCTACGTTTACATACAATAAATGTCTGAAATATGAAAAGCTCATTTGTTCTTCCAAGATAGGAAAACAGTTCTATCCTAAACATTGGATTCCATGTCAAGAGAGCTAGTAGCCTTGGATTTGGGAGAACGGTATTACCAAGCCTAACACTGAAGAATGCCTGTTGGATGAAGCAGAAGACTGGGACTAACTGTTGTTATTATCACTAAGACCCTGTGTGTTTGCCTGTTTAAGAATCAAATGTTCTTAATGGGGTCAATGAGTTCTAGTGTTGTAAAATTATCACTTTTTGCCTAAGACTGTAGTGTGCAAGTGTTGTAGTTACAGACAGTTTTATTGTGTACCCTACTGCAGAAGCAGGTGCATTTCAGCAGTGACTGAAGTATTTCTTGAAAGCTGGATATACAAACTGTATTTGAATTCCTTCAGAATGAGGTGCTGAGGTGGTATAAACTGCTTGCTTTATCTCTAGATATTGGCAGCTGCTCTGAAAGAGTGTCACAGGAAATCAAGTGCCCAGGGCAAGCCTCTTGCTTTGAAAGTATTTGTGGCTGGCAGAAATCGTCTGGAGAATGATGGTGCCACTGCGCTGGCTGAAGCCTTTGGGGTACGTACCAAACCAGAACTTCTTGACAGCAAATTGGAGCAAGGTGTGCTTAAGTGCTAATGTTAAAGATAATGACGCAGAGCTTGCCTCAGCTTGGAGGCAGGGGCTGGTTGTTGGTTTACTAAAGTCATGTTGTTGTTTACTGCTGAATCTGGAGTCTTCAACAAGTGCAATTAGAAGTGACAACTGAATGTCTGTGACATAAGTTTCCAAACACATAAGTAACTAGTAGTTGTGTAAAGTAGTTACTTGAGGGAGAAATAGGCATCTCCTGAGTAGATTAATAGTAGTTCTATTCCATCTCCTCCCTCTGTGCTAATGGAGGTTGTCTGACGCTGGGGTAGGTGTACCGGCTGACCTCTTGAGTGTTTCTCTGCCTAGTTGTTCAGTCATCTGGCAAAAGCAACGTAGTATTTTCTCTAGGATCATCCTGTGAGGGCTCTAAATGGTGCCTAGCTTTTTCTAGCTGTCACTGGCTAACTTGCACTTCTGTTTGAGGAAGAGAATTCACTGTGGCTGGGGCCACCTACCTTCGTTTTCCTTCCTCCACTGCTGCTAAAAGCAACTTCTGAATGATAATGCTTATTTTCAAGTATATTAACAATGATATTGCAGGTTATAGGTTGTTCTGTTTTGTAAAGAGCTGTCTGGATGTGATTTAGACTAATCAGCAATCATGGCAAAAAGAAGACTTCTTAAATACTTGAGGCACATAACAAAGTGATTCACGAGGAATTCGGACTGAATGGCACTACCAAAATCGGATTCATTACTCTGTTTTGTGACACACTGTTTAGTCCATAAACAGTCTTCACACTAATTTTCTTATGGGTTTGCTTCTGCAGTCAGGGCAATATGTAGATCTTAGTTAAAAAAAAACAACCTGTATCCAGTGATGTTACTTGATCTGGTTCAGGGTTGTTGAACCACAGGTGAAGACCTCGTTGTAAGGTATCCTAGAGCAGGCAACCTAGGAGGATGCTACATGTGAGTCTTAAAATTGGGGGCTTTATGTTAATCTGACACTTTCTGTAAGCCTACAATTTCACTTAGATTTGTGACGTGATTGCTGGCAAATAGTTCTGTGTAGAAGAGCTAATGGAGTTTTGAGTTGGAGGAAAATAATTTTAAGCAAATTCTAGAGTGGAGCACTATACTCTTGAGTTGAAGTATGTCTCCTGACAGCTTTTTTTCGTCTGCATCCTCTCCCAGATCATTGGCACTCTAGAAGAGGTTCATATGCCACAGAATGGAATTAACCATCCTGGCATCACGGCACTGGCCCAGGCCTTTGCTATCAACCCACTGCTTAGGGTTATAAACTTGAATGACAACACCTTCACAGAGAAAGGAGCTGTGGCCATGGCAGAGGTGAGTTGTTGGAAGTAGTTCCTTTGGGTTTGTCTTCTGCCTCCAAGTCTTCTCAAATGTAGTTAGCGTTAGCACCTCTGGGTTGGTGGAGCCACATGCCACGCTGCGGTAGGAAAGATGACCTTCCAGGATTGATGGGACATTCATTTACTTGCATGTCTGTACTTCCAAATTGGTGCTGTTTTGCAGACTCTGAAGGCTCTTCGGCAGATTGAAGTGATCAACTTTGGAGACTGCCTAGTGCGTTCAAAGGGTGCTGTTGCTATTGCTGATGCTGTTAAAGAAGGGCTGCATAAATTGAAGGTATTGTCTTCTTGCTGTTCAGCTTTGAATCTCTTTTGAAAATGCCTTGTTTCCCATCTCCTGGTTTTCTGTCCATTCTCCTAGCACTACTGATTGTCTTAAAGTGGAATTCATTTTAGTGCGGGCTCTGTGCTCACAACTTGAAAGCAATAATCTGTATTGTAGATTAGTGGCATCACCACATCCAGCTAAGACTATTCTAGGTGGAGGTGTACTAGTGATCTGTTTAGACTTCACCTGATGTTTAGGCTAGATATAAGGAAGAAATTCTTTACAATGAGGGGGGTAAAACACTGGAACGGGTTGCACAGAGAGGTAGTGGAGGCCCCATTCCTGGAAACATTCAAGACCAGGTTGGACAGGGCTCTGAGCAACCTGATCTAGTTAGTGGTGTCCCTGCTTGCTACGGGGGGGTTGGACTAGATGACCTCTAGGGGTCCCTTCCAACCCAAAACTTTCTATGATTCTATGTTTTTGAAGCTGTTGGTTCAGCTCAGCAAGTGCTATTTGAGAAATCTGATAATGGAAGTATCTGATTTTAGAACCCCTAAAGGGGGTCATGAGCATGAACTGAGATGTTCCTCTTCATGAACTGTGTGTTGTGTCTTCAGCATTTCAGAGTTCAGACAGTTAATACTTTATTAGAGCATGTATCAAATGTCTAAATATTTTTAGCTTTTTGGCAATACCACAACCTCCTGCATCAGTATTTGCACAGGACTTGCATTTGACAACATTCTAGATAGGCTGAAGTCCAGCCAGTAATGTAAATGAACTAGGACCTCTAGAAACGCCTGCCATGGGTCACAACTGCACTGGGACAGGTGCTGAACACATGATTCCTAATCTTGCAAGTTTACAGTCAAAAATTCAGCTGAGTGCTAATATATACATATATGAACCTGGTACAGAAAGAAGTAGGTGCTTTGTGGTGTGAGATCCCTTGCTCAGGCTTCTGCTGGCTCTGCTGGAACTTATGTCTGAAACTCCCAGCAAAACTTAAGTAAGGGTTCTAATGGGGGTATTGAGATGAACAGCCAGAAGTTAAATCCTTTTTTCTAGAGCAGAAGTGGTTAAGGGAGGGTAGCATGAAGCAATCACAGCTGATTCATTCTGTTCAACGACTGCTTCCTTTTTGCTGTTAATATTAAATCTCTTCTCAGGAAAGAATTGATTGCGCACAATGTGGAATGGTGGGGGATGGTGCCTGGATGCTGAATAGCTTTAATCTTACTACTCTGTCAGCACTATTTCACTGCTGGCTGTGTTTATCAGAAGGTAGTACAACTCATAGTCTGTCTTTTGAAGGCCTTAACTTGCACCGTATGTGTTCAAAAGCAAATGTGCAGTTCAGTTAGTATAGTATGGTGTTTGTTAAGACTTGCTGGTGTGTGCATTGTGGAGTGCTCTTGTGACCCTTGCAGAAGTGAAGATCTCCAGTCAGCTGATTGCTAAGGACTGGAATGTCTGCTACCTTTTAGGTGAGCAGTCAGAATGGTCTGGTCTTTGTAGCTATTCTGGTAAGGTGGTTACCTTCAGTAGTGCTGCTCTTAATATTATGTTTCAAAATGCCCCTTTTGGGTATATGAAGTAGGAGTATGTGTCGGGTTTTACTTCCAATTAAAAATACTTTTTTTACTAAGCGCCTATTCAAATGAGATTCTTTCCAGAACACTTGTGAACACACAAAGCTTATGGATATGATAGGTGTTAATAGGAATTCTGCAAACAAATATTCTTCTGCTTCTTAGGAACTAAATTTGTCCTTCTGTGAGATCAAACGAGATGCTGCCCTGACTGTTGCTGAAGCTATTGAAGATAAGGCAGAGTTGGAGAAGTTGGATCTCAATGGTATGTAACTTTGCTAGACCAAAGTATGTCTAGTCTGATCCCAGCTAGAAACCACTAGGAAGAATGTTGACAATATCACATATTCTAGTCTTGCAATTGTCAGCATTTAAAAAATGGTACTCTGAGAGTAGCTGAACTTGGATGACCTCAGGACAGGAGGTGGTTATATCTGAAAGTTTTCTTAAGCCATGAACTCAGTTAATTGCTAAAGTTGAGCGGTTTTGGTACATCTTGTAAGGTGGAAAGATTAAACTTATACCTGTTTTCAGTAACACTTTGTTTAGTTGTTCATTGTGAGCTTAGATGTTTCATACTTGCAAACAAAAACCTCTGTGCACATCTCTGCGGAAGAGTGGGAGAGCTTTAACCAGTGTTGGCTTTTGCTGTTCATACCTTGGGTCACTGCATTTCAGTGGTACTGTGCCATGTGTCTTTGTTCTAGAATTGCTGAGAACAAGAGCTGTTTACAGAGCTAGCAGGAAATCTCTCAAATACGCTCTGAAAAAAATTGGGGGTGGGTTTGTCTCCAATCATTGTGTAATGCTGCTGAAATTTGTTTAACCACTGTTTGATTCTGATAACTGAATGCTGCATTGCTGCCTTTAAGTGTTGTGTAGAAATGACTGATAACTGTTCAATTTGAGAAGTAAGAGGTAGACAAAAATCTATAGTGAAATCCTCCAGAACAAACTTCTGTGCCTCTGAAGTCTACTCTTTCCCCTGTCAACCTAGGTAACTGTCTGGGAGAAGAGGGATGTGAGCAACTTCAGGAGATCCTTGAAGGCTTCAATATGGCAGCTGTGCTGGGATCTTTGAGGTAAGCGGGGTACCAGAATTTCAATCAGAAATTTCCCAACAATTTTCATTGATACTTTCATTCACCTATCTGTTTTAAAATAAGAACTGTATCATTGCAGATGGATGTTGGTTTCAGTGTGCAGTGTGGAGCACCATTAGGGTATTCCACAAGCAGGATAAGCCTTGTGTCTCGTTTTTGTCGATGGACTTATCTTTAGTCTTAGTTATTGTTTGCATTCCTTGCTCTTTGCTTGCCACCGTCAACTGGGTGACTGAAGCCTGAGTGTCCTCTTAATCTGTTGTAGGTGGAGATGCACTTCTTGCAGTAAGACTTGAGGGGAGGCTGCTTTTTTGTTCTTGAAAGAAATGTTTTGAGTTCCAGTGTACAGGAATTGCACCTGTGGAATTAATGCATCATGTAACTCTCAAACCTTAGTGATGATGAAGGGGAGGAGGAGGATGATGAAGAGGAGGAGGAGGAGGATGAAGAGGAGGAAGAGGAAGAGGAGGAGGAAGAACAGCAACAGCTGAAGGAGAGAGGACAGGAGGAACAGGAGTCACTGACTCCTAAGAAGATAATTGATTCACAGGTGAGCTTACATCCAGGTGCATTCCTGTTTCCTCAGCTGGAGGAGAGTAAAGAAGGAAATGAGATCTGGAATGAGTCTGAACTTGGAGTGCTGGCAGGTGTTCACATTCCTGCATGGGCTGGCACTGTAGTGGCAGTTGGAGAGATAACATGCAGGAGGTAAAGAAAATGGGTGATGTGGAAACATGTATTTTTTAAAGTGTGCATGGGGGGAAAGGCTTAGTAGCAGTTGTAGCAAACATGGGTAGAAAAAGTCTTCCCATGTCCAGAAAATGGTGGAAACATTGTATGTGCAATGCCATGCAGTCGTGCGAGCATATTCTGGCTGTTCCAACTCTGGGCTCGCTCTAGCCTCAGATAGCTTTCAAACAGAACAAATCCTGACCTGAAGTACCTGTGTCCTGACCTGTCCTGTATGCCTTTGCTGGTGAATCAATTTATTTACTTCCAAGAGTAAACTTGAGATGGACCCTGCCTGTTTCAGGATTCAACTCCAGTGCCGTCTCCCCCTGTGGACGTTGCCACGTTCCTTGCTTTCCCATCACCAGAGAAGCTGCTGCGACTAGGACCAAAGTGCTCTGTGCTGATAGCTCAGCAGGTAGGTGAGCCCATGGTCTTCTGTGCTTTATTCCCTCTCAGCATTGTTTAATCCCCAGAGGCGGTAACTTTGTCTTGAGACCTAGATTTGCATCTTCTCCCCAGTGATCCTGAGGAACCTTATGGAAGCAGATGATGCAGTTAATGCTTACGCTGGCACCAGAACTTCTGCATAGAGTAATTTTGTTTCATAGTGTTGCTTATGCCTCGTGATATGGCCAAGGCAAAACTGATGTCAGTTCGCTGAAAGCTATAATTCTGTTCACAGCTCTAGCAGAGGACAATCTTCTGTAGCTGGTGAGCAGTGAACTGAATGGCCCCTGATTTTCTTCCCCCTCCCACCTTGTCTTTCAGACAGATACATCTGATGTAGAGAAAGTAGTTACAGCTCTCCTAAGGATATCCTCGGTCTTTAAAGATGAAGCCCCAGTGAAAACAGCAGTGCACGAAACAACAGGTGACTGGGCCTTTCTTCACTTCATGGTGTGACCTCCTTCAGTGTCAAGGACACCAGTGTGATGCACTGGGCCCTGTGGGCCAGGCCATTGGACTGGTTTGTCCCTGGCAGTTGGAACCCCAGATAACAAAGTACCAAGCTGTGCCGTGCTGTTGTGGAGTGAAAGCAGGGATTCATTCTGAACTTAGTGTATCTTGCGCTTCCAGAATATTGGTCCTGAAGGAGCCCAGAAAACAGTTGAACAGCTTTTCCCATTGTGTTCTCACTCCTTTTCGTTTGAAATGAAAGGTGAATTCTTGCTGGCCTTCAAAATTTTAAGGCTCTAGCTCTTGCTGCTCTACTTCATCTGATCATATTTATATGCATGTATGCACATAGCATGCATGTTCAAATGCATTGAGTAGAGCATTTTGTGATGCATAAGACTGAGGTCAAATTACATCTGAAGTTTGGCAGTATGTGAATTTGGGGTGTTTTTGCATTTTTTTTTTGTTGGTGGTTGTTTGGTGGTTTTTTTCATTTGTATCAGGCCTTATACCTAAGGACTGGGTTTTATCTGTCTTGGTGTTTCAGAGGTTGTATCTAGTCCCTGCAGAGACAACTGGAATCTTAGCAGATACTAGCTTCCAAAACTCCTTTAACAGCTGATATTCACTGAAGTCCTGTACGATCAATCTTGCTCTTAAAATCTGTAATATCATCCCTTTCTGTATTGTTTAATATGATAGGTTTATTTCTTTTTAGATGCCTTGATGAGAAAAGCCTTCACTTCTGCCACATTTAATTCGGATGCATTCATCACAAGCCTCTTGATTCACATGGGACTACTTAAGGTGAGGAAGCAGGAAAGAGTTAAGTTATGGTCTGTTTAGGCTGTTGAAGACCAGACTGGCTGGGTTTTGGGTAATTATGTTGCCATGGAAGCCACTGGGTGCCTGTGCATGCCTGATGCCCAGGGACAATGGAAGTCTGCAGGTCCAGCAGAAATTGCAAATTGCAAGGTTGCATTAGAATGAAGGAGGTGTCAGCTCTTTGTACCTCTTCTGCTTAATGTGCTCTGCATTTGCTGTCATCCCCTAAAGGCAGGGAGGCTCAGGTAAGGAAATAGTGCTGCTGCTGGACTATGGTGTCTATGAAAAGCTATGTCCAGGAGTCTGATCTACAATATTATTAGTTGATGTGGTCCTTTAGGAAATATCTTAGTAGCGTGGCTCAAAAACATATATCCAACTACTCATGCTAGATCAGTAGCATTCAACTTAGTGCTTTGGAGTATCTTTGCCAAATACTAGAGTTAAATATGTAGTTACAGAGAATAAACTTTCTTGCAAGAAAGATGGAGGGCTGGTAGGAAGCCTGCGAATTGCATTAGAATTCCCGTGGCTTTACTTTGTGAGATGACTGGGAGAGGTTCTGTCTGCAAACTTAAGAAGCACCTTTGCCTACTTGTGCTACAAGGGTTAGTGTTTCTCACTGCCTCAAGACCTAGAAGCTGAGAATGGAAACTTGGGACAAAGACAGTTCTAAACCACAGAATAGCCATAATCTATCAGCCTGCTCTTAATTAGGCTTATGGATTTCCTTCTGGTAATATCCAGTTTGGGGTACAGACAACTGTTGATATGCTTGGATGCATCTTAATTTCCTAAAAATCAGTTTAGCCTTTCCCCGTGTTCACTGGACCAATGCTGAGCTTCCCGCTTCTCAGACAGGTCAACAGAATGTGAGATGTTTTTGTTCTGCAGAATGCTTGTTTCCAGGACTACCTTTCTTATCACATACAGAAAATAGCAAATATACATGAGGCACAAAGCACAGACTTGTGCTCCAGAAGAACTCATTTCAGACCAGGAAGTGACATTGATAATAAAGCACTTGAGGATCAGCCAGATGATTGATTGTCCTCTGATACAGAGAACTGTTGATGAAAGGCCTGTATGCAGAGGGAGAAGCTTCCATCATTTTTTGTACCACATATCTGGAAGCCTTCAAGCAACAGATATTCTTACCACCATGAAATACAAGGTCATACACCTGGGAACACAGGTCCAGATCCTGCCTACGGAATGAAAGGCTGTAGTTGGGATGGCAGTGGAGAAATAAATGAAACCAATGTAAGAGTTGGGACACATAGGTTAGTGTCATGTTAGGAGCAAGAATAACTAATGCATCATGTAAGCAGGAGGATGCCTATTCACTTTATCTTGTACATAATTAGACCAGTTCTGGGAATACTGTGCCAAGTTCTGAAGGAAGCCTGCCTAGGAACTGGAGATGGTGTAAAAATGAGCTACAGAAAAATACAAGAAAAAAATTATATAATTAAGGCAACTGAATTATTAATGAATTGAAATGTGGTGAAATTCATTAGGAGAACACTTTAACACAGGGCCTCTGAGAAGATTTGGCTGCTTCACTTGCAAGTTCAATACTTCCCTTTCCCTGTTACTCCTGCTGTTAATTGATAAGTAGTAGAATGTTCTTGATGCTGCTTTATTTCAGATGCTGGTGCTGGGAGGCTATGGAGTTGGCTACCTTTGTCTTAAGGAACATTGCACTTGATCTAGTGAGCAGCTTTCTCTCCTACAGTGTATGGGAGCACTTAATTCAACAGAGAATTCGTTGCCTCTGTGGACTACAGTGGAT
Organism: Opisthocomus hoazin; assembly: GCF_030867145.1. Taxonomy (NCBI): domain Eukaryota; kingdom Metazoa; phylum Chordata; class Aves; order Opisthocomiformes; family Opisthocomidae; genus Opisthocomus; species Opisthocomus hoazin. Next base: position 17,358,103 of record NC_134421.1, on the reverse strand, counting down.
TAGATGAAATGGTGATTGTCTGATATCTGACTTCATCTTCTTGTCCTTTTCTCAGAGTGAAGAGAAGATCAAAGCTGTCCCTAGCCTCTATGGTATTCTTATGACCTTGAACCATATGGTCCAGCAGGATTATTTCCCTAAATCCCTGGCCCCAGTTCTCTCAGCTTTTGTCACAAAGTGAGTATTGTACTTTTCATGCAGTTTCCTGCATGGGAGCTAGTGAAACTGAGGGTCAATAGCTACATGCAAGCTGTTCTGTTAAAGCCCACTAAATATCTGTTCCGGAATTGAGGATTAATAGTTTAATGGGCCTCTACTTTTATCTTGCTTTCTCCAGAATGCAAGGTTCAGAGTACAAAAAACTTGATCATAAAGAAAAAGTAGTGGAAAGCTGGCTTTGCAACTAACTGCCTCTGAAGCGGAGACTGCTAATGCCAGTCACAGAAGAGGTGTTTTGAGCTGAAGGAAACCTACTGGGTTTCTAGCCACTGCTTGAGTGAACCATGAGTACACTGGATCTAACCATCCGTCTGAATGTGAGGGTCAGCAGAGCTCTGCCTGAATTGTCATGCTGTGTAACACACAACACCAGCAGATCAAAACAGTGCAAAACACAGACTGAATTTGTTCCTAAATGAAACTGTTCCTAATGTGACACCAACAAGGTTATTGATTTTTTTTTTTTTTTTTTTTCCCCCAGGGACTAATTTGGGCATGTAAATGTTAAAGAAGCTGCTTCTACTGCCAGCTTCTATATAATGTTGTAACTTCTAGTACAGGTATAGAATCAACCCCCGCCCTCACCAGCTTTAGTTTCTTTAATGTCTTAAAGCATACATAATGCAATAGCAGTGGAAGCTGTATCTCTTCTGGGTTACATCAGTGTGAACTTTAGTGTTGATGTGATTTAGAAAAAACACCCCAAGAGAGCAAGGACTTCAGCAGTCAAGGGGAGAAACAGTCCCAAATTGTCACTTTAGACAAAACCAGTGAAGGTCTGAAATCCATTTGGAGCTCGGTGGCTGTTTGGCTCAGTGTGGCCCATGTGCTGTGTAGGGTGAGAGCTGCTTTTTAACAGGTCCCAGGATGAGGCTTAAGCCTTGCTGTTTTCCATGGTGTGGGTAATATGCAGATGGTTAGGATCTCTTGCTGATGAAAGGCAGAGGCATCAAATACTTATGGTCAGGACGAGACGTGGCGATAGGGATGCGGCCAAGTATTGGTAGCCAGTCTTCTCTTAGTTCTGCTGGGATTGGAATCAGGCCAGTTGTGATAGGGGAGAAGAATTTTTCTAAGCATTGGTGTGGCTGAAGCTGTCAAAGCCTGATGTGTAGCAGTGGTATGTGTCCAGCAACCAGGCATGCGAAGGTCAGTTTTGGAAAACAAAACTGTAACTAGCTTGTTTACATATGTGCAAATGCTAACCCAGAGGCCCTTCTGGTGAAACAGTTCGTCTGTTGTCTCTTCTCTTTGGCTTGATCAGGCTAAGAATCAGGCAATTACAAGCCAAAGAACATATACTTTACCAACGCTTTACCAGCTGAACAAACACACCTCCAACTCAATTATTACAGGTTTAAGCAAGAGCTTGCCATGTGAAGTTGTCCAGCCAGATCACTGGATTTTTGCTGTTTCCTACACCACTGCCTGTGCCTATGGTCTTGTTAATCAAATAGATCTGTATAGCGTAAGGATCCAGTACCAGCCCTAAAATAAAAGGGTGAAGAGAATGGTGGCTTACTTCATCAAGCGCTGGTTATGCAGAGATCCAGCTTGGTCAAAACAAGTTTGTGTCTGTCAGCCTCAGCCCTCCAAACAGAGGATTTAAATCACTTGAGTCTGGGAGTACAGAAAAGGGAACTTGGGTTCAGTGCATTTGACCCTGCTAATTGCTTGTGTCAGGTTCCAGTGCCTAGAGTAGCTTTGTAACTCAGCTTGACGTGTCCTTCTAAACAAATCTGCTCACAAAAGACACTTGTCCCCCTCACCCTGTGTGTGTGTATGTAGCCCTCTCCTAGGTTACAGGCCTGCGAAATAGCAATAAATGTTTTTCATCTGTAGATGATGATGTATGTGGCAAAATAAGAGTAAAATTCTGATCTTGAATATGTCAACAAAAATTCCATTGAATCCATAGCCAGCATTTCACTACAATTACAAGAGGGGAAAGTCTCTTTCTGAAAGTGTGAAATCGTTTAGAGATCCTGCACAAGTTGAGAGCCAAGTGCCTATCACAGTAGAAGGCAGATCTGTCTGCCTGCCTTCGGTGTGTGATGCTTTCCTTTAGGGAATAAAGAGAACAGCTATTAAATCTTTTACAGTTGCCTGGAGAGAACAAGGAGCACCATAAAGTCCAGTTAAAACAGCTTCTTGATTAACCCGTGGCCCTTGTCTTTCCTTGGATTTCAGTCAGAACAAAATCACATCCTCATCTCAAATCAAACCTCTGACTGGTTAACTTGGTAATCTGCAGAGCTGCTTTGGGCTTGGTTTCTGCAACAAATCTAATTCCACTCTGTCAAACCCGCAAGTCTTTCGTTTGCAGCAAACTGGTATTTTTGTGATGTTTTCTGTGTTTTTCCTTTAGGATTGCAGTTAGCTCCTTTGGGCTTCTGGAGCCATAAGGTTCTTGGTAGCTCTTTAGGCTACAGCTCTGCTGCCTCTTGCTGCTAGGGGCTTTCTTCTGGAGTAGTCATTCTTCTTTCTTTTGTGACAATTTGTGATGTTGTAGGTAGTGTTCTCCGTTCAAAAATAATAAAATTATGAATGTGGACTGTAAGCAGCCTCCATCTTACACTGCTGCTGTCAGTCCTTGTTTTCTTTTTTTTTTGCCACAAGAGGGTGCTGTGAATCCACATGTGCTTTGCCATAATTCTTTAGGTGGAAACCCTGGAAGTATGTGGGTGCCTGCCTGCCTGCTTGTGACTTGCTGGAGGTGGTGGTGGTTTTATTGTAAGGGTTGGGGTTTTTTGTTTGTTTGGGGAGTTTTGGGAGGTGGGTGTTTTTTTTTTTGCTGTTTTTTGCTGCAGGATTGGATCATATCACTGGCCTTTTTCAACAGTCTGTAGCACAGTGTGGCGGGCAGTTGAACTCCACAGCAAGTAAGGATGCTCTTAGTGTCAGAGGAGGCTTGGTGTTAGGAGTGGTGGCTGTGAGAGAGGCTGGCTGTGATCAGCATCAGCAGTTCAGGTTCTTTATTTCCCAAAATGGGGAGCTGTCTAGAAAAAAATCAGCCTGCTCATTGCAAACAGGGCTGGGTCTTCCAAAGATGACAACCAGAATACCCCACCCAGACACTTTGAAGTTAAACTGCAAGTTGTAATTGTGTCCTGTCTGTTCAGTGTGGGGCATTCAATGGCTCTTGGGGGGATAGAAGGGGTTAACTCTTGTCCAGGATGTGGTTCCGTTAAACCGTAGCGTACATGGAGCCCTATACCAAAGAACCTCTGCAGCTATTGCCTGTGTACTATAAATTCAGAGATTAATTTTTTGCTTCTACCTAGATACTCATATCTTTATTTCAGCTCCCCCTTCTTTCCTAAATTGAGTAGACTGCACTGCTGTTAAGGTTATTTTGCTGGATTTGAGTAGGAGAAAGGTAAAATTAACGATTTCTGTTCTCAGAACAGTGGAAAACATTGGATTAAAAATCTTTGGAGGAAGTTCCCTGATGGATGGGTACAGACTGTTAGAAGTTGCAGTGAATCTTGGAGAACAGCTAGACTGTGGAAACAGAAATATACATTACTGGGAGGTGATGGGAGATTTAGCCCCACATTAACCCTGATGTGCCTGTAGTTCCATCATCTAGTTTCAAGGAGCAGGTTCTTCTATGTGAGGTAGACCTCGCTGTTGCAGTCTGTGCCAGGCTCTTCCAGCTGATGATGTGCAGGTTCTGTGGGCTGTTTGTGAGGCCCCCGAAAGGTGGCCCAGCAATGCTAGTCAGGTGTTACTTGACCTCAGGGGCAGGGAGGGCCTCTTTTAGACTTAAGCCCCGAGACCAAAGTCACCATCCGGTCAAAGATAGCAGATGACTGGGTGAGAAAAGATTTGAGCGCGAGAAGGCTTGTCTTCTGTGTTTTGGGGCCCTAAACAGGGAGTCTGTATGGGAAACACCATCACTGGGAGGGAAAGGGGCTTCTGCCCCCGCCCACCTCCTGCTGCCCAGATGGAGACACCAGGCTGCAGAGATCAACAATCTCTGCTGATTTTTGTACCTGTGGAAATACATGTTCCGAATCTTGGCCAGTGTCTTCCTGACTTGGACAGGAGAGAGAATTTTCAAAACCGTGCTCTGGATGGGAAACAGTGATATGAGTACAAGTCAGGGAAAGGTTTCAGAAGAGATGACCAAGGGAAACAGAGACTTTTGGGCATGCAAGCCCAGTGTGTTTCAAACCGTGTTCATTTGCTCAGTCAGTGTCAGATACAAAGTAGTTCTTAAATTTAGTATTTTAAATCTCTCTCTTCTCTTTCCACAGACCAAACCGTGCTCTTGACTCCTGTTCATTTGCTCGCCACATGCTCTTAGAAACCCTCCACCAGCTGTAAGAGACAAGAGACGTGCTGCTGTGCCCTTCCCTCCTCATAGGACTGTTGTCAGCAGAGAACTCAGAGCTGCGTGGTGGGAGAGGATCCCAGAGCCCATACAGACCTGCTGTCCTTTCTTTTTTCTTTTTTCTTTTTTTTTCTTTTTTTTTTTTCCCCCCCCTGTAGGAGGTCTGTCCTTTCTTCTGCTTTCATAAACTTGGACAAATCCTACTGAGGTGTTTTTTTTTTTTTCTACTGCTCATGAAGTGACTCCCTGGTCTGCAGGGCAGGTGCTTGTGTTAGAAAAAGTCAGTGGTCAGCGCTGCTCTGAGTTCTGCATGAATTAAAAAGAAGAGCCCTCCACTTCAGTCGCGTTGGCAAGGTTGTGCCAAGACTAACACGGGGCCCAGAAGCGGTCTCATCAGGATCAACCCAGCTGTGCATTTTATTTTATTTTATTGAACTGTGACTCCTGCCTGACAGCATTCAGCCCTGTGCAAGAGGGAGGCTATGCTGCTGCTGCTGCCCCTGCTTCTCCAGGCCAGGGGAGCGCTTGACCCCCTTTTTGCTGCTGCCAGGTCAGGGGGGCAAGGTGTGCTCCCCTTAGTTTCTTCTTTCAAGTCCGTTTGTTGAAGGCAGTGTGTGGCTGATATGTATTTTAATATACTACTCCCCTGCTGCTGTGGCTTGGAATAGTCGTGTAGTGTGGCTGACCCTGGCGGCCGTTGCTGAAGGGAGCAAGCATATTTTTATTGTACATTTCTTTTTGCCATTGCCTGTGGTGTCCCTGTTCCTGCCCTTTCCCTGTCCCTGCCCTTTCCCTGTCCCTTTCCCTTCTCTTCCTAATTAAATAGGCTTTGTTTGGAAATGAATGCAATCCATGAATCCCTGTAGAATACATGTTCCCTTTCTCCTCCCTTTGGCAAAACACTGGGACTGTGTGCACTCTTCATGTGTTTGAAAGCTGAGCATGAAGAATGAGGGCTGTGCTGGTCGTTCTCCAGTAGGGCTGTGCTTTTTACTTGCGCTGGAGGAGTAGCGGCAGATGCCCCTAAATCTCTGTATGGAGGATTGTCCATGGGCCTATGCGTGCTTGTGGCACCGGCCTGTGCCACTCCTGAGCACACAAGCTCACAGTCTGGTCCTGCTCCATCTTCTTTCAAGCCTCTGAGAATCAACACATCTCTTGAGGTAGCAAAGAGTTGTTCCTTCCCTCTCTGTTTTCGGTTGGAGGAGACTTCATCCTCCCTTACCGTGTTGACATGCAGTATAAGTAGGGCCAGTGCCAGGAAGAAGTCAAGGAGACGGAGTCGGCTGTCCCCTCATTCGGAGAGACAACGCGTCCCAAAGCTGGCAGGGTGCCCGGCCTAACTGCAGGAGAAGCTGGTGTGAACTCGCAGCGTGTGCAGGCAGCAGGAACGGAAGAAAGGGCTTGGGGCGCTGGACTGAAAGGAAGCGCGTGGTGTGTGCAAGGCCTAGTTGTGTGCACTCTCTGCTTCCATTCCTTGTGTGCCTGTTCAAGGCGACCGCTGGCGAAACTGAGGTGGCCGTGGGAAGTTCTGTGCGGCTGTGAATCCAGCGGGCACAGGACTGCAATGTCTGTCGTCGCTCTGGCAGGGAAAGTGCTGGCCTTCATGTAAGAGCAGGGTCCCCTTGTTAAAAAAAAAATGTTGCCCTAAGGCTGAGAGCGAAATGCATTTTCTCCCCGTTTCTGTGACTGAAGCTGGAACTCCTGTGTGTCCAATCTGGTAAAAGTCAGCTGCAGTGAAGGTACCTGCACCTACAGGAGGAGCTTCAGTCACTGCAGGCTGAGCTCTGCCTCCTTTGCCTCATGCTGTCCCCTTCCTTCAGCTGTCTGCTGCAAAAGCAAGTCTGTTCAGTTTCGATAGGAGCTTGAGGGCAAAATCACGACATAAAGGAATCTGTATTTTTCTTTAAGTCTTGAGCCTAACATGGCTTTCCTTGGAGCTCCCTGGCCTTTTGCTGCTTTTCAGGCCCCTCTGCTCTGGAAGGGGTTGTGGAGAAAAGGAACATGATGCAGAACAGAGGTGTAGAGACCAAGCCAAGGGGTTAACCTCTACAGGAGGCCATCAGCGATGGGTCCCAGGGAACACGCCCTGTGTGCACGGCTGTCCGATGGAGCCTGCGAAGGTCAGAGGGACGCTGCTGCTGCTTGCGCAGAGGCCTGTGGGCCAGGTTGTGGGGAGGACCTGTGCAGGAAGCTCTGAGTAGCCAAGCCATAGCAGAACAAGTGTGAGATGTTGATTCCAAAGTTTCTTCTGAAAGCAAAAGATATTTAGAAACAGGATTGTCCTGGTATTCAGTGTCAAGGTTAGATGTCTATAGGAAAAAAGGGGGTGTGAGGGTAAAAGTGATGGTCTCTGCAGAAGACAGCTTTGCTTTGAGGTAGGACATGAACTTGGAAGTCCTTTAAACTTGGTTTGTGCCTCAGGATTAGGAGAAAAAAAAATTGCTAGCGCTGGTCTCAATCAGAAACTGGATGACTGTTTCCCAGCGGTGCCCTGGAGGAACGTGGGGTCATTCCAGGCCTGGTTCAGCCTCTCTTGTGTACCCATCTCAGCCCAAAAGCACCACAGCTGTTAGAAGTATTTTTGATTTGAACTTCACTAGTCCAGCAGAGCACTGGGGGCAAAGAGCTCTGTCCATGTAGGGCAGGTTTTGGGGCAGCCATGAGTAGTGAATCCCTGTAGTGGCTGTAATGGGAGCGTGCTCACTGCAGGCAAAGGTGAAACATTAACGGAAAACAAAAGTATCTGGCCTGGCAGAGGTGGGTTAAACCCCACCACATGGAAGTTCAAGTGTGCTGTCCTCGTGTCCCACGCCCCGACGGAGAGTGCAAAGTCTGGCACTTCCCTGTAGCCGCAGTAGATGTCAGAGATGGGGAGATGGTTGCTAGGTAAATGAGCAAACTAAAAGCCGAGAGGAGGATGGGGAAAGGGCAGATGAGTTATTTGGCACCTGGTGGTAGCACACCTCGTCCTCCGTGTGGTTCCCTGTCGGTGCCCAGGCCGACATGAGGAGGTGTTGCTGCCCATGCAGTTGGCCAGGCAGGGCCTGGGGAGGTGGTGGTGGGCCCGGCTGTGGGGAGCAGTGGCCAGGGCTGTGGTGGGGGTGATGGTGGCGGTGGAGGTGGTGCGGTAGAGGTTGTAATTCAGGTGGAGGTGGTCAAGATCCCCCCAGGCTCCCAGAAGTCCTCGGCCAGAGCTCCTCCACCCTGCTGCCCCTCCAGCAGGGGTCAGTGATGTTCGGCAGAACTGGGAAGAAGGCAGCCCCTGGTACAGGGAAGCGGTAGTGGCAGCAAGGAGAGGCTGGCGCTGGGGCAGCGGACGAAGCACTGCTTGACGGAGCGGGAGCAGCCTGGGGGGCACAAGGGCCTGTCCTCAGCTGGCTGTCCCCGAGGCCCTGCTCACATTCCCGAGCAAAACCCTGCGTTCCTCCTGCTGCTGGCTCCCCCCAGCCTGGTGGCAGCTCGCCCCCCTCGGGGGTCGTGGCAGTGCTCGGGGCCGGGGAGAGGGGATGGGGCTGTGCTGAGCAGCAAGTGTCGCTCGGCCTTAGGGCTGCTGGCCTGGGAGCAGGGACCCTCGGGGAGCCCTTGCTCAGGAGCAGCGGGTGGGACAAACCCCTCTCGGCCGCAGACCTTTCCCAGTGCCCCTCAGACCACCCTCCTGCATCCCGACGCTGCTGTGTCGCACCCCATTCCCACCTCCTCAGCGCGAAGCATCCTCACAGGAGCATCGTCACCATCCCTGAAGGTGACTTGGGCCAACTCAGGGAGGGTCTGCGAGCAGTCACCCTGCAGCGTGGGAGCACCAAGCACCCCTGGGAGCCCTGGGGACGGGGCAGAGGCCATCCCGGCCCGAGGCGGTGGCCACGGAGGCTTTGGCCATCCATTGGTGGGGAGCTTGCAGACCCCATCGTTCGCAGGTAGCACCAGGATGGGACGTACAGGTCCTGGCAGCTGAGGTTGCTGAATACGGGAAGGGCTTGGTGGGCAGAGACATTCACATCAAGTCTAGATTATTTTTTGGTCGAGCTGCAGAGCTGCTTGCGCTCCCCGGGAGAGCGAAACGCAGAGCTGAAAAAGGGAGATGGCAGAGTCGAGGAGGAAAACAGAGGCCTCCATGGCCCTCTGGAAGCCAATGATGTTTCACAGGGGCGCTGCCACCCCCGGCCTCTACAGAACAAGCAGAGAAGCAAAGTTAGGAGCAGTGGGGGCTGTAAACGTGGCACGGCCCTGCAGCCCCGGGTGCCAGCTGCCGCTTTCTGCTGCTCAGGCTTACCGCTGCCATTCATTCTGACTGGATGTCACCTTTCTGCCCTGCTGTGACTTACACAACCAGGAGGGACAAGGCAAAGCCCAGGAAACAGTGAGTGGAAATCCCACGCGGGCTCTGGCCGGCACAGCCACACGCCAGGCTTTGGCTCCCCAGTGCCGGTGCTCCCGGCCCCTGCGCGGCGAGGGGGAGGCGATGCACAGATCACTGCCCTCTCTCTAGGGGTGCTCTACCCTTCCTCCTCCTCCTCCTCCTCCTGCATTTCTGGCTCCGTCCAGCCAGCACTGCCGGGAAAGCGACACAACGGGGCCCATTCAGCTCTTGCTTTTGCGAGGAGAGCAAACACCGGCGCAGGAGCTCGGCAGCCGCCGGACAAGACAGGGGACACGCTTTCCCCTCTTTCTTTGTCACTTCTTGAGGTCCAGGTACCCCCAGCCCCTGCGTGCGTGACCCCCCCTGGTGTGTGGGAGCGGGTAGCAGGACGATGCCCGCACGTGGCGGTGCCTGGGTTGAGCTGGGGGCATCACGTTTTGGGCACTGGCTGGTGGCTGCACGGGGCGGGGGGGGTGACCCCAGTGTGCGTGTGGGCTGACGCAGGGCTTGGCTGTGGTGGTGGCAGGAGGGCAGAGTGGGGGCACGGGACCATGATGAGCCATGGTGGGCAAGGGGACGGGCACCGTGGTGGCTCCACGGGTTTGAGCCTTGCAGACCCCACTGCTGCTGCTCCCCAGAGCTTGGGAGGGTGGGGTGGGCTGCTGGCCATAGCTGCAGCCCCACCACCACTCTGTGCTCGCCCAAGCCTTGGCCTCTCTCCCGCACCTCCGCCCCAGGGATTCACTCCTGCCAGCCAAAACCAACCCCTCCTTCCTGGAGCTAAACAGTGGAGATCTGTTCCAAAAGCTGCTATGAATAGCTTCGGCTTGGGGCAGGGGGACGGGGGGTTGTGCAGTGTGGCAGGCACAGAGCTGGGAGGTGGAAGATGGGGCATTTGTAATTAAAAGAAAGGTGGCAGCTCAGAAATGTGCTCCCAGCCCCTGCGTGGCTGTACCTGCCTGCTTTACAAAGAAACAAGCCTCGATTTTTAAGAGGAAGGTTGGTGCTCTATATAGATCATAAGAATTTTATGCTACTGATATAAGAAAAACAGGGTGGTGTCTGCTCTAAGCCAGTTCCCCACAAGTCACCCTGTGCTCCTACCGAGCACCTCACAGGTGCTCCCAAACCTCCCTCAAGGAGTTCAGCTAACCAGGGTAAAAGCTCTTTCCACGTGGAGTCTTGCTATCTGTGACCTTCACATTTCACTCCAAATACTTTTATTTTTTTCTTCTTTCTGCTCTCTTTCTCATTTGTAACCTGCAAAATTGCGGTGTGAGAGCACGGGACGGTGAGACCTGCCTCACGAGGTCACAGCAACGGCCCCCATGGCATTGCTGTCAGGAGATGCTGTTTGGGGATGGACCCCCCTCTGCCATCCCTCCCCAGGTCTCACTGCCGCCTCTCCCCGGCCCCAGGGGCTCCCCGCCATGAGCCAGTCCTGGGGGCTCCTTCTGCTCGCGGCAGCCCTGGCACTGAGGGGTTCAGCTGCTGCCCGCTGTCCCATGCCCTGCGTCTGCAACAACCTCCACGCTCACGTCCTCTGCCTCAACGGGAACCTGACAGACATCCCTGGCACCATCCCGCAGGTAGATGAAGGGATGGGCAGGGGACGGGGGCAAGAGGAGGTAGGGAAGGCAGCCCTGGGGTAACTTGGCTTTGTATTTGTGTGACTGACAGCTCACCAAAAAACTGGACCTTTGGGGCAACAGCTTCACGGTCATCCCGGCGGGAGCGTTCCTCGCCACCCCGTACCTCACGCACTTGGACCTGCAGCGCTGCAACGTGGAGAGGCTGGAGGAAGGGGCGTTCCGGGGGCTGGGGAGGCTGGTTTACCTGAACCTGGCCTCCAACGGCATAGCCCTCCTCTACCAGGAGTCCCTGGACGGGCTGTCCTCCCTCCAGCAGCTCATCCTGAAGGGGAACCGAATCGAGGAGATCCAGCTGGGTGCTTTTGGCCATCTGGGTTCCCTCACTGTCCTTGACCTGAGGGCAAATGCTTTGGTCTATCTCCCAGACATGGTCTTCCAGGGTCTCCAGGTCCTCAGGTGGCTCCGGCTGTCCCACAATGCCCTCCATGTGCTGGGCAGTGAGGCCTTCACCGCCCTGCCCGCCCTGCGCAGGCTGAGCCTGGACCACAACGAGCTGCAGACGCTGCCCGGCGAGGCCCTGGCCAGGCTGGACGGAGCTACCCGGCTGGACCTGGGCCACAATCCCATCACCTACGTGCCCGAGGAGGCCCTGGCCATGGCCTCCCTGAAGCACCTCTTCCTGGACCACGCCGCCCTCCAGGACGTGGCGCCCGACGCCTTTGCCCGCAGCCCCCAGCTGCGCACGCTGGACCTCCGTGAAAACCAGCTGCAGGGGCTGCCACCGCTGACCGGGGTCGGGGGGCTGGCGAGGGTCAGCCTGGCCGGGAACCCCCTGCTCTGCTCCTGCCTCCTGCGCCCCTTCCACCACTGGCTGGCCATGGCGCGGGTGCAGGCAGAGGGGGCCTGCGCCGAGCCCCCTGCCCTCCGCGGCCGGCCCCTCGACTCCCTGAGACCCCCCGAGATGAGATGTGGCCGCCCCCAGCTGCCCCCCAGCCCCACGGCGCCGTCGGAGCAGCCGAGGGCGGCCGGCAGCGGGCAGTGCCCCCGGGGGTGCGCCTGCTCCCCCAATTTCCGTCACGCGTCCTGCGAGAACAGAGACCTGCGGGAGATCCCCCGGGGCTTCCCCGGGGACACCCGCCTCCTCGACCTGCGCCGAAACACCTTCAGGACGGTGCCCCCGGGCGCCTTCCCTGGGCTGGTGGAGCTGGTGTCCCTGCACCTGCAGAGCTGCGGCATCGGGGCGCTGCGTCCCGGGGCACTGCGGGGGCTGCAGAGCCTCGTCTACCTCTACCTCACCGACAACCGCCTCGCCACCTTGGCGGCTGCCGCCTTCGAGGGGGCCCCGCGCCTGGCCTACCTCGACCTGGACCACAACGCCTTCACGCGCCTGCCCGCCGGCGCCTTCCACCTCCTGCCTGCCCTCATCTCCCTCCACCTGCAGCACAACAGCATCGGGGAGCTGGCGGAGGGCGACCTGGCTGGGGCAGGGGGGCTGCGCTGGCTCTACCTCGCTGGGAACACCATCGGGCGCATCGCCCCTGCCGCCCTGGCTCCCGCCAAGATGCTGGAGAAGCTGCACTTGGAGGGAAACCTCCTGACAGAGGTGCCCACGGCCTCTCTGCGGGGCCTGCCCGCTCTGAGCGAGCTGAAGCTGTCCCGAAACCCCATCAAGCGCCTGAGGGACAGCGCTTTCCTGCCGGTGGCCTCCAGCCTGCAGCACCTCTACCTGGACAACATGGGCCTACAGCAGGTGAGCAGGCTGGGGACCCCGAGGGGCCGGGGCACTGCGGGGCACAGCTATAGGTCCCATCGTGTTTCAGTGCCCGGGGCTGGTGGCCCCCATAGGGACAGCTGAACGGATGTCCCTGAACTCCCAAGGCTTCAGGAGATGCTCCATAGCCTGTCCAGAAAGAGAGGCTTCCTTGGGCTTGGCTGGAGTGTTGTCTCACTCCAACCTACCCCCCCCACCTCCTGCATGTCACCTTCCCAGGAAGACTGAGCAGGGTCTAGCGAGTCCCAGAATGTGACCAAAACTGGTTAATTAACAGTCCCCAAGCACGTGTGCTGCTCTTTAAAACAGCTCTTTGACGAGGCTGACAGGTTGAGGACAGGCTCTCAGCCCCTCTGGCTGATTAGCAGTGCGGGGGCAGAGATTTGCTCCCCTGGCTCCATCAGGACCCCCCGACTCACCGTCGCTTCGTTGCAGATTTCCCCCAGTGCCTTCGCCGGTCTCGGTCCCAAGATCAGAAGCCTCCACCTGGAGAGCAACAAAATGAGCAATGTCCCCGACATGAGCAACTTCACAGGGCTGGAGATCCTCAACCTGAGGGACGTGCCCTTCCACTGTGACTGCCAGCTCCTTCCCCTGCACAGGTGAGTGCCATGACGGGGAACAGCCCCAGGGGGACAGGTGGACTCTGCCACACCAGAGGCACGAGCCCACGGCACACTGGCATGGAATTTCACCTCCCCCTTCTCCCCATCCCGCTCCTTTCCTTTCCCTGATCTCCTGCCGCATTTCCAGGTGGATCGACAAACTCAACCTCCGCATAGGGGCCACCTGTGGGTCCCCTGCAGAGGCCCGGGGGCTGAAGGTGAAGCTTTCCACCACTTTCCAAACCTGCGCTGGCTGGGGCCGAGGCAAGGCCGGGGGAGCCAGTCCTGACAAGACCAAGGCCGCAAGCAAGCCCAGCAAGAGATCGGGAAAATCACCGGCCAGAGGCTTCCAGAAGAGCAGAGGGTAGGAAACGTGCGCAGGGTGCAGCAGGGCCCTACCTACAGTCCAGTGAGGGCGGTTTTTCCCGCCTTGTCCCCACCACAGTGACACGGATATTACACAAGCTGCACAGGAGGGAGCCTGGCGCCGCTGAAGTGATGCTGATCTGCCAAAGACTTCTGCAGGACACAGAGGCACATTGCCCTGGAAAGACCTGGTGCAAAAAGCTTCTGTAGCGTTTGCAACAAAGCCAAATGCTTGCTATTCTCACCCCCCCCCCCCCCCCCCCCCCCCCCCCCGCCAAGGCTCCCTCCAGCCATGCGGAAAACCTGGAATCCACAAGTTTGTTTTTGTTTTTAAGAGCGCTGTGCTTTCACAGCTTCAGAAATGCTTGAAGACCCCTGAGCAGGGCTGCAGCCAGCACCGATGCAAGAGCCTGCGCTGGCACAAATCTTAGAGCAGAAAGCTTAAAAATTATCATCAGTGAAAACATTGCCTGAATTCCCAGCAGCTCCTCAGAATTAAAACCTAAGCAGATTTTAAACCTTTCTATTTCCTGCAAAATTTAGTCAGTGGTCCGACCGGTGGACCAGGATCACTGATCCTGAGTGATCCCACCACAAGCAATGTGCCCAACCTATTCCCCATGGCAGCCCAGCTCGGGATCCCCGCAGCCCCAGTTTGAAGTCAGAAGTTTGTTGAAATTGCGGTGGCTTTGAAAGCTGAACGCTTCTATCCATTAAACGACCATGTGGGGCATGGAACCGTGACAGCGAAAAACGAGAGCAAGGAAGCCAAATGTGCTCAGAAGTTGTCATCCTGTAGCGAGAGGTGGCCCTACAAGCCCAGGTGTACCCCTGCTGAGGCTGGGGAACGGTGGCAGCCCAAGAGGGAGGGGAAGAGAAACGCAGTAGTTCTGCCCCAAAACAGATCCTCCCGCGCTGAGAGATCTATGGCAAGCTGGTGCCAGGCAGCGCTGCCAGGACAGGCGCGGGCAGGGAAGGCCCCATCACAAGCCTTCAATAAAAATCCCACTCCCCTACCACGCTCACCACACCGTGCTCTCCCCAGGGCACCCGGGCTCAGGCAGGGATGGGCCGACGGCTCTCGCGCCTGGTTTGACAGACCCCCCCCCACACTTTTTCCACGTGTGTTTCATTGCTCCCCCACAGCCTGTTCTTCCCCCTCCAGTTAACGGCTCCATTTGCCCCTTTAGAACAGACAAGAGGAAGGTGTGTTAATTACTCCCAGTCTCCACCCAGAGTTTTCCAAACAGTTAGCTTGCCAATTTTTTTTTTCATCATGAACCACTGCGCAAAGCGGGAATTATTTTGGCACCACAAGCTCTCACCTGAGAACTCGAGGGGAGCATGGCCAAGGCAGCCATTTGGTGGCCGAGTCGGTGTCCTGGGCAGCCACCATTTCCCTGCAGGGTTTGACAAGGGACTTGCCCTGCAGCCAGCCGGGCCCCGCAGCGGCAGCAACAGGCAGGGCCCTTCCTCACCCACACAAAGCTCACAGGAACATGCTACAGATTTAAAACTGGTTTTTGTCACTGTTGCCATGCTGACCTTTCTGATTTCTGTCCTGAATTTTGATGGCCAGTCTGGGGAAAGAGAGCAATGTCAGTTTTGTTCTACATGGGGAAATGCCATTTCCTGCCTTAAGTCATCTGTGGTTTTTAGCAATATTCAGCAGAACTGGCAAACAGGGGTGAGCCCACTGCACATCTCAAAAATAAAAAACCCCAAATAGCACAAAACGCTGTCTACTTACACCCACTCACTCACTGCCCTCTTCTCCTCCCCATCTGGGCTAACCCTGGTGTTTTGGTGACCCAGAAAACAATACAAAAGCCTTTGGTCTCTTCCTCAACTTTAATTCACAGGGCTTTACGGTAGAGACCGTAGATCAAATTTACAGCAGGACTGCTAAAAAAACCTAAAAATTCAAACTGCGCACCATGTCCTCTGCAGTTCTGGGTTCAAAAGCAAGAAATTATGACTCAAAAAGGTCTCTTGCACCCTCGAGGGGCATCACCATCCCTTCTTGGGTTTTTTTTTTCCTCCTTCCACTCTTCCTGTCCTGACTTTCTTGGGGGTTGCGGGGCCTAGACCAGGGAGCGCAGCACCACTGTCCTATGAGGGCAGCCGATTTCCTGATGCGTGTGACCAGCGCACATCATCTCAGGCTGCAGCTCGCCACCTCCAGCCACGGCCAAGAACCCAAACTGCCCTGTCGTGCTCTGGCAGCCTCTCTTCCCCTTGGGAGCCCCTGCCCAGAAAGGTGCCATCAAAGCCAGGCGCGCACAGCCCCAGCAGCCACCCTGGTCATGCTCCTCAGCATGCCTGCGGCCTTTCTGGAGTCTTTCCCAGGGCTTAAAATTACAAATCTGGGGGAAATCTTCTTGCACACCATGAAAGCAGAGTTATGATGTAGCGGGGTGGTCCGCCTCAAAAAGGGAAGGCCTCTTTAGTCTTCCACTTCCCTTTGCCAGGGCTTTCCCCAAGAGTCACAAGGTGAAGCGGAGGCTGCTGCGGGCAGCTGGGGAATACTCCAGGGTTAGTCTGTGACCTCCTGCTTTATGCTGCTGATGGGAACGGGAAGCTCTGTGGCTTCAAACTCTGCTACCGAGGGGTCGATGGTTTCTTCTTTCACCTGCACGGCAATGACTAGCAAGAGACAGGAACAGAGAGGGAAAAATATGTAAGTAAAACCAATCCACGCTGCATCGCTCCACCTGCGACACCCCAGAGCCAGCTCTGTTCAGGCAGATACTCAAAATGCCCCAGGTTTCCAGCTTGCTTGCCGAGAGGCCCTTACCACAGGCAGCTGCATCTTGCTGGCACAAATCTGTCCATGGTCACTGCAGCAAACAGGATGGGACTAAACCCTGGCAGTGTTCAGCTGCCTGCTCCCAAGAACAACTTCTCCTAGGGCCAAGGGAGGAAAAGCCAGTGGGCTCCATTCTCTACCTGCCTGGATCCATAGGGGGAGACGAAACATCTATAAGGAACGTGGACCTTCGTGAGGTACAACAAGCACCTTGCCCACCCTCTTCCCCAACACCCACTAGGGCTGGCAGGTGACCCAGCTGCCAGATCCTCTTCCGATCACCACATCTCTTGGTGCTCAGCACAACAGGCTGTGTTCGCACGCTGCAACAGCCCTTAGGGGGACCGGGATGTGACAGCACACTTGTGACATCTCTGTCTTGACCCTCCTCCCTAACTGACCTCGCACAACCAGACTGCTCCGTAGGGCAGCCAGGCCCTCAGCAGCATCATGACACCCAGCTGCACCTCCTCCGGAGGCAAACCTTCCCAGGGGAAGGCGGCAAAGGCTTTCTTCCACTCTCTCTGTCTCCGGAGGAGTGGGGAAGGACATTCATCAGGCACTGCCCTTCCCTGCCCAGGGGCACCCACGAGCCAACCCAGGCCTCGGCAGGGCCAGTGGCGTGGAGGGCAGATGCCAGGGCGCTGCACATGGCTCTGGGGCAGAGTCACTCCCTTACTCTCATCAGGCGCTGGCTCTGGCACAGCCTTGCTGGCAGCTTTGGCTTCTCGTTTCACCTTCGCGGCGGAAGGCTTCTTGACAGTCTGCTTGACGTTGCGGGCTTTGGCAGGTAACTTTTTTCCTTAACAAAGAGATAACAGAGCATGGGAAAAAGTGTGTTTCCTTCCCCCTGGAAAGCCAGCCACCCTGCTCCACTGAGAAACCATGGCCAGGGACCAGCACAACTGACCAGCAAGCTACATGGTCATTAGCTGCCAACTGGTTACTTGACAGAAATGGCCTACTGGAGAAAAACTCTACGGTCATCGTCTCAAAACATGCTCCTCCGCGTTCTCCTTCATTAAAGGCAAGGCACTCCAGCGTGTGCTTAACTTCCGAGGAGCAGGTCCTGTTGGAATCAGTCTGGAGTCGGCTTTGCTTACCTGTCTGGGTCTAGTCCTAGGCACTGGGCATGTTGGCTCCAAGGCACGGACATTGTAGCATTAATATTTTCATTTTTAGTTGACGTTTTTACTTAGGTTGAACGTCTTTATACTCTTTACATGTCCTTTCCTTTCCTCTCCACCCCCCAGGAAGGAATTTCTTCCCTGTCTATGCATGATTTGCCACAGCTACTGCAACAATGACGACAACAATGACAAGATGAAACGATAGCATGGTCCAGCCCCACTAGCTGCCTCTGCAGCCACCTGACGGCCGCCTTCCCCTCCACACAAAGCAGGCAGGGCTGCTCTCCAGCTACCCTCCGGCCGCAGCACACCGTCTCCCCTCCGACCAGACACAGCAGGGAAAGCAGCACAACCTCACGCCTGGAAGCAAGTGCCATCTATACCTTGGCCAACAGAGAACAGCCTGCCAGACAGATCAGATCCTTCCCACACAGAGAGCTCTCTGCTCTTTGAGGGCTGTTCAGAAGGATGACGCTGTGTTGCCAAACCCACAGCTGACCGAGGGCATCCACAGCAAGACAAGGCCTCTCTCTCCTGTTCTCACGGGACATGGACAGGGTTCCCCTAACTGGGCCCAGCCTGCGAGCGAGCGGGAGGGCACTAATCAAACATCACTCACTCTTCTTTCCATAGGGTTTCTTCTTCTTCTTGGGCACCTCCTTGGCCTTCACTGGAGTTGTGGGCTCTGTCATGGAGACGAGAGGGAAACGAAAGCCAAGTCCCATAACCAGTAGGTAACTGGGATGAAGTGACATAAGTGAGAAACAAGATACACCCGTCCCCCCGAGCCAACGCCCTCTTCCCGAGACAACCAGCTGAGGGGCAAGCACGGCTCTAGCGCAGTTGCTGTCTGTGCTTCCAGGCGAGGGCCCAGGGTGGCAGGCTGGGGCAGCACAGGGAGAGAGGCCCAGGAGAGATTTGGCAGGGGCAGCAAAGAAACAAGAGTCGTAGCTCAGGACAAGAAGGAAAACATCTGCAAAGGCGAGGCAGTGGCCTCCCTGTGACAAGGGAAGGATTAAACTCTGGAGAGGGATGCTCTTACCTTTTACAGACAGAGTCAGAGAGTTGATGAGAAAAGGGAGCGGGGCAGAGCTCCCCCTGCTACCTGGCTGAGGCTGTGGGTACGCTTAGTAAAGAGGGGCCAGGACCACCTGGAACTCTACCTGACCTCATCAGGAGCAATTCTCTGCTGGTGTGCAGGTGGGGGAACAGAGGGAAAACAGAGCCAACCTCCAAGCTCAGGCTGTTTTCTCCCTGCCACAGACTTCTCCCCCTGCTCTGCCCTCTGTGCGGCAGCAGAGGAAGACTCATGGTAGCCAGCACAAACCAAGGAGCCAATTTTCTCCTCCCTACAAGGCCCAAAAGGGAGGAGCCACTCACAGACCAGGAGGAAGGAAACGTTTGCCTCTGGCAAACAAACCACAGTCAAGTCTCCACTCACCTGGAACAACGGGTGGCTGAAGCTGGTAGCCCGTCAGCTCGCACCACCCCACAGGATAAATGTCTGGAGACTCGCAGTCCACCCACTGGTCATACTCGTTGTCCCAGCCATCAAAGTGAATGCTAAGGAGACGGTGGACTACACGCTTCACCGTGGCCACGCAGATGAGCCGGGGCTCCATCAGGTCCACTGCTTCCACCTTCATGCCTGCCTTGAAGCCGTGGTTTGGGCAGTCCTGGATGCAGAAAAAATGAAAACCCAAGGCCATTGCACCCAGTCCAAACCCACCCCTGGCCACCAACACCCTAGAACAGCTTAAAGCAGAGAGAGAACAAGCCCACAGCAGCGCAGCAAAACCAACCAGTCGCACAACAGAAAGGGACACATACGAACAGATCCAAGGCCAGCTGTGTCCTTAGTGAATCTCAGCCCAGCCCTGAGAAACAAGAACCTGACTGAGGGGGAGCAGCAGGCAGCAGTTCAGGGACACCCAGTCAAATCCATTAACCCGAGACAGCCCCAGAAAATCAGACAGATGGGCACAGGCCCAGGCGTTGCAGCAGTTTTGCTGATGCAAAGCAGCCCCCCTCCACCCAAGTGCCAGCCGCACGCCCATAGGCAGGAAGTGGTGCGGAACCCACCAGGAGCCTGGAGCTCTTGGAAACACTAGAGAAATGCAGGTCATGCTCAGAGGGACCAAGACATCATTACATACACCAAGGCGTGACTGCTGGTCCTGACCAGCCAAACAGGGGCTTTACTCAGAGAGCACACACTGCTGACTGAAGTGCTGACTGGTGGCAAAGAGCAGCCCAGCAGAGACACTGGATTTGTCTACCCTGACTTCAGGAAGGCTTTTGACACTGCCTCCCCTAAGATCCTCACAGAGAAACTGACGGAAGTATGGGCTGGGTGAGGAGACAGCAAGGTGGACTGAAAACTGGTTGAGTGGCTGGACCCAGAGGGTGGTGATTAGTGGCATGAAGTCTAGCTGGAACTGGTGCACCCCAGGGGCCAATACTGGGTCCAATCCTGTTCAACATCTTCATTAATTATCCAGATGACATGACAGAGTGTCACATCAAACTTAGGAAGTTTGCTGGACACAAAACAGGCAGGAGAGACTAACATACTAGAGGATTGTGCTGCCATTCAGAGGCACCTTGACACGCTGAAGAAATGGTCTGACAGGAGCCTCATGCAGTCCAGCAAAGGGAAACGTAAAGTCCTGCACCCAGGGAGGAACACCCCCAGAGACCAGCACATGCTGGGGGCTGAGTGGCTGGAAAGCAGCTTGGCAGAAAAGGACCTGGAGGTTCTGGTAGACACCAAGTTGAATGTGAGCCAGCAATGCACCCTTGGGACAAAGAAGGCTAATGGTATCCCCGGCTGCATTAGGAGGAACGTTCCCAGCAGACTAGGGAGGTGATCCTTCCCCTCTACTCAGCGCTGGCGAGGCCACACCTGGACTGCTGTGTCTAGGTCTGGGCTCCCCACTACAAGGGAGACCTACTACACAGAATCCAACAAAGGGCCATGAAGATGATGAGGGGACTGGAGCATCTTTTATATGAGGAGAGGCTGAGAGAGCTGGGACTGTTCAGCCTGGAGAAGAGAAGGCTCAGGGGGATCTTATCAATCTATGTGAATATCTGAAGGGAGGGTACGAAGATGGAGCCAGGCTCTTCTCAGTGGTGCCCAGCGACAGGACCAGAGGCAATGGGCACAACCTGAAACCCAGGACGTTCCCTCTGAACATCAGGAAACACTTTCTTACTGTGAGGGTGACCGAGCACTGGCACAGAGAGGCTGTACAGTCTCCATCCATGGAGATACTCAAAGGCTGTCTGGACATGGTGCTGGGCAACCAGCTCTAGGTGACCTCACATGAGCAGGGGTGTTGGAAAGACAACCTCCAGAGATCCCTTCCACCTAACCATTCTGTGACAGCCAGAGCTCTTGTGCTCCTCCCTGCTGACTGCAAGCATCCTTACACATCTCTTCTTCCTGGCAGCACTCACTGTGTTGAAGAGCCGTGCTGGAACAGGTCTTGATTTAGTCTTTTCCAGGTAACTTTCCCAGTTGAAGGTCTGTGCATCTTGGCCTGCAGCAAGAAGAAACAGTCAGCGTAAAAAAGGCAGTCACTGGGCAGACCAGCTGGGAGAAAAGGCAGAATAGGCAGGAAGGAGGCACAGCAGCTGGTTGCAGAGCAGTTTCGCTAACCAGCACATACAGCCTGATCTTGGACCTAAGTCTAGTGCACAAATTCCACGGCAGTGCAGCACCCCCCTCCAGTGGGCAAATACAGAAAAGTGCAAGCTGCAACTCTGAACACCTGCGTCCGTCACATACCCAAGACAACAGAAAAAGGTGAGGAGAAGCAGCAGGCAGGAAGAAGTACGTTCAAAACACACCACTAAGATCAATCTTTCTCCCACCACCAGGAACATCAAAGGAAGACAGAATAGCATGGCACAAAAGTGCTGCAACACAGAAATCCAGAGCAGGCCTTCTTGGGTATGGCCAGCTGAGGCAGTAAAAACATTCCTAAGGTGATTACCTCTCAGGATTTTGCAGAAATATTGGTCTCGGATTTATTCACACAAGAACAGAGGTGACTCCTGCCACTTTTAAGTACTGAGCCATGCAGCAATAGCTCTACTTGTCCCTTCCCACCCTCCTTGTCCTTTAAATTTTTGATTCTGTTCAGTTTGGGGATTGTACACCTCTCCCACTGATCCACCAGGAGCTAACCACCACGCACTTAATGCCCTCTGGAGATGCTACTTCGTTCCATAAAGTACCAAGACTTGGTATATAAGCAGAGCTCAAATGGACTGGCTCTCTGACCCAGCCCCATCTCCCTGAAAAACAGGCAGATTAGGACCTTATGGTTTTGATTCATCTGAACCTGACACCTCTCAGAAAAGCACAGCCCGGCAGGTTCTGCGGGCAGGTTTGTACTACAGGGCAGAGTCCAAATCTCACCTTTCGGAGGGGTCAGATCAATGCCGTTCTTCTGACAGAAGTTGACGGGGAAGATGGCATGCGAGGAGGCATGATAGCAGAACCAGTCAGAGCCATCAGTAGATGTGGTTCCATCAATGCCGATCATGAGATACCCATCCAAGAGGATCTGAGATGGGAGTGAAGTGCATGAGTGTAGAGCTTTGCTTGCTCTAAAGCCTCTCCTCTCAAAGAATCCTCCCAAGAGTCCCCACAGATGGATCGTCATTGCCACTAGACAGTAAAATGCAACGTTATATGCTCCAGGGCATGCAGTCGCTTCTCCCGATATGTTAGTCAACACAAACTAATGCCCAAAGCAGCAATTTCTGCATGACTGGGACCAACACGAATAGCCTCGTGAAAAGGACTCGGCCAAAGGTCATGAGCTCTGTTCCCTCTCAGGAACAGACTTCAACCGACAGCCCAGAGACCCTCTACACCAGCCAGGTCAGCAAATTGTTATTGGACAGAAGGGAAGGGCACCATCTTCAGACTTGCCGCTTCCTGAACAGCAACAAGACTTGTCCCGTCCTGTCACTCACTGGTAATTGGCACCTACCAAATGTGATAGGCACCTCTGCCCCAACCTCTTCATTTCCAAGTAACGGCTGAGGGGAACATTTTACAGACACAAAGAGCTTTGCTAGCATCCCCCTGCCAAACTCCAGGTGTCAAAGCCCTCTGCTTGGGTTCTACAAGGGCAAACAGCTTCTTGAGGGAGCAGGAGAAGTCCAAGTTGATGCTGTGCTTTAGGACATGCAACACACCTCACTGAGGAAACCTGGCCAAGCAATTCACTTCTCAGCACAAGCACAGAAGCAGAGTTCACTACCACGTCACCACGAGAGACTGCAGGACACAGGTCCATCCTCAGCTTCCTACAGCACTGATTGCTGCCCACAGAGATACACCCCATTCCCCACACAGAGGTCACCCCACAACTCTTCCTCTCTCCTTTCTCTCCTCAAGGCAGCACCACAGAGGCCTCTCTCTATGCAGTCCAAGAATTGAAGAACAAATCTTCCCTACTGCATGCCCAAGGGTGAAGGAAGGGTGGCTGCCAGTCACACACACTGACTGGACAGTGAGCTTGCAGACCAAGCATGCTCATCTTCATGCTGTCAGCTTCTCAGACCTCTGAGGTAATGCTCGAGTTCCCTCCACACACCAGCTGCCTATCTGTCTCTCTTGACAGCCCTCTCTCCTGCATGCAAAATCCCACCTGGTCTCACTCATTTGCAAAGACTGGAGGAGAGGCTGGGTTATCTCAGGTAACCACAGTAGACCCCCTTCTGCCCACTGAACTTACCTTGCAAACAGTGGCGACACAAATGTTGCCCAGATTCAGGGGGTCAATGGCCTCCAGTTTCATGCCTTCCTCAAACCATCCACCTTCGGTATAGACAGCTCGTACCTAAGGGAGACTCTGGTATACCATGTGCTGTCAGGGGTACGGGACAGTCCCATCCCGACACCAACCACACCAAGCGCAAACAGGCTCAGAGCTTCTTTACTTGGCTCAGCTCAGGTTGGAAAGGGAGAAGAAAAATTACAAGAAATACAAAAACACGCAGCCAGAACAATGCTGTGTTTCTGTCGGCAGCCCCCTGACAAGGTTCTGGTCACTCAGAGAGCCAGGCCCAGCACTCAGCTGCTGTTCCACAGCAAAGCAAGCCTCCTTCTCATCTCAGTCCTCCTTCAGCATCCAGTCTTACGGCAGCCAGCACGAATTTCCTCAAGACGATAAACATCTGTGATGTTGCAGACTCTGCATTCTCAAACTGTGGGGACAGGCTACCTGCTTCAGGTGAGAAATCCTGCAGTCCCCCTGTCCCAACCTGTGGCAGCAGATTGCTGGGCTTTTGTCTGTCCAGGGGCAAAAGTGGCAGACGTACATGATCCAGCTCCTTGTCTGAACTGGTATCTCCCATACAATCATCTTCCCTCTCCAACTCAAAGCTCCAAGCCACTGCTCGCCCTTCAGTTGAGTCCCTCAATCTGCCATTGTCTTTTAGTTCTTCCATCTTTCTATTTCGACCTGTCCCTACCCAACCACAGCCTTGCCACCCCAAACACCTTACTGCCCTACAGCTGCAAAGGAGACAAATGAGCCATCCTCAGCAACCCACAGAGCAGCACATATACCCAAGGAAGTGGTATCATTGCTTCCTCTGCTGTGGCCACCACAGAAAGGCAGACCTGGCCTACCTTCTTAAACAGATAGGGGACAGCGTCACAGTAAATCTTCCGGAAGGTGGGATGGCTTGTCACGTCAATGCGTTTTTCTTCTGTGAGGAATGGAAGAAACAAAGAGAGGTAAGAAATCCACTGCAACTGCAGTAAGAAAACACACTGGCTGTTAATTCCCTGGTAAGAGCTCAGCTGCTATAAAACCAGAGACCATCAGAAGAGTAATAAAAAGAACAGGTCAGTCCCTCTACACTTCTCATGGGCTGTGATGCAGGGGTTGCTCAAAAGCAGATGGCTGAGCTTCCTGAGCACTACTGATAACACCTCTACGTGCAGCTGTAATCGCCAGGGAGAGGCAGCGAGCGGGGCACAACCAGAAAGATCAACAGGGCTTAAGTCTTGTTTTTTTCTGTTGGTCTAAGCTGATCAAAAACTCCTCTCTGTAAAGTCCAGAAAAACACAACCTCACAGCATCCAGTCTTACAGCAGCCAGCACGGATTTCCTCAAGGCGATGAACATCTGTGATGTTGCAGACTCTGCATTCTCAAACTGCGGGGACAGGCTACCTGCTTCAGGTGAGAAATCCTGCAGTCCCCCTGTCCTGACCTGTGGCAGCAGATTGCTGGGCTTTTGTCTGTCCAGTGGGAAAAGCGGCAGACATACAACTGCACACACCTTATCTGTCAGGTCCCGAGGCAACTACCTGACTCCCAGCACATCAAGACTGGTGTCAACAGCAGGGTCCAGGCAGCTCACAGCAAGTCAGAAGGTGTTTGTGGGGGCCTAATCCCTACCTGCCTTCTTCATGGTGTGTCCCACTCTCCGTGACCAGCCCACAGGATGGATGAGGGGACTCCACATGTGGCACCAGAAGTCATCGTCGCTGTCGCCGTCCTCATAGAGTAGTCTCAGTCTGCCCCCGATCACTGTGTCCACCACTGCCATGCGTGTCTGGGACACATGGCTCTTATCCACCACCTCCACCCGCATGCCCTGCCGGAATGTGTACTTCATGCTCTCCGCCATCTGGCAACAACCAACAGAGGAGGCGGGATCAGTCGCACTTGACGTTTTCCTTCCCCAAACACTTCAGAGAACAGCTTTCCCCACAGACATGCTGGCCAGCCCCCTGTGCTGCCCAGAGCTGACTGGGAGGCGCCTCTGGGAAGTGATGCATGGGAGCAGGTTCACCGGGGGGACGGGGAGCTGTCAGCCCCACACGACAGCATGGTTGGACACACCCACCCTATGTCTCCCCTGTCCCCATAACAGCTACCCCCACCCTTGCCCAGCAGCCATGCTCAGCCAGCACCTTGTGTGAATGTTCCGAGTGTGAGAAACAGATGTCTCTTCCAATCAGCAGCAACTGAATGAGGAATTGCACGCCTTTTTCAGTCAGGAAAGAGACCATAAGGGTTTCAAGCCTGGAAGCAGTTAGAGGTGTAGCTTCCCAAAGGGCAACACGATTTTCAGTTGACTTTAAAAGCGGTCAAGCCCTTGTTTTCACTTTTTTACTCTGATCAGAGGTAGAGCAACATGATGATCTATCTGCCAACTCCCCCTCCAATGCCAGAGTTACTCTGCAGACTGACCCAAAGGCACGGACAAACGAAAACAGTCACTGGCTGCCTTCTGACTGATCTTTTTGAGACCTTCAGTTTGCTGATACAGCCTAGTCCTACACATCCACAAACATCCAAAGGTGTTTAAAGAACACCTGACGTTTCGGCACTGGGGATCCCAGAATGATGTGCAGCAGATAAGAGGCACAGCTCAAAACAGACTCACGACATCCAGAAGAGCTTTTAAGGGAAGATCTTTGCCTTCCACCTCCTGTTCATTAGGTGGGAGTGGACATGGTGGGGGGAGAAAGATATTGACAACATCTAACTCCCTCTACCGCTTCCCTTCCATGGCGTGAGCTCTCAGCTACGAGCTGCAGCCCAGGAACAAGCAGCTGCGAACATCCGCTCAACTTTCTGAGAAGCAGCAAGGGAAACACCAACTACATCAAGGTCTCCAGCTAAGTTTCACCAATTACCTCACACACAGGAAAACCCATCATCTGCCTTCCTGCCTGCTGCCTCCAAGATTGTTGTTCTTATCTGTGGCTTCCAAAGTCGCCAGCCACAAAAGAGCCTCTCCTCCCCGACAAAGTCTAATCCTCAGTGCAGCCTACACGGAACAACCACAAGAGCTGTAAAACTGCCAAGACCACGGCACAGCTGCTTTCACACGCTTCGAGGGAGCCCGCGCCCCTCTCATTCCCCGCAGGCTGCCGTGCTACCAGCACTGACGGCAAAGCCTTTTGACTCAGAGCCATTCACCAGCACTGAGGCAGGGCAGGGAAAGGCCAGGCTGGAGCTGCACTGGCCTCTCCCTTCAGCAAAAACGCTAACTCATCCCCAATATTCTCCAGCAGAGGTTGACATGACAACACCTTTTAAAGCCCATCTTATGACCCAAAGGAGAAACGGTTGTGCTGACCACAGGGGTTGTACCATTACCTACAAGATCATGACAGGTGTGTCTCTGTGCCTGCCCTGCCCAGGTTTCAAGGGGACACGTAGAGGAGTTGCACAGATCAGAACCAGAAGAGACACGCTGCACACACATCTCTTGGCTTCAGCTTCGTTCCCGCATATAAAATGATAGCCTCCCACATTTACCTTGATGTGGAAATCCACTGGGATGGTCCTGGCTCCCACCAGTTTTTTCATGAGGTAACTTCTCCAGTCAGTGTACTTGGCATGGATAGCTACACACACACAGGGAAAAAGCACATCTTTATGACCGAAGGATTTACAGCACCACCCTACACCTTTCTTCCTCTCTGAAAGTCTGACAGCATTAAAAAGCCTTCTTCACATTCAGATCCTGTACCTGCTCTCAGGCAGACCCTGTTCCACAAGCTCGCCCTCGCAACTGGCTGCAAGGAATCACCATTACAGAATGGACCGGGCCGAGCAGACACCCAGCTCCACTGATCTAGATGTGGAAGTGGTATTGGAGCAGAAACCCTTGAGCCATACCAAGGAAGTCTCAGCTTGCCAGAATTCTGCTAAACTGGCATCCCTTTCCAAACTGCCAGCTGAGTAGGGGCTGGATCCAGCACGCTCCCCAGAGACACTGTCCAGGATGTAAGATGAAAGAGTTCCCTCAAAGGCTAAGCGTAGCCACCATGTAGGTCAGAATGAGGAACGGCCACCTGCATTAGCCTCTGTCCATAGGTCTAACACCAGCTCTGCATCCAGCACCCCCACGTCAACCACAAGGAGATGCAGAGGGAGCAGTCCAAGCAGTCTCCAGCTTCCCAGAGAGCTAACTGTTCCTTGTACTTTAGAGCACAAACGGAGCTGTGGTCCCACATACAGTGGGAGCACCTGTCCCACTGCACTAACATAAACTGAGGCTCCTCCGTGCCCAGGAACACGCCGACCCCTCTTGCCCTGCACTCACTTTGTGGTGGTACCAGGATTTTGCTGTTGATGGCACACCATCCAATGGGGTGAATATCCACTGTGCCCAAATTGCACCAGAAGTCGTGCCGGCCATCATTCTCGAAGCCCTCGTATCGCAAAAGGGCCCTGTACCCTGCCAGGACAGAGCAGACAATCAGAGAAAGGCATTAGAGGCTGAGAATTTCTCCTCTCCCCACTAGGCATCACAGGCTTATTCCCTACAGCACAGCCTTCAGCGCTCCGAATAGGTCATCAGAGCTTCTCCCACCATTCTGGAAGCAGAACCAGAGGCAGCAAAGAGCCCAGCAACCAGAACAGGAACCAGATACTGGTTTCCTCCCACCATCATGGTATTTCCTGTTCCAAAACCTATCAGCAACTGCAGAACTCCTGAGAGCTGATGTTTTTCTTGACCAGCTACAGTCAGCTCTCCAAACTTCCCTTGGAATTACACTGGAGACATACCTACAGTCTGGACGACAGATGCAATCCAGTAGACGCGGCTGGGGAGCACGGCATCGCTGTTCAGCACTTCCACTTTCATACCTTTCACCACATCATCCCACTGATCGAAGAGAGGCACCTGAAGGATTGAGGCAGCCACGTTGGGAGAGGGACTTTGACAGTTTGAGCAGGGCTCAGGCCCCCATTCCAGCTTTCAGAGATATGTTTTAGGCAGCTACACTTTCACCTTAGGCACGGGTTTACATGCCTTACCCTTCCTATCTCTGCCAACAGCTTGATATGCAACCAAACTGTCCCAGCATCTCACTGGGGTGTTCACAGAGGATCCCAAAGGGCAGAACATTGTATAGCAACATTTAACTATTTCACTGCCAGTTGTTCTATTATCCCAAAGTAGCTGCTGCCATTCCTATATGGTATCAAAATCCCTAACTACCATGTCTTCCTGACCTATCCTCAAGGAAAATCCAATTTTGTTAGTATTACCACAGATCACAACTCCAAATGAACATAACAAGTAAATCTCAATACACAGAGAGGCTGGGGCTGCTATAATACCTAAGAACTGCCATTCTTCCACACATCTGCCTCGGCTACTTGGCCCACAAGGACTGCAAATCAGTATGATAGGAACCAGACGTGCTGGAGGGGCAGTTACTGCCAGGCCCACATAAGCAGAGTTCCTCCCTGCACATCACCCTGGGCTGTGCTCACCCACACAAACTGCAAAGGCAACTGGCAGCTTTCTGCTATCCCCCCCATTCAGAACTAATTCCATCCCCAGCCAGCACTGGGCCATCACCACTGGCAGTACTTCTACCAAGTCCCCCTCTGCTTCCTCCCCCAGAAATCCTGGTCCCTCTGTGGGACTGCCATTCTTAGCTGTGAGAAGCCCACACTTCTTTCCTTGCATCAAATGGGGCTCAATAACCAGCTCCCCAGGACTCTCCCCACCACTCATCACAGGAGTACACGGGCCCCCAGGCACACGGCACGTCCCACATGCACTGCGAGGCACAGCAAAGAACTCACATGTTTGAAGCAGCTGACAGAAGCCGCCTTGAAGCCGTGCTCCTGCAGGTACTTTCCCCAGTCAAAGCCCAGAACGAGTGCTATAAGCAGACATGAGAGAAGAAAATCAGGTGAGATTATGGCAAATGCACAGAGTGCTCAGTTACCTCTGGACTACAGCTTGCAGCCACACTGTGTCCTGCCCTGGGACAGAGCCCTCTGCCCCAGCACACAGGGACTCTGCGTTCCAGTGCATTTTCCCTGGTGGCGAACTAGATTCGACGAGCGCACAGGGACCAGCCCCTGCAAGAGGCACAATATATTATTAATCAATCCTTGCTGTCACTTGCTTTTGGGGAAGTGGGGGACAGAGCAGTAAAAAAGGGGTCAAATCCAGCCCAGGGCTCAAGCACTCTGGGGAGAGTGGAGACTGCATCCTGTCAGTGCTAAACAGCTCAGCAGCTTCGCCTCTCAGCAGCAACACTGCAGGGTCACATCAGCAGCAGGCACTTCCCCAGAGGGTGCCAGGAAAACCCGAGCGAGGCACTGGGATATTAATCCCACCGTCACTCCTGACCCAAGGCTACAGCTATGCCCCAGCAGCAGTATGCTCAGGGATCAGTCCCCGCTGCCAACCCCCGGGGCTCACTTTTGCCCCAACACAGCAGCTGGCTGCTCCTCAGGTTGATCAGCAAGTGACTCAGGCTAAATATAACTCCACGGGCTGGAAGCAGCAGGATACCTTTAAGTCAGCTTTGCCAGCAGAAGTCAGCACCTCTTGGGACTGTGACTACAGAGCTTACACTCCAGGCCAGGCTGCACCAGAAGCAAGGATGAGGTTGCTATAGTGGATGGGCAGGAACCCACCAGGGCTCCAATAGCACCAGCAGCAAGAGAAAGACGTGCCCTATGTCTTGCCGGCCTGTGTCGGAGCAATCCACACACACTCTTCCAGTACAAGGCAGTGTACCAGAGGGGAGGAAGAGCAGACTGTAGAGCTTACAGCCCTCCAGGTGCACCCTTTTCTGTGGCTCCAGTAGCTGCACCTCCTCACGCCTCCTACACTCACCATCCTGGCCTGTCAGTGTCCCATCTGCCAGCTGCCCCGTGCCCTGTGAGTGGAGGAAGGCCCCAATCTTGGCTGACCAGGCTGCCTTGTGCAGGACTTTAGCTTTCTTCGTTGGTGGCTTCCCCTACAAAAGAAGGAACATTAGGAACACTAGCGACACAGGAGAGGAAGCCAATCCCTGCAACTGGCCAGGTGGGCACACGTCTTTAGTAAAAATTGTAATAACCTAAAAATCGCCCTAATGCTGAAAGGAACAAAAAGAAACAGCAGGTAAAATATCAGTGTGCCCTCCCTCAGCTTCTAGGGAGCACCCCCTTTCAGCTGGCATGCGTTCTCTGGGGACTTCAGGCAGGAAGAGCAAGCCACTGGTAACGGCAGTCTGATCTTCAGCTAAAGAGCAACCACCCACCCCTGTGTAGAGGCACATCCTGCTCCAACCCCAGGGAGGAAGGAAGGGTTTTAACTCGCCTGCAGTCTGGCCAGGATGCTGGCCTTCTTGGAGTTTGAGGAGTAGCTTCTGGAGCAGGAGACACTGCAGAAACGTTTGGTCTTGGAGAAGAAAGCCTCCCTGGTGCCCACAATCCCACACATCTCACACACAGCTGAGAGAAGGAAGGCACAAAAACATGAGCAGTTCGCAGGGTCAATACACTTCAAGAACAGAGCTGAGCCCAGACAACCCTCACTAAACACAGTAGCTCCCCCATGTAGCCCAGAAAATGAAACCCAGTGCCACTCCCAAAGCATGCTCAAGGTGCAGTCATACACCCTTTGGCTCCCCCAGCCCTTGTTCTTTCCATCACGCGTGTGCTTTAGGTACAACAGGCAGGCAGGGCAGTACCTGGCTCGGAGCCGCTGTCCTCTGTGACCCGGCCTGTGGACACCTGCTGCACAGGAGAGGTCGGACGCTCTCCAGCTTCCCGTTCTGCAACCTCATTGTCACTAGACTCATCCAGACAGGAGCTGCTATCGCTGCCCATGCTGCTGTTGTAGCCCTGGAAGCTGTCATAACCCTCAAAGATGTCCAGTTCATCGTCCTCTTCATCGTCATCGCCTTCCTCCTCCACCCGCTCCAAAGATGAAGTTTTGTGGCAGAAGGTAGACACCAACTAAAAAAAGAGCCACTTTGCTTTAAAACAGTGGTTTTACACCACACCCCACAATACAACTGCCTTCCTTGTGGGCCAGGGAGGGGCCTCAGGGCAAGCAAAGAGTCCACATAACAACCATAAAGACAGCAGCCTAATTCCCTAACAGGGAAGCTGTTACCTCTGCAACAGGTCGCTTTACAGGTATTTCACAGGCAGCATTCTGCTTCCCAAAAGGAAACAAACAGCCACAGAGCTGCAGCTACATAGAAAGAAGCTGGAGGAACACAAGAAGAATACAGGGAACTACACTGCCATGCTGACAGAGGAGACTGCATCCTTCCAGGCACTGTCTCTCCCAGAACAGTTGCACAGCACAGCAGTGCAGACACCACCAACATTAAAGTCACCGCAAACTTGCAGCACAGAGCACAAAGCTGCACACTCTGCCCACGACAGCTCACAAGACCAGTACAGCCTGGACATCCGCAGGACAAACACGACTCTGGAGAAAGTTCTTGTTCTTCGGAAACTGCGCAGTCCAGAGCTGACCTCAGTTCAGAAGCTGCATCGCATAACAAGGGAACAACGTTCGCTGAGAGTTTTTGCCTGCAACCAGACATCTCTGCAACTAAACATCTTCACTAGCTCTTCGTACTTGCTCTTACAGCAAGAGAGCAGAGAGGCAGTGACTGAAGAAAGAGCACAGAAACCCAGTGACTGTTTCTCAACCTAGAAGAATCTCGAACTGGGCTCCAAATAAGCACAAAAGAAGCTGGGAAAAGGTGTTAGCAACTCATGAAAGAGCAGCAAGAAGTCAGCGTTAGCACAGGGAGCGATGGAACAGAAAGACAGATTGGTACAGCCACACGAGGCACCAGGACACAACTGGTCATCCAAGTGGGCAGCAACAAGAGATCAGCGGCGAGTCCGTCACCTTCCAGTACTACATTCCCTCCGATTCCTGGTTCCTGGGTATCATTGTAGACACATGAACAGGAAGATCAGACTTCACTCACTGCTGTCTCCCCGCATCCTCCCTGGCTCTCACACAAAACAGCCCCAAGGCACCCAGGTTGTTCCCTGAAGACAGAGCTGCTCTCCTGCAGATTCACATCCTCAGACATCATTCCTGACGTCTGAAAGGCCTGAACTCCTCAAAAAAAGCACTTTCATCTCTTCCTCGCCCCTTTCTGGGAACGCACCCTCCTTCAGCTCACAGCAAGCGAGCATCTTGGGATCATTACTCGCCCACCAAACGCGAACAAAACTTGCAGACCCGTTACAAACTCCCAGGGCCGACAAGCAGGGACAGCACCGGCCGCAACCTTCTCACGGAGCCGAGGGGGCCGCACAGGCCCATCCCGCCGGGGCCACACCCATCCTCCCCTCCGGCACCGGCCCGGCGGGCCAAGCCGCCAACCCCACCACCACGACGGCCAGGCGGAGGCGGCCCGGCGCTCCTCGCCCCGTCCCGGCCGCAGGCAGCCGGTACCCCGCTACCACACGGCAGCCGTTACCCCGCCAACACAGACCGGGCCTCGCGCTCTCCCTCAGGGCACCGGGCGGCCCAGCCCCGTGCCCCAAGGCCTCCCTCGGCACCCTGCGGGCAGCTCCGCGGCTGTGGGAGCGGACGGCCCGGCCCCGGCCCCGGCCCCGGCCCCGGCCCCGGCCCCGGCCCCGGCCCCGGCCCCGGCCCCGGCCCCGGCCCCGGACTCACCTCCCCTCCGTCCTGCTCCATGGCTCCCAGGACACCGCTAGCCCGCCTCACGCGCGAGGAGCACGTCCTCCCCCCTCACCGGCGCATCTGATTGGCGGCAGCCGGGAAAAAAAAAGCCAATCAGCGAGGACTTTGTTCTAGCCGCGCTCCCCGCGGGGCACGACGGGAGGTGTAGTTCTTCTCCCGCCATGGCGCCCAGCAGACAAGGACAGGCCGAGCCCCGCTCAGGCCTCCCCGGCCACGGCGCCGGCGTGTGCTGGCAGGCCCACCCCATCCGTCCTCGTTGTTCTGGGTTCCCTCTCTCGGTCCACGAAGCTTAATGTAAAGAACAAAACACAACAAACGGAAAACCCCACCCCAGACTCCAGCCCCGCGGGACGCCCAGTAGCCGCCGGCGTGCGGGCGCGAACGCAGCGTGTCCCTGAGAGAGTGTGAGCCCCACGGGGACGCGCAGCCGGAGCTGCGCCCCTGAGACGCGACCAGGGACGCGCATGGTTGCCCATATTCGGGTCCGGGCGGGAGGAACGCCGCTTGGGCAGGGCAGGCGCCTCGTGTCGCACCCGCGACGCCCTTGTCCCCGTCCCGCGCCGCTGACGACGTCGCCAGCGCGTCGCCCGTGCTGGGGAAGCGCCCGCGGGTGCCAGTGAGCGCTGCCAGGCAGGCAGGGCGCAGAGAACTCGCTCGTTTGCTCCCGCCCGGCCCTACCGTCTCCCAGAATCCTGCAGTGAATAACCCTCACGCGTCAGCGCCGCCGCTCCCCGCGTCCTCAGACCGCCGGCCTCGGCCCTTTCATGAGCCAACAGACGTTTTACTCGGCAAAGAAAGCGCTGCCTATGCAAAAGCGGCCTTGAGGTGCTCACTGTGCCATGCAGTTGGGTTTTAAATTCTCACACATTCATAGCACAGCTTCTTCGCAGTACAAATGCTTCTCTCCCTTTTGGCTTTTTCTTCCCCACAGAAAAGCAGCGCGGTCTCCGTCGCCCTGGCAGCAGCACCCCTCACCCCGGCTCGCTGCCAACAACAGCCACGAAGCAAGTGTCTCGCCCCATGTCTCTGGCACCCATTCTCGTTTACACGAAAGGTACGTCCACTGGACTTAGTTCTATTTCCCACTCTGCCTTTTTTATTTTGTTATCACTTCCATTGTGTTGACCTCGTAAAAAGAAAAGAGGTAAAAAAAAGAGAGCCTGTACTGAACGTTCCTACTCCGCACAGATTTTGCAGCGAGCAGCTAAGCAGCTGACGTGTGGAGCACACGCACAGCTCCTCTCTTGTGCACACGGTGCAGCCTTCGCTGCAGGCAGAAGCCAGGCAGCACGGAGAAGGTTCGTCCCAAGGGTTCACCTCCATTACAGATCCACACGGATTGCTTGTCCAGACACCCCAAAGGCGCCAGCACGAGGCTGCAGCCCGTTGATCTGAACACAAAGGAGGGTCACTGTCAGCATGAACCACGCTGAGAAATCCAGGTAGCGACTGGGGTCACAGACTAATTGCAGAGGGACAGTGGCGGGGAGCTCGCAGAGCCTCTGGCGCGCAACTCGATCAGCAGATTTCCGTTGCATCAGGGATCCTCCAGGTTCAGCTTTTCCACATGATCCTCCAGCACTGTTAAGAAACAGAAAATGGCCTTGAAAGTATTTAAACAATGCAGTTGATAGCAAAATAAATGATAAAGTCTGTTACTCCCTTGCAAATACTGCTAGACACTGCACTGCACGACAGACAACAAAGCTGTTTCCAGAAAGGACACAGATACAAAATTAAAGGTCCATTAAATCCTTCTATTGCAACAACCTTTCATGTAACACGTTAGGAGCTATTGCTGGTGGGCATCCCCCGCTTCTTTCCCAGAGCTGAACATGCAGCACCGCTCCCTTAGCTCACAAACAGGCTGGATCGGGGCTTCCCGAGAGCTTAAGCGAAAATGAGTTCTGTCTTTACACAGAACAGGCTTAAAGGCAGCCCCCATCCCATGGCTGCTCATTTGTCATTGCGGTTCTAAATAAACCTTTTCAATAAATAATAGTACTTAAATGATTTCATTTTAATTTGAATCAAATTCAAATTAAGACAGACTTATTTTCTCTTCCATAATAAAAACTTTGTTATATAACATTAATCTTAGTTTCTTTGTAAAGCCAGCTCCTTTCTCTAGGGATGTGACAGGACTGACGATCTCAAGAAACCAAACCCCAAAACTTAGATGAGACTTCACTTGTCCTATCTCCTTCCCTACTGCTGCTCTGGACCTGGTCTCTGGTTTGATGCCACTTGAAATAAAAATTTTAGAAAGATCATTATAAAAAGGCTGCTGCCAGGTGAACGCACAGAAGGAGTCCAGGATGCAATGGGAAGAATTATTCCTGCAGGGCAGAGGCCAGGCTGCTTTCTCAGAGCTGGACACGGGCACTCAGCTCCAAGTTGTGCAGCTGGAGCAGCTTTTTGTACCTCAGCACCAGCTCTGTCCCTCGTCACAACTCCTGTTAGGAGGATTGGCACGTGGGCTATTTACGCTTGCCTGCTGGGGCTGTCCCATCACCCATGCTCTCGGGTGGGGAGCTCATGCTCCAGGTCCCCAGGCTTCATCAATTCATATGCTGCTCCTCCAGAGCCTTCTTTTTCAGTTTTCTACTCTCTGTCATTTCAAAGAGCTCAGGAGAATCCTGGCAGTCTGTGGGCCTAGTTTCACATCCAGCACCAAGTGGCAGCCATTCTGGTTACAGGGCCAGCTTCCAAATTCTTAAATGCAGCAGGAAGTGGCACACGGCTTTAGTAATGCTTCTCCTCTCCCTTCCTATGCTGACGCCGTAAGAAAACAAAAAACATTGCAAGGGTTTAATTTCTGGCATCAGCACTGGGGAAAGCAGACATTTTGAAGAAAAAATGCACATAGACTTGTAACCCTTGGTCCTTTGAAAAATGAAAGTAAGGTAGAACAGCTCAGCAAACCAACAAGCACACAGAAGAAATAAAAACAAAACCAACTTGTGTGCTGCTTAACTTCTGGCAGTCTAATTTTACAAAGGTAACTGTGAAAAGAGGGAAATGGTCACCAGCCTGACTATGGTGGCAATGACAGTACACAATTCCCCTGCACCAGGCAGTCAGTAACCCAACTGTTCTTACTTGCAGACATCCCTGGCTGGGGCTGGCCCATGCTGGGCCCTTGACTCATGGGAGCCTGGGGCATGCCCAGAGCATTCAGGATCATGTTTTGCTTCTGCAGCCTGGTTCTTCGTTTCTCCTCCAACTCCTTCTGAATCTTATAGATCTTCTCCGCTAGTAAGTGATAGTACTCTGCCTGTTGGGGAGCAATACAAGTCAGCAAAGGAGACGACACACACATTAAGTAAAAGGCAACAGGTCCCAGTGACCCAAGCTTGGAAAACAGCCTTCCACACACACATTTCAGCTGGGGGGGGGCCTCTCCCTTTGCAGGGGCTGCCGGGCACACAGGAGGGCAAAAAGGGGCACTGCTGGCAAACACTGGGCCAACACTGGACATTTCTCTTCTCTTGTCCCAACATTTCTTTGGGCAAACCACAATGAAAAGCTTCACGCTGCCTTCAGGGAACCCCGAGAAGTCTCCGGCACAGCACACCCTGACTCCCGGCACACTCAGGCAGATGCCTGCAGCTGGCTGGTTCCTACACCCCCCTCAGCAGCCCCTGAGCACGTGCTCCCTCAGCCTGGGACTCCCATCTGCGCTTTCGCTCCTCTTCCTCCCCAGCCACTGCAGGATCAAGGCAGAGATACACACGACTGGACAACGCAGGATGGCATCTCACCCTGCTGTTTGCTGATTCATACATATCCCCTTCAACTTTCCGAGCATATGCCACCAAATTCTCCATACGCCGATCCTTCAGTGCTGCCGGGTCAGGAGTAGGAAATATGGCTTGGACTCTGAAAGAAAAAGCACACAAGTGATCGGGATGTCCCCAGACCGGGACATCAGCACTGACGCCAGGGATCTGAACACAAGGCAGCAAGCAAATCTTCCGACAGACTGTGGCACTGCTACTCCTCCTGAGGGACACTGCCCCCATGTAGATGGCTTGAGTACAGAGTGGGACACTTCCCGTACAACAGCCCCAAAACAGTAGATGCAGCTCCATTAATGACCACAAAAGCAAGAATGCACTTTCTGGGCTTCTACTTTCCCTTCTCACAGACCCTAACAAAATTCACTCCCTCGACCCTTAGTTTCAGAAGCCAGGCTTCCTCCTGCCCCCCACATACACACCTTCGAGGCAGCAACCCACCTAACAGGTGATTGTTTTGATATTAGCTACTCACAGTTTATGAACAAGGTGGTTTCGGAGATCCTGAGTAATGTCTTCATGCCACTGCTTACGAATTCCGGTATTGGATGGTTGAGCTGTTGGCATTGTTCCCAAACTGGCAACGTTGGCGCTTTCACTCATCATGGGGCTTCAAAAACAGAGCAAGAATTGAAGGCGAAAGTCTAGCCCAAGCTTAGTCATCTTCCAGTCACAGCCTCTTTTAGAATAATGTTAGGACAAAGTGCTAGTTCAGCCATTCCCTAATCAATGGACAAACTCTGCAGAAATAGCTCCACAGACACGAAAACAACGCCATGGAAGAGTACATCCTATCCCACCCAAGGATTTGGAAAATTGGAACAAAAACAACAAAATCCAAAGGGAAAGATAGCCATCAATGACATCTACCCCACTGTTTATGCAAGAAGTGCCATAAGATTATTAAGCACAAGGATCACTTGTACACCTCAGTGAGTAACTCGCCCCTTATTCCCACTGCAGCTCAATGGCAGGTTTGCGGTATGCCACCCTGAGCAGTAAACGCACCGGAGCTTCACATCTGCCCAGATACTCCACAGACGACGCCTAGAACTTCTATGGCCTAAAAAGTCAGTCTGCAAGTAGTAATGAAGTTAAAATGGACACCAAGACATCTAGAAAGGATGGGAACAAAGACATCCCAACTACTAGGCTTCTCTTCCAACTGTTCTTAGCAGCAAGCATCAGTTCAGTCCCTCCCAGTATAAGCATGCAATACCCATACGTACACCCCCTTCCATCTCATTTCTTACAGCCAATCATCAGCATTTGCAGCTGAACAAAATCACTGGCGTGCAAAGAATACCTCAACTTACTTTTGAGAATTCATGGTTGAATGTAACATTGAGTCAGGCAGCAGGTTAGGAGTTTGAACCCCTACTCCTCCATTCACTCCCACTGGATTTGCACCTAGAAAACAGAAGAATAAGGTTGTAGAGGACCTTGTCCAGGCGGATCTTGAATATCTCCAGAGAAGAAGACTCCACAGCCTCCCTGGGCAGCCTGTTCCAGTGCTCCGTCACCCTCAGAGGGAAGAAGTTCTTCCTCATGTTCAGATGGAACTTCCTCTGCTTCAGTTTGTGCCATTGCCCCTTGTCCTGTCGCTGGGCACCACTGAAAAGAGTTTGGCCCCATCCTCCTGACACCCACCCTTGAGATATTTATAAGCATTTATAAGGTCCCCTCACAGCCTTCTCTTCTTCAGGCTGAACAAGCCCAGCTCCCTCAGCCTCTCCTCGTAGGAGAGATGTTCCAGTCCCCTCACCATCCTTGTAGCCCTATTCCTCTATTCACTCCCATTGTAACCCCTACTCCTCCATTCACTCCCATTGGATTTGCACCTAGAAAACAGAAGAATAAGTATTCTAAAATGAACACCTCATTTACTGTGCAAAATCACTAATTACTCAGCAGTAACAAGGGTCTAGACTTTCAAGTATTTTGACTTTTGTGAAGGCAGTTTAATTACCCACTACTCTCTTTACCTTCTTCCTTTTACAAAGTTAGAAAAAGTATGAGGCACAACACTGGCGACCTCCCAAGTGAAGCATCACAGCACATCACTCTTCTGCACATCTTCCTGAACTTCTCACAGTACAGGCAATTTAAATTTGCTGCAAATGTTATGTATTACCAACCACTTGTTTCTTTGTTTAGAAGCATTGTGGGTTGGGGGTTTTTTTTGTTGGCTTTTTTGGTTTTTTTTTGTGTGTCATTCAGGGGCTTAGGATATATATTCACAAAGGCTTCAAAAACTTAAAACATCAGCTACCACCTACACCTGACAAGGTCCCCTCTCACTCACTCCATACTTAAGGATCCTACTACTAACTCCAGCAATCGTACTAAGAAGTAAAATATGACAGTTCTTTGCTGCAAAAACCTCTAGTAATTAGTTACGTACCAAAAGCTGCTTTTCTGAATCACAGCATATCTCAATCACCACAAAAAATTGCCCATTTTCTTCACACACTATAGTTAAGACTCAAATAGTGAAGAAAATCGCAGTGTATTTCTGTCTGGAACTTCCACATAGGTCACTTTGTGAAGTTGAGAGTAACATGAAAGCCATCACCAAGCTTCACATGTATTTAGGACATTTGAATCCTACAGAATCTGTATTTCAAGCAAAATTAGACACTGCATACATGAGAAATCCCCTGAATTTACGTATAGCAAGCCTAATACACACCTCTAATATCACAACCAAGTGTTTACCAGCCTTTTCCTAAAGCTGCCTCCAGCCTCCCTTCCCTCAGTCACTTTCTTCTCCTTCCCAGATTCACTTTGCCATCTGACAGTAAGCTGATGTAGAAAACAACTGCCAACCTTTGCTTTAATTCTCCCTTTTCAATTGCCAGAATCAACCATTCGCTTGATCTACTTAGGACTGCATCTTTTCACATTGCAGTCCTCACCAAATCCTGCTGTTTCTCCTAAACTTGCCCTGTTGTCATGCAGGCCAGGACCTCGTAATTCCTATCCACCTGTTCCCATTCCACTCTCTCCTTACAATGAAACAACAGTCAGAAGTCTACACTTTCCATGCCTGTCCTTTCCACGTTAAGTTTCAAGTTCTTCACCCTCCAAGAGCTTTTCAAGCCCTTCTCAGTCGATTTTCTTAGCACTGCTACAAGGAGTGCGCAATACAAATGCACAGGCCAAACGCTGTGTCCATAAATAAGACAAAAGAAAACAGAGAACCATTTTGCTTCAGAAAAATGGATGGTATTCCTTTCAACCTTCTCACTGTAACATTCTTGAGTGTCTAGAAATTAATCTATTTGTAAAACATTCTAAGGCACAGTAGAAAACCATATTACTTCAATTTCATTGTTTTAAGACTAACTTCTTAAGACTTTCCTCCCCCCGCTTTTTTTTTTTTTTTTTTTAAATCTTTACACACTGGAAGGCAAAGTTTGAGCAGTATACAAGTCACATGCAACCTACGAGGAGCAGTCATCTCACTAACAAGTCTAGTCTATCCAACAACCTCTTCCCGACTAACTCAGCAGTAGCGTGTCCTTTGGTGCAGAAACAGCACATCGAACTGCAGCCTGCAACCAACTGCTACTGTCCTCTGCACTCTCTCAGGCCTTTCCCCATGGAATTCCTGTGCACACAGACCACTCATTCCGCACACAAGCTTCTTACGGGGCATACAGGCAGCATCACTGCAATCCCATACAAGCTTGTCGTAAGTATCTACCAGTTCATCTTTCCCCTTTTCCATTAAAAAAACACCTCTAACTCAAAGAACTCATGGTAAGAGCTGGGAGTGGCAAAAATTCCCGTGATGTAATCTCAGACTATCAGAATTAGAGTTGATGGTTAAAGATTACTTCATCTGACACCAGTGATAGCTAGGTTAGAATTAACTGCACTTCAAATTACAATTCTTATGTAGTCTTTTGTGATTTTGCAACAAGCCACCCAGACAATTTACAGTTAGGTGAGTCCACATGACAGGATTCAGAGGGAAAGTCTGTATTTACTACTCTTCATTTTTAAAACAAACGTTTCATATCTGAGATACAACTGTAAAATGCTGCAGTCTGAGTGACAAAGAAGTACACTTGAATACAGGCATTCCAATGCATGTATTTCCAATTAAAAACTCCTAAAAGGCCCAAAACTTGCAATACAGTACAGTTAAAGCTACAAAACTACATTGAACAAATGCTTTGGAAAATGCTTTTGGTCTCAAAAAAACAAACAAACCACTATTCATTTTTCCAAAGAAAGTACTTTTCCCAGAGAACTTGTTTTGCAAGAGCAGGCATCCGGGCCCTCTAATGTTCCTGTTCCACTGAGCAGCTTGCCATTTCAAAGTCCAACATACTGCAAAGCCATACCTTTTGCAAATTAACTAGCAGTATTAACCTAGTATGTTAACAAAATTTGCATTATAGCACAGGAAAGCTGCCTGTAGTTTGTATTTTAACGCTGACAGATAAACTTACTCATAGGATTCATAGGGCGCAGACCCTGGGGTGACTGTCCTTGTTGCTGATTCTTCACTTGAGCCTGGGGCTGCGTCTGCATCTGGGTCCCTTGATAGGTCAGTCCAAGGGCTGCATAGGCTCTCTCGATGGAGCTGGGGTCTATCTGACTGGTAGTGTTTATGCTGGATGTTGTCTGCTGCCCCACGCCCACAGAGCCAGTATTTGCCAGTCCTACTGCAGCTCCACCCAGCAGTGCTGGAAGAGACGTACCACGTTAATAAGGAGAGCAGGAGGTAGCCAAAGAAGTCCATGAAAACAGGGAAAGAACATGAGTGCACGCGCTGTTCAGAAGTAAAACATCTCCTTCTAGGAGCATGCAGAGAAGAGGCCAGTCGTGAAACAGAGAGACAGGTCTTGACCCAACCAGCCATTCCAGCAACACGCTGTTTTCCCTTTGAGCTGCTGAGAGGAAATCCCACTCCAAGTATTTAGGACACATCTGTTTGC
The DNA here is from genome assembly GCF_030867145.1 of Opisthocomus hoazin. Lineage (NCBI taxonomy): Eukaryota > Metazoa > Chordata > Aves > Opisthocomiformes > Opisthocomidae > Opisthocomus > Opisthocomus hoazin. The sequence continues at coordinate 17,316,678 of NC_134421.1, read as the reverse complement.
TTCAAACTGAAAACAGAGGCCCATCATGTCACAGAGGCTAAAGGCAGAAGGGTACATACAGCTCTTCAACAGCCACTGTAATGCTTTTTTTTTTTTAAAAAAAAAAGGTTTTAAAACAAGAAGTACCTCAGCTCATGTCAGTCATGTGAAAAGCCCAAAGCAACATTAAGAAAGGAGGAAAAACCACCCATACAGAGAACACAATGACAAAAATCTTGCCAAATATTTTGGCAGGAAGACCAAGGGGACACAAAGAGAAGGGGGAAGAGATATCTGATGCAAACAAAGGATGAAGACAGAACCAAATATCATCAGGGCTGAAATGACACAACCCTCCATGGGTGTGCACATTAGTCTCCAGAACCTGGCCAGCTGGAAGAGGTGGTAGTAAAAAGCCAATCATTTGGTTGAGAGAGCTATGACTTGTTCACCCATAGCACTCTCCTAGGAAAATTCAATAAAATTAGAAAGCTTCCATAAACACTAGCTATCAGAGATGAAAAAATACTCTGACTCTAAAGCAAGAAGAAAATCATATCATATGTTCCCAGGTTCAAGAGCATCACCACTATCACCTGAGTGCAAGAAAGTTTAACTCCCAACATGCATTTCATGGTTTATCCAATACATGGAAGTCCCCAGTAGACTTACTTTGTTGATTTCTTTTGTCCCCAGCATTTTTGAGAGGCAAACATACAGGACAGTCATGTCTCGTACAATTCTTCCAGTGCGAGATGATTTGTCGGGAAGATGTGCAATGTGCCACTGCAAAAGGGAGGAGAACGAAAAACTGTTACAAGCTACTGCCAGTATCCCCACATGGTCAACACAAACTGGGTAGGGAGCAACTATTTCTCTCAGGGCACACATCTATATCAACGCAGGTCAGTAAAGTAATACTTGAAATAGTTCAGCACTAGCTAGCCCTGAAAATGTAGCTAGATTTCTTCAAGTACTATTAGCACGACCAAAACTTACTTGAAAGCTGTTATACACCCAAGCCTACGTCTGCCTAGCTCGAGGGAGAACACCATATACATCAGGTATCAGGCAGACTGGGCCAAGCAATTGAAATGCCAGCAACTGGCATGACTCGGGCAAGTGTAGGCTACCAAAAAGGTAGTATACATTTTCCTTGGCTACTAGGATAGACAGAGTTCACCAGTGCCAGTGGCAGCTCAATTCCTGGCTAGCTGTTGCTCAAGATTTCTCTCTTCCATTTAAGTGAGACAAGTAGGCTCCTACCTGCAGATTCCTGCTTTCTGTCTACCCTTATCAGAAGGCAGCATCCAAAACATCTTACAGTGAGCTACAAGGTTAAGTAAAAGATCTTCATCCATCCCTTTGTGCTGTTCTGTCGCCTCTAACTTGCCTAAACTTAAAAGGCTCAGAAGTTTATGATTTCCATTCTTAATGGGACAGATAGGTTAAAAAAGAATTCTACTTCCCAAACCACCCACTAACTCTCCATCTCATTCTAGTCCTGCTGCCCAAGCATGATCCTGCAGGACACTCACACCAGTCTCACCTACTGCTTTAATGGCTGTCTTCCACCTTGCATGGGGCAGCTGAAGCTGCAGGGTGGCTCCTAGCGACTCCAGATGAGCACAAGTGAGCTTGCTCATCTCATCTTGCAGGTTGCAGAATGCCAGCTGGACTGGGCAGTGTGCTGCGGGTTTCAGTGGCAACGCTAAGCAAGGACAGAGACTTGTCTTGCCCATGGGTTTGTGTGACTCAGTGCAGACCACAGACTGGAAGCTGTTTGAAATACCAACTTAAAAAGCACGTCCTGATCTTTGGCTGGACGGAGAGGTAATCTCCACTGCAGCTGCGATCAAAGAGTATTAAATCCTCCACCTCAGCACAGTACTGATCTAGCACCACAGTGGGTAGTTAGTGCCTCTCCTATGACCTGTTGTCAGCTCTCCTTCCCCCAGAAGAACTTTTCAGATCTCCTTAAAACAGAAAAGAAAATGTGCTGCTCCATGAGCCAAGCAGGCTGCATGAGTTGTGTAGGGACGGGCATCCTTTTCCTCCCCCACATCCCCCCACGTGCCCCTTTAATACATTTTCAGGCAAGACACTGCACTTGGTCCACAGTCTGGGAGAGGAACAGCATGGGATACAGTAGGTGGGCTAAAAATAAAAAGTCCAGAACACCTGCCCCAAGGGCCTTTAAAGAAACTTGAAGTTGCCAACCTGCTGCCAGCAAAGCAGAACACATTTGCACAAGAAGAACGTGGGATTCTCCAACCGCTGCTGTTGTGCTGTTGCGCTTGCTGCGATCTCAGGAAAGGACAGGAAAAGCAAACGCCTGACAGACCTTCATCTTAGGGAGCCGGGGTTGCTCCGAGCAGAAAATGGGGCCCCGGCTTCCAGCACTGTTTGCGGTCCCCACGCCCACCCCACAGCCCCCACCCCTGCGGCCACTGTCCCCAGCAGCAGTGCAGAGGGCTGGGCCTTGGCTTACCAGGGCCTCATTTCCCAGCCAAAATTTAACACCCAAGTCCCACCTTCCAGCCCTTGGAGACCCTTTCTACACCAGCCCAGGGATGCCCCCACGTCTGAGCCCCTGCTTCACCAGCCCCAGAGCCCCATGCTGCTGTGACTCTTCCTCCACAGGGTATGCCACCGGACCTGCATTCTTCCCCCATTTCAGAAAGGCTACAGTAACAGCGTGGGGCAACAAAGACAATGAAAAACAAAAGTGAGGAAGGAAACAAACCTAAGTGAAGGACAGCAGAAGCTATGCCCTTTCAGCCAGAGGAGCAGGCTTGGCAAAGAGTGTTCTCATAATGCCACTGTCACTGCCTTCCCACTCCTGCTACTGCCCTGGGGACTGCAGGGGCATGGGGAGAAGCAAAATATCCACTGACAGACCTCGTGGTTGCATCCCACACAACTCTCTGCTCCCAAGACACACCAGAGCCTGCCACCACCCAGCACACCTGGGGAAAACAACAGCCTGAGCCACGCCGACTTCACCAAGAGCTATGAAGAGCTTGGAAGACGGCCATGGGAGATGGTGCCAATAGTAATTCCTCCACCCTCCCTAAATCCAGCACACTCCCTACAACAGAGAGCGTAAACTGGAGCCATGGCTGATTGCCCATCGGCTAACCGCAGTACCGGTTACAGAACAGGTTTCCCTTTCAAACATCCACCGTGTGCAGGATCCCTGCTGGGGAGTTACAACCGGTGCTGTTCTAAGGGAGTGCAACTGAGGCCGCTCAACCAAATCACCAACCCCCCGTTTTGCTAAACGAAGAAGTGCCAGATGCAAGTTGGAGAGGCGAGTGCCAGTGCGCACAACACGCCTGCCAAGGCTGACGGAGCATCTCGGTGGCTTTTCAACCGCGATGCAGGGGTAGGTGCTGCTGAAACCACTGCAGATGGAGCCCATTGCGCTCTCATGCTCAGGGGCTCTGTCTCAGGCCGGAATCTGTAGCACGTGATCTGTTTTGACAAGACGAGGGAGGAAATGGCTCCTTGTGCAAATTGACCATTACCCAAGGGTTGTGTTGTACCAAGGCAGCTGCTAAGAGGGTTTGTAAAAACAAACACTCCCCAGCCAGGGCAACATAAGGCTGTTCTTCAAAGAAAAGCTCATTTGAAGGGTAGGAGGCCTCTTAACACACTTAGGCAGAACCAGTCACTAGGAGTAGACACTTCCAACCACTGCTGTCTTTCAACACAGGACCCGCTCCAGACTCTCCAGAGAGGCTGGGCCAGAGTCCTCGAGTTTGGCTGGAACTGGGAGCAGCACAGTCAAGGACATGGTGTCTGTAAAAAGACCATCATGGCAACAGGAGGTGGTGTTTCTTGCAGAGGAACTAAGTGTGTGTTGAACACTGGAGGAAGCACTGGAAAAGGAAGCAGAATCTGGAATGGCTGTCGCTGTCACATCACGTACCTCAGCCTTGTCATGGTGCTGCCACTGCTTGTAAGAGGCCATAAGCTCTCGCTTACTCTGTGAGTAACTTTGGCGCTGTCAGGCTGTCTGGACTTGTCTCGGCCTGCCTGGAGCTGTGTTGCAGCTTGTTTCGCTGTTACAATTGTCTAATGACCAGGTGACAGTTACCAACACTGTTCTAGATTTTACGTACAATTATACACTTGCTGTGTATCTATTATTGCAACCAACAGCTAGCAGGTACTAGGGAGAAGCCCATGGAACTGCTGGGCCTAGAGCTCAGCTCCCAGAGGGCAGCTAACGTCCTGAAATATAACATCATTCCTCATCCCAGTACCTTGTATGATCAACTTGAGAAATGTGATTCTCCATCTGACTTACAGAACCATAGAATCATAGGTTAGAAAAGACCTCTAAGAACAGTAAGTCCAACCGTCAACCCAACACCACCATGCCTACTAAACCATATCCTGAAGTGTCACGTCTACACGTTTTTGAACACCTCCAGGGACGGTGACTCCACCACTTCCCTGGGCAGCCTGTTCCAATGCTTCACAACTCTTTCAGTAAAGAAATTTTTCCTAATACCCAGTGTAGACCTCCCCTGATGCAACTTGAGGCCATTGCCTCTCATCCTGTCTCTAATTACTTGGGAGTGTGACTTCATGGGTTTGGATGCAATCGGCATAAGTATGGAGACTGAGTGGTCTTCTGCTGGTAAGGGGAAAGTACTTCAGGGGGCACAGATGCAGTCTGCAGGTCAACAACTGGTTGTGCAGCTGGCATCAATAGGGATTCAGCTTTTATGACCACAGGACCCTCTTCAAGGATCAAGGACTGCTATGAAGAGATGGGATCCACCTGATGAAGGGGGCAAAACCACCTTTGCTAAGCACACAAAGGCTGCCCAACCTGTAAAGAAGAGCTTTAAACTAGGGACAAGAGGCAAGGGACAGGAGGACTGACAATCAAGTGAGGAAGGGATAGACTAGCTTGGCAAGCACAGGTTGAAGTGTGATGTGGACCAGAGAGATCTTGATACATGGCAGATGGGGGCTCAGCCCACATGTATGCATGAGAACAAGGACATGCTGGGAGGACAGCATCCTGGGGAAAGCTCTCATAACTCTTCTGGGAAATCAGCCCACCTGGGTGCCTCTCTGAAGTTCTCTGCTTTCAGCAGTCTCAGGTCCCTGAGACCAGTGGGGATGTCTGGAGCAAGGGAGACACTCTCAGTGAAGTAGAATCAGGTTAGAGAACATTTAAACAAACTAGATATGCTCCAGACCATGGGACTTGATGGTTGCACTCCCAAGTGCTGAGGAAGATGCTGATATCATTGCAAGGCCACTATTATCTTTGAAAAGTCATGGTGACTGGGGGAAGTTCCCGAGGAGTGGAACAGACTCCTGTCTGGAAAAAGGAGAATCTGGGGAACTACAGGCCAGTCAGCCTCACCTTAATCCTTGGGAAGGTGACAGAGCAAATCTTCCCAGAAACCATTTCCAAACACACTAAGGACAAGAAGGTGAATGGCAGTAGTCACCATGGATTTATGAAGGTGAAATCACGCTTAAGCAACCCGACAGCCTTCTGTGATGAGATGACTGAGTTGGTGAATGAGAGGAGAGCAATCAACGTTGTTTATCTTTAATTTACTTAAGGCTTTTGCCACCATCTATGACAACTTCCTCACAAACTGAGGAAGTATGGGCTACATAAATAGATTGCAAGGGGGACTGAAGGGTTAGGCTCACTGGCACAAAGTCCAGTGGAGGCACATCAACTAGCGACGTACCCCAGGGATTGTTACTGGGGCCAATACTGTTTAACGTCATCTTCGTTAGTGACCTGAAGGACGGGGCAGAGTACATACTCAGGAAGATCACAGACGGTACAAAACTGGGAGGAGCGGCTGATACACCAAAGGGTTGTGCTGCCATCCAGAGGGACCTCAACAGGCCAAAGGAATGGGCTGACAGGGAAACATAAAGTCTTGCACCTGGGAGGAACAAACCCATGCACCAGCACATACTGGAAGGCAGCTTGGCAGAAAAGGGGCTAGAGGTCCTGGTGGCAAGTTGAACAACATGTCAAGAACATGCCCTTGTGGCAAATGCAGTGAACAGTCCCTCAGCTGCATTACGAGAGCACAGCCAGCAGGTGGAGGAAGGTGAGCCTTTCCCTTGGCCCTGACAAGACACATCTGAAGTGCTGCATCCAGGTCTGGGCTCCCCCGGTACAACAGAGACACGGACATGGTGGAGTGAGTCTAGCAAAGGGCCAGAAGATGATGAGGGGACTGGAGCATCTATCATGTGAGGAGAGGCTGAAAGAGCTGGGACTGTTCAGCCTGGAGAAGAGAAGGCTCGGGGGGACCATATCCATCTGTATGGATACTTGGCAGGGGGAGGAGATAGAGAGGCTGTGGCACCTCCATCCTGGAGATAAACATCTGGACATGGCCCCATGCAACCTGCTTTAGGTGACCCTGCTTTCAGCAGGGAGGTAGACTAGATGATCTCCAGAGGTGCCTGCCCACCACAGCCATTCTGTGATTCTGGAACAAGAAGTAGCTCTGGGTAGAACAGGGTATCGATGATGCTAGAATTTGAAAAGAAACCAACAGTGGCAGACACATATGGTCGCAGGATGGTACTGCAGGCCCAGGGCTATATTCACCGGTAGCCAAGTCATCAGAGTAACCAGCAGCTAGGTAAAACTAGTTTTAGGGGTAACAAAGACACATGCGAACCACTCCATAAACAGTAAACTTGTACATAATGTGGAACAACGAACCAGGGAAGAGCAAAGCATAGAGTATTTTTTACAAAGAGATGACCCCAAGAGCAAGGGAGAAACCATGAACGTTACGCGACTCTGTGACAAACTCCCTGTACGCCTCCCCACCTGCAGCCGCAGTCACTGACCCCAGGCCTCAGAGGGGCAGTAGACGGGGCAGACATTAGAAAGTTTGCATCACTAAACTGAGTATTATTTGACCATTAGCATTAGGATCGTTGTAAATGGACAATAAATCTTTGATCGGACTGGTAAAAATTTGGATACAAGTTCTTTTTGCTGGTCCAAGAGCCTAACAAATAGGTGGGAAGGGAAACAACCTGCTCTGACTTGGATGCAGTCGATTGGCAAGGGCGCACAGCAGCAACACAGATGACATCCTAATTGCGTCGCCAACCTGAAGTCCTACCCCTTCCCCAGTCAGCCACAGTGGCTTCCCAACAGGTGGGTTCTGCTTCTCCAGTACAATGAGGGAAAGCAGAGGCAGAGCGATGGAGGGGAAAGGAACCCCACACAAATTTGAGACCACTGATCATCCACCCCTCCTCAATAAAATGTTTGAGCCTTGCTCAGAGACAGCACCTACAAAGAGGGGCAGGGCAGCTGTGCCGTCACATAAAATGCCTCCTGGCATCTTTCAATCAAGCCCCTCGGCTGGTGTTCGAAGTTGGAAGATCGGTAGCTCTTTGAACCAAAAGCTGCCCTGCAAGGTCTCACAGCCTCCCCACTTCAGCCTGGACCAGAAGCTCCCACGCAGGCCAGGACAAACTCAGACTTTTTGTGCTAACATAGCAAGCAGCTTTCATTCATGGCGCCGAGTTGGGATGCACAAAAAGCACACGAGTCGGAAAGCTGAGCGCACTTTACAGTTTGCTCGCCAGTACGTGGTCAGGAGGAATTTTATTTACACTCCAGCTGGAGAAGGCCCAAGGCCGACAGTAAAAGTAGGCTTTGCTTGGGTGGGGCGAAGGAAGAGGGAAGCTGCCATGACTGGCATGGAGAACGCAGACCTAAACGGCCCCAGGCTGCTGCCCTGCTATTCAAGGTGTGGCTTTTTGTTTTCTGCTCTCCTTCAGAGCAGGCCAGCAGCTGCGGGGTTGGTGCAGAGCTGGTCTGGGCCATGCAGGGGTGATGGGCGGGAGGAGGGCCCAAGGCAGAACACCAAAGCGCAGAGCTGCTTTCCTTCAGCCTCCCAGTAACTTCCCACTATCTTACTGAAGGCTACCAAATACGCTGTATTTTTTTTTTTTTTAAATACAGGCGTCATTGTCCTACTTGTGTTTATACCCAAATATCAAGCATTTTACTCCCGTTTTCCAACAGCACTAACCTCTGTTCACGTCACCATACACCATTACTTGGCTGAGGCTCCCATCCGTCCAGGGTCCCCCCTCCATCCTCCACCAGCAGTTTCCCGAGGGCGGCTTGCTCACGCTGCTGTTTGCCTGGGACTCACGGACACACCGATGCTCACAACACACCTGGTCTTACGCAGCTGTTATGCCCTGGTCCCATCCGGGTCTTCCAGGTGTGCAATGCCCTAGGCAGCCAGCGCCGTAGGTACAGGCAGAGACGGGCGGCCGTATTTTGGGAAGCCCTCAACGGACCGGCCGCATACGTGGTGCCCGGCCGGCTCACGACACGGAATGCGTCCTGGCACAATGGCATTAACTCCACGGGCACGCAGCTACAGGCAGCACACAACAGGGTTCACCACACAGATGCGCTCCGCAGCTGAAGCATTTCTGTTCGGGAAATCCCCACCATCCATATAACACACAGTCACCGACCGCACGCACCCTACGTCTGGCAGATCACCAGCTGCAACAGGGTGACGGGGCACCCACGTGCCATCTCGGTGCGGTGTCTGTGGGACATCCACACAAGCTTACCTCATGCTCGCACTTCGGTGTTAAAGGCGTACAATATATTCCAAGCAAAAGAGGATTTTTTTAATATCACATATCCAAACAACAGTTCTCATTTCCAAACGCAGAACAGGTCCTTTGCAGATCAGCTGCTCCCAGGGCATGTGAGCAGGGTGGGCACAGCTGACTGGCACAGCTGTCAAGGTCGGGCCTCGTTCCTTTGGTAAGATACATGCCAGGAACAAACGCGAATGCAGAGTTGTACCAAAAAGCGTCCATTTAGAAGGCTAATTATTACTCCACATCCCTTATTAGAGATTTGCATTTTAAAACAGTCATATACATTAAATAGCTCTCCGACGTCTGAATAGCGAATATTTGATTGAAGCAGCAGGTATTCTGCTACCCCCGCCATTTCAATAACAAGCGACTCACATGGGAGAGAAGGGAAACATTAAAAACAGGCTGTCTGTCTCACACAGTTTATTTAACAATAGGTAATAAGAAATCAATTTTTAACAGTCTATACAGTGATCGAAAGTTCATATTTATAAGTAATCAACTTTAATTGCATGATTTACAACATTTGAGGGTTTTTTGCTTTCTATTTTCAAGTTTTACAGAAAGTGGAAGAGGGTGGGAGAGGGGCACGGGAGAGAGAAAGCAAGCATAAAGAAGAAACCCCAGGGACTTTTTCCTCAGGTTAAAACCATCCCACTGGAATTGTTTCTTACCCTCTTTTTTATTTTTTTTTCCTTTGTTAGATGTAAAAATAACGAAAAAAATTCTTTCAAGAAAACAGAAACCACAATATATATACTACATCCATTTGGCAGCTGCCCCTGTGTATTTGCAAAAATGTTGTCTTCTCTCTACATGTACAAATTATTTTAATACTTGAAGTTTTTTTTTTTTAAGCTCAGACTCTTGTATAGAAAATTCTTGGAGGACAAAAGTAGACTTCAGGAGGGGACTGAGTTATTTAATATTTTTACATTTTTCAAAGAATTGACATTATTTCCAAAGAGGAAAAGATTGGTATTTATTTTTATATATATATATTTATATATGTAATGTATTTTTAAAGCAACATTAACCCCTTTTGTCCTCCGGTTATATGAAAACCTTCTCCTGTGGTTTTTTTTGTTTGTTTTTGTTGTTTTTTTGCAGTGACATGAAGAAAAACCAGAATAGGGAAAATGTTTACCATCTGCCTCAGTAAATAATAACTATCAATATTACATATTTTCATTAATTTAAAAAAAAATAAAACCTATTGGAGGCAGGAGTAGGGCATCCTTTGGTTAACAGCCAAAAGACCACCCTCTTCCCCCGACCTCCCCAACACACACGAGAAAAAAAAAAAACCCAAGAAAAAGGACTGGTTATGATTCCAGCCATAACAAAAATATATTCTTTGTACTCTACTGTCCCTCAGGTTCATTGTTGGTTTGTTTTTAAAACCACAAACTACTGCTGCAGAGTTCAGATGTGTTCCAGGGAAAAATGTTGTTTTAGCTAAGAAAGATTCAAAAAAATTTGTCTTCAGTACAAAAAGTCTTGAGAAAATAAGTTTTTTTACTTCTTTTACTTTTTTTTATTTTTTTTGCTCCCAAAATGCTACAATGTGTCTAGTGTATGTCTAGTGTACTCTGTGAAAGGTTTGAATTCAAGTCTGAGTTCTCGGAGCTGAGCCCCAGTTCCGTGGTGCTTGTACCATGGAGGCCTGCCATGCCGGGATTGCTAGCAAGCTGGGAAAGCATTGCACTCTGGTCCGGGCTGGCAAAGTGCCCTTGATCCATGGGGTTCGCCTGGGCAGCTACCAGTCCTGGGTGTGGGGAGCTGGTCTGTGGGGAGACGTGGTGCGGAGAAGGCTGAGGCTGCATCCGGGGGGACGGGCTGGAATGGGGGGGCTGGGACTGGGGCCGCGGTGAGGGTACAGGCTGCGGAGAACGCACTTGGTTGGTGAGCGATGAAGGGAGCTGCTGGCCCTGTAGGTGCGGGGACTGGGCCTGACTGGGAAGCATGTGCTGCTGGGGGCTCATAGGGTTGGGCTGAGCTGGGGAGCCCATCTGCTGCTGAAGCAGCCTCTGCTGGAAAGCCTGCTGCAAACTGGCTCCAGTCTCTGCGCTCATCGCCTGCGGAAGCTGGCTTATCTGTCCCATGTTTCCTTGCTGCATCTGCTGCATGTGATGCTGCATTCGCTGCTGCTGTTGCTGCTGCTGCTGTTGGGGATACCCGACGCCCTGGGGCTGCTGAAATTGGTTGTGGTTGGCCATCCCCGGCCCCAGTGCTGGTCCTGCTCCCTGCTGCTGCTGCTGCTGGTGGCGCTGCTGCTCCATCATCTGGTGCCGCCTCATCAGGAGGTCTCGGAACTGGGGAGCCATCCCCGAGTGATTCATACTCATCTGCTGCGCCTGAGGATTCATCCCAGCCATGGCCTGCTGCGGCTGCTGCTGCGGCTGCTGCTGGGGCATGCTGGGCCTCTGCACTCCCGCTTGCATGGGGTTCATGTTCTGCATGGCTGGGTTGGGGTGCACCCCTCCTTGCTGCCCTTGCATGGCCTGCTGCGGCTGGAGACCCGGCTGACCCTGGGGGATGCCAGGCTGACCGGCCATCCCCTGCGGGTTCTGGGACCCCGCGTACTTGGCAGCCCGCTGCTTGATGAAAGCGGCCAGCAGCTGGGGATTGGAGTGAAGGATGTTAAGCACCTGCTGCTGCTGCATGGGTGAGCTGGGAGACCTGAGAGTCCGCAGTAGGTTTTGTAAGGCCGCCTGGGGCAGAGGTGGTTGTTTGGGCTGAGCAGCGCCAGGTACCTGACCCATCCCTGGCTGAGGTGCCATATTCATCGGCTGGCCCGGCTGGGCTACTGACATCATGGATGGCCTCTGCATTCCTGGCTGCAGCTGAGCTTGGGGTAAGCCCCCCTGCACCCACGGTGGCTGCTGCTGGATTCCTGCTGGCCCCATTCCTTGATCTATATGACCACCAGGACCTCTGCCCATCTGTGGAGGGTTCATTCCCATAGGTGGCATCTGGGGCATCTGGTGCTGAATCGGTCTTTGGAAGATCTGAACCTGTGCCATCTGTCGCTGGGTCTCCGCTGCCCGCTGGATCTGCATGGCCATCTCCACTGCTGCTGGAGGAGGACCCTGAACCGGTGGTTGAGGTGGCTGCGGTGGAGTTGGAGGAGTCACCTGGCCACCTGCCTTGCCCTGGGACACAGCACTGGGCGGCTGAGTTCTCGGCATGGTGTAGGGTGGCATACTGTTGGGAGGTGCAGGCTGAGGCTGCGAGGCAGGCTGGGGCGGAGGCTGGGGCTGTGGGGTTTGCGGCGTCGGGGGCTGCTGGCCTGTTGGAGTTGTCGGAGTGGCTGGCGTGGGCGAGGGTAATCCTTGCTGCTGGCCTACCACACCGGTCCGCTGCATACTTGCCATCCTCCTCCGGAGCATCTGTGCCTGCTGCAGACGGTGCTGAAGTTGCTGCTGACGGAGCTTGTGTTTAATGTTGAGGCAGAAGGGCACCGGGCACTTGTTCTCCTGGCAGTGCTTTGCATGGTAGCAGCAGAGAGCAATGAGCTGCTTGCAGATGGGGCACCCTCCGTTGGTTTTGCGTTTGCAGCCTTTGGTGTGCTGGACAACCCGTTTCATCTTCTGACAGGACGGCAGTGAGCAGTTGGCGTTACGACACTGGCAGGCGTGGACCAGAGACTGGATACAGCGCTGAATGCTCAGGCGGCGAGAGTCACCAGGGCTCTGCGTGGTTGCAGTCTGCTGGTTGTTGCTCTCATCGTCTAGACCAAGGCCTAATTTCTCCATCTTGTGGTCATGGTTTTTAGTGTTATAGCAAGTGATGCACAGGTCATAATCCTGGAAAGACAACGATGGAGAAGTTATCAGTGTTCCTGAAATTCCATACAACAAATAAATGGTGTCATGCCACCTCAACAAATTAATCCCAGTTGGTTCTGGGCAAATTGTCGCTCTAGGGAGAAATTAAATATTTCACACCATGTTGAGGTACTAGAGACGGAATAAATCCAAATTATAGCCAGGGAAAGTGTGTGGGCACAAGGGCGTCTGAAATCTACACAAATAAATATAGCTTGAAAAACAAGTTTGCTCTGAGCTAGTAAGTCACACATTCAGCTGGGCCAGAAAAATCCCTTTCTTTCCTGATAGCAAAAGAGAATAAAAACGCAAGGAACAAACAGCTGCTCATCTGCTGCTGCTTCAAAAGAATAGGGCAAGAGTGGCAGGACAGGTACCAATTTTCAAAAAAAAAAAAGGAGAATAAAAGCTGCATTTTCAGTTTTCAGGCGAGTTAAACAGCAGAGCATACTGGGCAGAACAACAGAAGAGCATTTACATTCTGTGAAAGCAACAGCACAAGAGTTTGGGCTCAATAACTGATCCAAGTCCTCAGGATTCATTAATCCATAGGAAATTTAGAAATTTTCTGGTATATATGATGAAACAGGAACATTTAATCAGAGCTTTTCAGAACTGAATCAGAGACAGTCATTTATTTCCAGCAGGCCAAAAAATTAAGTCACAAGCCAGACTCAAGGTTAGTCCAGCTTCTGGAGGGCTCAGCATTGACTCAGACAACTGGACTTGATCTTCAAACACACTGGTACTGCAAAGACTTCTGAAGACACAAGAGACAACAGAGTAGTGGAAGAGTCACCCAAATATAGGAGTCTGACTTCTAGCATAGCAAAACCTCCATGCCAGTAAACCAGCGGAGAGCCCTATTTACAGAAATACCGTAGCACCACACACAACACTTCTGACTCTGGAAGATAAAGTTGGGGTGGGGGGGGTGGGAATCAATTGCTCCTACCATTACAGCTCACGCAGTCGCTATAGTTCCCAACTGCTTAAGCAGCAGCACCTTAAATAAACTACAAGAAATAAACTTCTGCTACTTCAGTTCTCCACAGCTTGAAAGACGACAACAAAAATCACACCAAGTAACAGAGTTGTACAATTGCCCGTTATGGAAAACATTTCCTCTTTTCTTTCTGAACTGCCAGAAGATGAGCTGTACAGGTCTTTTTCTACCAGTTAATTTTGAGAAATTAGTTGAGGTAACAGCACTCTGGGCAGAGAAATAGGGGGACACAAGTAGAGAAAATGTCACCAAGCGTACCTCACAAACAGTGCAGTGCCATCTGGTCTCCACGTGATGCTTGCACTCATTGCAGGTGTAAACAAAGCGGTCTTGGCTCTGGGTATGCAGTTCCACCAGCATGCACATGGTTGACCACTGAGCCCTTCGTAGTGAGGAGAACTCCAGGTGCTTGTCTCTAGCAAGGGTTAGGAAAGCATCACGCCCATCCATCAGGTCACACGGAATGAGGGGGTCAGGCTCCACGATGGGGGGCAGGGAGTTGGCTGCAGGGCCAGCAATGAGACGGATGACAAAGAAGACCTGAAAAGGAAAAATACTTAATAGGCCAGCACTTACAAAGATGCTTCGGTTGCCAAACTTCATTACACAGAGCATACAATTCCAGTACCAACTAACACTTGAGTGATGTGCCACCAGGGTGGTGTGCTTGTAAGGCTGGGAAATTTCAAACCTCTGGGTGCCCTGCAGGTTCACATTCAGAAGGTTTAGGCTTACAGAACGCTGGACTGAACAGTAACAGTAGAACTGTTGTGACAGTCTGGACTGTTAGAACTTCTGTATGACCACAGTTGTATTTATCTCCACTGCCCTCGCAGCAAAGAGTGCCCAGACTGACTGGTACTTGTCTGGTGTGCCACTCAATTCTCCAGCCAAACATGCGTAATTTACAGGGCACAGTTCTGACGTATCAAAGCTTTGTACACCTTTCTACTTAAGTAAAACACGTATTTCTCATTCTATCAACTCTTACCTCCTTGTGCTTCTCCATAGTGGCATACAGCTTCTGGGAGAGGTCATTGGACACATTGGGCATGCCAGGCTTTTTCTTGTTGCCACGACTCAAGCTGCTCTTGTTCTTACTTGTCTTCTTATTGTTCTTTTTTTTGGCATTTTTGCTGTCTCCCTTGCTCACCTATTAATTTTAAAGGCATCTTATGTCAGGTATCTAAGTCACACCACATCAGCATTTTACTACTTTCACATATTCTATAACTGCAGGACAAAAGACACTTCACAATAATTTACTCTGAAGACACTTACAAGGGTCCCCCGAAAAATTAATTTAATTTCATTAGAATCACTCCAGAAGATATCAAGATCAGCAATACACAGTTCTAAAAATATTTAAACCGTAAGTGCTCAGGAGGTGCAATGTTATTTACTGAAACCCATTTGTCTGCTGTAGTTGAACACTGAAGAACCTCTAGACAATCACAAAGGGGTTCAGCAGACGGCTTCTCAATGCAATTCAAAACTAAAAATAACTGAAAAGTACAACTGATATTGCACTAACCAGAGGTAAGAAAAACTTAATCCACCTAGACTTCGTTTGTTATAGCTCTCGACAGATTTATTTTTATTTTTTAATAGACTGCATTAAACTGATTCTGATATGAAGCTGTTGTTGTGAGTCCAAGAGGCATTAGTAGTGCAATTTCTAGTATGCACCTTCTTCCTGTCATATCCTGCAACAGCCGAACAAAACGGATCAGCTTAATTTCAATTGTAATCAATTAGCAATTAACAGTTTATTCCTCTCTTTGCTTCTCAGAGGGCCCCTCAAAACACTGCAGTGTGATGGTCAAGGACCAAAGCAATTTTTAGCCAAACAAGCATTTTTCCAAGCTTATAACAACTTTGTCAGGATGGAAGTTTCCAGTGAGCATGAATGACTACCACTTCATTTGAGGATGAATTATTGCCTCATTTTCAAGAAGTGAAACGTGTGGTCAATAAAGAGTTGAAATTATTTTTAATAATAAAGGTTAAATAGTAATATGCTGCAAGCTTCCCCCACAGCAGGATTTTGTGGCCAAACTGCTGCGGAGGATCAACTAAGCATTGACCAATGACAGATTCCTCACAACTGGTTTCTGGTACATTAGACAGATGGGAACGTGCAGCTATGCCAAGCGAAAGAAAAACCTTTAAATACTACCTTCTTAAGAAAGATGTTTGTTAGTGCAAATTTGATATCAGGTTGCCTAATTCCCAGGTTACTCTTGCACTTAGTTTATTCAAAGTCCTTGAAAGAAGGTATTGCAAAGAGCAGCACAGGAAAGTTCTGGTTGTAATGTTAAACCTAACTTTTTTGATCCAAAGGTCTTTAAGGAAAAAGATTAATTCTAAATCCCAACAAAAATCTGGTATCTAATAAGGTAACGAAGCAACAGTCTTTAAACAGAGATAACTACCAAGTATTACTGTGTGATCAAAACTACCAACTTTATCCTAGATTCACCACCTCTTCCATACAAGCTTAGAAGCTCTGAGGATGGGCAGATGCATAAATTCCACATCTGTTAATTTTCAAATTTATTGTTGCATTAAGAGGCATACCTTTTTTGTTCTTTGTGGAATGTGAAAGCACAGTTGCTGCACATTCTCCAGAAAAAAAAAAAAAAAAAAAAAAAATCGCACAAGATGGCAGCAAGAAATTTCTCTAGTTTAAGTAGCCCAACAACAGTTCAGCAGCAATTTGTGCTTCAGATCCTCAATGCCTTAAAGCTTTCCACTAGAAGTATCTATAGAGAGTAGACTACTACATCACAGCGCTCTATAACTTTCTCAGAACATTCTGCTAAGACTGGTATTATAACACATCTAAGTTACAATGAAAACGGTTAGCCACTATTCAAAAGTTAAAGCTTAAGGAAAAAGCTTCCAAGTCAGGCTGAAGTTGCACCGCGAACACTGATTATAACTGGATTTCAGCAGCAAAAGAGTCAACTGGCAGCTGTTTCAATCTAATTGACTTTGGTAACTAGTTAGGTTTATAGCCATATGAAGAGCCACTGCTCATACGAAGGCGGCTTAGTGGTATTTTAATAGCTCTAATTTATAAAATTTAAAACTGAAATCTGTGTTAAGAGTGAAGATAGAAAGGTGAAAAAGCCAGTTAAGCAAAGTGCTTAGCCCCTCGCCTTTTTAAATTAGCCGTATGTAATCACAACTTTTACATTAGATCATGAAATAGCAGAAGCATTCTTACATCTGTGCTTTCATTACTAGTGTTTTCTTCTCTCTTCCGTTCTTCTTCCTCTTGCTCTAGTTCCTTAATGCTCTCCTCTAGAACGTTAGGCCAGAAATCCCCTTCAAAGTAAGGCAGCTCTTTTGCACTTGTTAGACGATCCTCTGTTGCCTGCTTAAATATATCCTAAAAAAGAGCAGAACACTTGGTTACCACTAATACAAGTCACATAAGTAAAGGCACTCTTCTTAATAAATGATAAAAAGGCACCAGCAGATCAAACAAATGAGAGCTTAATATTTCAGTTTGTTTTATGAGAGCACGTTCTAAGTGCAGATTTAACACCGCATCAGTTACAGTTTGTCAAATACATATCAAATATTCCCACGCTGAAGAAATAAATCATTACCATGTGCTAGACCTCAATATGCATACTTACCAAATGCGACAACATAATCACTATATTGTCAACACTAGCTGAAGTCCTAATAATTCCAAATATTTTACATCTAACTGCGTCAGCAGCCTAACCCTGCAATTTTATTTTACACAGGAATATTAAAGATACTGTATATTCTCACTGTATTAGTGAAATCAGAATTGCTCTCTTTTACAGTATTCCTCAAGAATTTAGTTTGTTCTATGGAATCGTTTCAAATCTCTTGCTAGAACTGTTTCAGAAGTTGCATGGTTTGAAGAGGATATATTTTAACTCTAAACTTTTAGCGCTCATTTCACTTAAAACTAATACAGCAACCTCCAAGAATCAGGTACAATGCGTAAGGCAAGGAAGAAACCAAGACAAGACTGGCCAAACCCCTCACCCCCCAGCAGAAACATACACTTAACAAACCTTGTAATCATGGACAATGCGCTCTGACACAGATTTGTCCAGCATCTTTTTGTACCACTCTTGCAGTCGTTTGGGTTTGGGTATCTTTTGGTCAGGAGGATGGCAATGGAAGATGTAATCGTCTCCTTCACTAGGTGGGCATGCCCAGATGTGTCCAGTAGTATACCTAGCATCATTAGACAAAAAAGTACATGTGGGCTCTGACCATTAACACCAGTGCTTGCTCTCCTCTCTGCCACGAGATGGAGCCACCACAAAGTTGGCTCGTGCTACCAGATGGACAATAATTACAGCTCTCCAAGATTTTAATTCCAGTGTTCATTCCGGCTTCATTCATGTGATAGCATTTTTCCACTAACTTTTTAAAACACAGCCCTATATGCAGAGTAGTTTATATAAAGTGTGCACGTTTTCCAGTCTACATAATAATTAAAGCCCAATATAGATTTGCAATTGCTACCTCCCAATTAACTAATAAGAGAAAGATGGATACTAGGTATTGCAGTAGTAGAAGCAGAATTCTTTTTTTCTTGAGACAGTGCAGTCATTCACTACCTAGCAACATTTTAAAAACAGATTTACTTAAACACACAATTCACTTTTCTACTGTAAATAATCTGTTTTTTAAATTTGAGGATCAAGTTTTAGGAGGTTTCACAATTATATCTGGGAATAAACAGTCCCCATCAACGTATGCTATTGGGTGTACAATCTAAGCACTATGAAGACAGATGACATCCAAATAGCAGCAGCTGCAGGTAACATAATACCACGAAGATCACTTCTTCATCCTCAGTTCTTCTCTATTAGTTTTTGAAAAGAACTCCAGTAGGAGGAATAATCAGACCTCAAGTTTGAGAAAAATAACCATCCTTGCCATGCTGAGAAACAGCCCTGCAGAACCCTACCCAAACCCTGGGAACTGCAGCCAGTTGTCGTTCCTTCTGCCTAAGAAGGGAGAGATGATACTGTGTGACCCACATTGTTTTCTTAAAATGAGAACCTGATGTTACCCATTAGCACAGAAAACAGCATTAAGCTGAGGCCTGAGCTCTATGCAGCAATTTTACAGACTCACAGGTTAGGAAACACACAATAAAAAAACGCAGAAAGAAGTCTAACATATGCCTTTGAAGTACTAAGGAATATATAATCTCACTGAGGTACTGAAGACAGTACCACCCACCTCTGTTCTGATTCCTCTTATTTTTCTCATGCAGCTACTCTCAGCATAGTCCCTAACGATTCCTTCATCAATAACTCTGGCAAGCTACACCAGATACCTTTGACAATAGATTGATGTTTACATCACTGCCTTTTCTACTTCAGTAATCACGGTCATTTAATTTCCACCTTTCTCATTTCTTCAGTTGTTCTGTGCTCTCTTTTGTGCTGTCCCAAGTATACTACTCTCTTCCTCCTCTTACAACTTTTCAGTTTCTCACAATTTTAACTGCCCATTCAGGAAGAGATTTTTTAGTGGCCTTACATAGCTGTTGCAGAGTTAATCAGTACAGACAGAATACACTTACCTTTCTCCTTATAAACATGGGTAAGAACTTACTTGCCAGCCCAACGGAATGACTTGATTAAAGCAGCAGCATTACACAAGGACTGCACTATCAACAAGGCCAGCAAAATTTTATGGTCCAGATAGAAAGGCTCACTTTTCCTACTTAAGACTTAAGGAAGTTATACATAAGTTTGTAAACCTAAAAATATCTGAAGCACAAGTGTCTCTTGATAGGCCTGCAATCCTTTTCTGTCTTTTCTCCTTTTCAACTATACACAGTTGTTGCCCAGTTATTGTTACCGGTTGATATTTAGGCACCATATTCTGCAAAATAGGATGTAGTAATTGCATTTGTATTAAGAACTATCTAGCACAAATGCTGCACAGAAGAAAACACTGAAAAAGACTTACCCTAGTTTCTTGACGTATTCTAGATATCCAATTAGTATTTCGTGATAGACAGCAGTCCTCAAGCATTTAGGGCGGAAGAAGTGAACACTGTCAAGGTAAGATATATACACTCGCCTAAAAAAGACCAAAAAAGGTATGATGAGGAGCAGAGATTTGAAAGTAGTTCTACAAGTTTATTCACATTATTTTACACATTTGAAGCATCCAGTAACAGCAATCTTCAAAGCCTCCGATCCTAAATTACCTCCAGAAACTCAGCTTTCTTTTGATATGCTAGCCTCATCTCTCCAAAACTATCCAATCCTTTCCTTGAGCACACTGACAACCAAGCCTTAAGGTAACACAGTCTGCCCGCCAGCATCCCCAGCAAGAAGCAACTCTACCTGACATATTCCCTACAGAGGCTATTTTGTTTCTAGAAGCTAACAGCACTAGCAGTCTTCACACCTGCAACACTGAAGCTCCATACAGACCTTCAGAAGGTTCACTCAGCTGAGACAGTACCAAAATAAAATACACTTCCATGCAGTTCCTCACCTTTGATTGGGTGGAGGACAGTCTGAGCCATACTCCTGTACATGCATCCCAAAGAAGCACAAGTCTACACCATCAATCTCCTCAAAGGCAAACAGCGCTTTTGTTCGATAAGGGAAAGACTCGGCCATCTCTCCGCTGTCTACAAACCTGCAGATTACAGTGGGTAAAAAGGAATATGAAAAATACTCACTTGTTATAGAATGCATGTCACTAGGTAAAGGCAACAATGATGAGGGCTACTGAAAGTGTAATTCTAATGCAATTTTAAAGTTAAATGCTTACAGACTACTCAAAATACAAGGCATTCACTTTTTGCTATGAAAAAGATGACACTTATCACAACTAATCAATATGCTGCTGTAACACCCATTTGTCAAGAACTGGTCACCAGTGAGGTTTTGAATACAGCAGTATTTTTTTCAAAATAGCAGCATACAAGTAAATTCAAACAGCTTCCACCTCCATCAAAAGAAAGCAAAAATAGAAACGGAAAGAACATACCTTGCTTTCATTCCTGGTTTGACTTCGACAGTTTTGTCAGATGCGTGTACCACCCGAACTGTAACCTCTCCCGCCTCTGGGTGACTCTGTCGTCTTAGGAAATCATTGACTCTGTTCTCCAAGAAAGTACCAAGTCTTGTAGCTGGTAACCCTGGAGGAGAAAAATACAGCTCTAAATATATACAAAACTGAACAGTTCAAATTTAAGTTCTCTATTCATGTGTCAAAAGGAAAGTGATTCAATGCATGCAGTATGTTATAATAAATTAAAGCTTTATCTTTAAACACAGACACTTCTAGATGGAGTGAACTGCTTCTCAGACAGGGCCTGTCTCACTGTTGTCCATTACTTCTGGTAGAGTTACCTATCTGCTAATCAGCTTTTCATTTTTCCAGCTTGACACCTTTCCGTAAAGCATAACTATACTATGTTAAGTATGCAATACATACAGCTTGCTAGAAACAAAAGCTGATAAAAGCTGTAAAAGAACCCTTGTATTCTTCCTGTATTCTTGGTGAATTTAGGAAGTTTTGATTTTGGAAAAAGACTCGGGTGTTGAAACCATTGAGTGGTTTGCTCTCCATTTCAGAAGAACAGTTCAAGAGAACACTTTTTGTGACTGAACTGTAAGCCTTCCCCCACCCAAATTTCAAGACAATTTACAGTCTTTGATAGCCTCTGTCCTCTTTTTCCAAAGAAGGAGGTTAAAAAGTAACTGCTTAACACTACAGTTAATACTTGTTAGAATCTCGACACTATTGGTTGGCTGGGACTTCTTTTTTTTTTAAGCAGAAATGTAAATACTTACTATTTGTAAGAAGTGCACCAACCTAAGAAGCTTCTGGCAGACTTATTTTGTCTATAGAACAGATGGACAATGACTGCACATATTTCCTCCTATGCTGCCTTCAAATCAGCTGCCTTGATCAAGAGGAAATGTCTACAGAGAGTTTTGTCACCAGCTTATGCAGTATTTATCTCCATCAAAGCTCTTAAGAGCAACAGTACTCATGGTGACTTCTGTTATCATAAACTTAAGTTAGACTGCAGTCAGACAGCAACTATTTTCCAACGCTATTAATACTGCAATTAAGATAAAAGGATGTGTATCTTGCATTAGCAGTGCACTAAAACAGTATGTTAACCCTCTATAACAGACTTAACTGACAACACCTGTGAACATAACCATTCTGAACATCGCAGAACTGATGTTCAGAACTGACCCAAAGTATCCTCCTTTAACTCAAAATTTTGAAATAAATGTAAAACAAGCATAAAAGCCACCTCTTCCCCATTCCTAACATTTGTGGTGTAAGTGTCAGAATCTTACTTTTAGCAGAGAATTTGTTCTCTTTCCTGGTTCGTCCTGTTTTCTTGAGGCAGCCATCACAGACAAAGCTGAAGCAAAAACAGGAGAATGTGAAAACCCACCCCAAGTCAGACGGTAAGTTCTTTAGCATCTTATCATTAGAAGCAAAATCTTTCACCACATCTTATCTGGTCTGGAAAACACCTTCACTGAAATTTGAAATAAAAGACAGCACAAAGACCAGTGCCAGCAGAAACGGCCCAACTGTTTTGGAGCTGCAGAGCAGGATCTAACTCCAGGGGGAGCACCTCCTGTCAGTCACCCGTATCACCACTTGCAGGCCCAGCAAACAGGGTCTCCACTGGCAGGTCTAACAGTATGGGCTTAAAGTATTCTTGGAACAAATAGTCACAAACTGATGTCTCTGATGGAGATAAGATACAGCAATACATAAAGCAAAAGGTTGAATTTTTTTCTAAATGCCCAAGTACATTGTAGCATGAAATGACGGGCAGATTCTTCCTCAGTTACAGGATGTCTACCCTCTTCTGCAGCAATGTGGATGGGACAACAGAATGGCAAAAGTCATAGCTTTCTTGTCAAGAAAGGAAGCATTTAAGCTCTTACAGCGCTTTTTCTACATATAATTTACCATTTTTTTTTACAAAAACCTTTTAAGGTAGTCAGAAAAAAAAACCCCAGTATTTTGATCATGAGCTGTGGAGTATCTAAAGACAACTATACTGTTTTTCAGGTTTATTCTGATCAGTGAGTCAAAAAAGGGAATTCACTAGTTCAATTTTCAGTTGTTAAAAAATTTTTTTGAAGATGACAAAGCAATATGAATTGTGCAGAAAATCGATCAGTATGAAATTGTTGCCAGAATTAAAAACATCATGAAGCACTAGTATTTTTAAACATAAAATGCTGAAAGCTATGGCTGAAAGGGTCTCTTCCACACAGAGGTATGTTAGAAACAATTTCACATACAACACGGTAAGATGCGATGCCTAAATTTGATGTTACCCTATACATTCTATAAAATTTTCAAGTGGGAATGTAACTTCTCTCATTAGATGCTCTTTAAAATATAACCAATATAAGGAAGTTTATACAGTAACTCTAGTAAATCTATCATATAGTCTCTACTTAGGAAGGAGAAATTCCTCACCCAGAAGGCCAGATTATCTCATTATGAAGAACACAGATCTGGTGCATTTTTCTTCCACACTCTATACATTCAACAAATCTGTAAAAGGAAAAAAGGGGGAAGGGAAGCAAGGTTAGTAGTGTCATTACTTGCTTGTATATTTTGTAACATTTTACTAGAGGAGTTCTAGCATTTAGTCTCTTGAGCCTATTTAACAGAGGGCACATCTATACTGAGAACAGCCTCCAGCATGAATTAAGACTGTCAGCTCAAGTCAGGTAGACTATGCAGGGACATATTATTACTATTTGCTTGCCTTACTGCCATCCACCTCATTTTTTAAAGTGAAGCCCTTCTAAGGATAAAATCTGTAAACTGCTTGTTGCTATAATGAAGAAAGGAAAATGGATTTACAGGTCTCAGAAGCGAAGAACTAGCAGAAGTAGTTAGTTCTTAGTTGCCCACTATGCCTGAAGCCTGGGATACATTACAAATATACTGCAGAGAGGTGGGAAGGAAGAAAACAGAAGCAGTACCAAAGTCACTTTCAGAAGACTAACAAAGATTTAAGGACAACTGAGGTAAGTGATATGGTCTACCTCACAGATGTTGGTGAATACAATTCTCAAAAATATCTACGGTTGCTTCATGTATCGGGACAATCTGACTACTTTTGAACATGTCTATTTAGAAGAGTCTGAAACTTTGAATGAATAGTTATCATTTATGTAGGGCACATGGCATCATACTGTAAGTTAGGCTTGTATTCTAGTGTTAAGCTACATCTTTACTATAGCAAAGGGAAAGAAAAGTTATGAATCGAGTTACTATTCTCTCCTTCCCACAGTCATTGTAAAACGGAAGAACTGGCTGACCCTTATACCCTTAGAAGGATGGTGTGGGAAGAATACATATCCTTTTTGCTCACTCATCTGAGAATATGAAGATAAAGTTTGCAGAGTAGCAGCACAGGTGTATAATGCAGGACCATTTAAAGTGGCTTCAAAAAAACTCTCAGGAACATAAAGAAAAGCAGCTGAGTCACCATAATCTTAACTTTACTGAACGTCTACAGTTCTGCTTCCAGAGCAGTGCAGACAATCTGGCTGATTCAAATTTAACAACTTTCCCTTCTACTACAGCTGCCTGTAAAACATGACAATTAGAAAAGCCAACAGCACCAAAAGAGCTACTGCCAAATGACTCAAATCAGTTCTGAGACTTAGCATTTGCCACAACAGAGTTTCAAAGTAGAGTTATCTGTATTCATCCTTCTATTGAATCCACATTCAAGACAACAAAATGCACTCATTTTGGCCCACACATACAGTGTTACATGTTTCTCAAGTACAGCTGTGGTGGTTGAGGTTCTCGGCACAGAATGCCAGATATGATGCTTACTGAGCAGTCCCTGCTGGCTAACAAAGCTACATGAAATTTGGAAAACACTGAAAAACAAAGCTGATGGTGAATGAGTAACACACCTCTTACAAAATAATTATAATGAAATGAGGATCATTCAAAGTGTGACAGCATTACTTACAGTTCAGGGTCCAGTGTATCATTTTTCCTTTTTGAAAACTGTTCTTTGTTTATCGTGCTACGGAGAAACAGGCAATAAAACTCAGTTTTAACACACGACAACATACATTCATGCCATACCACACATACCCACACATCAAGACAAAACTTTCAAGCAGGTTTTTTTAAACGCTTACTGGCACTACAAGGAAAGGAGCTGTATTTCACAAAGTGACAGGCAACTAAAGTATACACCACACTTGACTCTGCCCATGGAAAACACTCTTTTCTATAGGGACAATAGCTTGTGTAGAACCACATTGCTCCCTTATTCAGTTTTACTACAGGATAAATGGTAAAACTTGCCGACATTGAAGTTTTGGACCAGTCTGATCAGTATTTCACAGTGAAAGGGCTATTTGATACGCCTCTCCTATCCCAAAGGCAGAGAATTCCAATTATCTTTGATAACTGAGAAAGGTAGGTTATCTTACTTCAGATTCCCCTAGCCCTCCTCCTAGATTAACTACAAAGGATAAATTTCAGCTTCCACACCCCACAACCCCAGCCCAGGTGCTACTCAGTGTAGCAGCATCTTCACCTTCCTACAGCATTTGAAAGGCTAGAAATTCCATGGTTTTGTCAGTGAGGTCCCAGGTATCTTTTACACCTAGCTGGTTCAAAATAGTCCAGAACTATCACACAACAATACCCAGATCTCTAAGAACTTATCCCGATGGAAGTACTGTATAACATGAGTAGATCAGTACATGTCTCTCTGAGAAGCAATGAGAGAGACTCCATCCAAGTGGCATGAGGTTCATTAACCTTCCTATCCTTTTATTTCAGTGTTTATTCTGAATAGTGACCTGCAGCATACTTCAAGCTCCTTATCAGATAAATGAGGGAAGTTCAGTCTCCCAATTACTTCAAGCTATTATTATAATATGGTGAGCAGAACTGTAAACAGGACCTGACATATATTACTAATCTTTTCTGCTTTTGTTCATTTTTAACTACAGGTTGTGGGAAGAGAAGACGACAGCAGGATCTCTACGTCCCAGTAAAATGAGTTCCTTAGAGAAAGCCTGTAAGCAGGTGAGAGAACATTCAAAAGTGTACTTGCTCCTCATGTGCAGCCTGTAACCTCCATTTTCACTACGCAACAACGAAGCATTTAAACCAGCTATGAAAAAGAATACTACGAGCTGCAAGTACCTTCTTACCATTGCTTGTGTTGAAAGCGTTTTTGATTGTTTTCATTATTAAAAAAAAATTACCCAGCATCTATTTCCAAATCTAGAGTAAAAAAAAAAAAAAAAGCAAAAGAACTCTATGCTGCCTTCTACCCTTACTCAAAGGTTTGTGGCAAACCATTCCAACTTATGTGTATGAGAAAGATCGTACTCTCTCAGTAGCTAAACAGAGATTTATACATAAACATGAATATATTTGATGTTTCTTTATATGCAGACTTTCACATATACAGGTACCTGCTTCTCTCATACGTAAGTACTTCATATCCATCTCACAGTAACAAAACTGGATAATACTGATTAAACTTTGAGTCTTTGCTTCTAGTAGACTAGTAATCCATCCTATCCACATGGCCCATCACACTGACCAGCAAACGAACATCATTCCTTCTTCCTTCCAGACAGGCAGATGTACCTTGACATCTTCCTAAGCCCCAATGGATTCTGTCATGATTGTTCTAGATACATCCATCAGGGCAACCAGGATTTGGTAACATGCTGCTAAAGACAGCTTTCACTGGAAGTAGAATTTAACTCAGTTTGTCCAGTTACCAACTTCAACAACTCTCCCCCTGGCTTTAGACTTTCCTAAACTGCTCACTTGCTTCTACCTTCAGTGTTCCTGCAATGCCCTCCCCCAGACAGCTTTCTTCAACAGCTCAAAGAGTAACTGCCTGGCACTGACTTGTCTCTCAAGGGCTTGCTCAGTGTCCCAAAATTCTATTTCAAGATTTTTGGGGGGAGGTGTGAGGATGGTACAGCAGAATAAAAGACTGTCCCAACACTTATCCACCAGCATGGAAAAAGCAATTAAATCCATGCACGGCCTTTTACCATGATCTCTTCAACAACTGCATAGCACTTCTCATAAGCAGATGGCACTCCAAAAGTAATGGCAAGAGGAGGTTGCCTGTTTCTGCTTTGGATGAAAAACAATTTGAAGCTGAATACAAGTTTAATAGCATAGCCAGTCCATAAACAGAATGGTACATTTGACAATTTCAAACTATGTCTGTCACCTACCTGCCTGCAGGCACGGTCATTTTTCTGCAGTAGAATACTTTCACATTTTGTTTCAGAAAAAAAGCAATTCTCTCCTTTCCCCTCTATCAATGTAGTTCAAATTTTAAGCACTAAGTGTTTATTTTTCACTACAGTGCAGTTAGTCCAGATTTTTAAAAAAAAGTCTACAGGACAATTCCAGGCTTTTATGAAGAATATCTGATCCACCCTCTACTAGCCTACAAATAGCGAGTGTTACCTAAAACTAAACTCCTTCCCTTTCACAAAGCACTATAGACCTTGATATATCTTATGAATGCACAGCCCAAGCAAACACAAATAACTCACGTTTGAGGTTGTGATGGGTCATCTCCCAGAGAAACGCTCTCCCCTTGGATTTCGTTGAAGCACTTCTCACAGAAATGATACCTGTCAGCAAGAAGGCCATATTTGGGTGAACTGCTCCATCCACACAACACAGCCCAAGTCAAGCAACGGAGCCACCAATCACAGCAGGCCAAGGAAGGGACAGGAGCAGAGAGCAGGTCATCAACGGCGACAAGGATATTCAATGATGCAGATTTATGGGCCCCACATTGTGTTTGGTTGGTTTGGGTTTTTTTGGTTTGTTTTTTTTTTTTTGCGCAATCAAAGCCAAGTGCAGACAATGACAAGCATGAAGGAGAAATAAAATAACACACACAAGAACAAAGAAATGGCGGTTTGCAGGACAAAAACAAAAACATAGAAGCAGGACAAGACAACACAAAGCAGAAAGCCAAGGCAAAGCACAGATTAGCATTAAATCTCTCAAATGGGTTCACAAGCAGCAAATGATTAATGCAAATTAAACAAGAGTATTCCATTTTAGCATACCCATACCCTCTCCATTTTAATAATCCATGCTACGTACAGCAAAGAATTAAAATGAGAAAGGGGAAAGAGCAGAAGGAAGGAAGAACTGCTACTCTGACTTGTACATCAGCACAGCAATTCTGGTGGCAGGAGGATCTGCAGGAGATCAATGGAAGAGGGATAGTCTTCCATCTTAAATGTATAAATGCTGAAAGGCCACAGGGTTCTCTCCCAGTTGAAAGGGACAGCTAAACATCAGAAGCTTAAACAACAATAACATCTGTCCTCAAAATCTTACAGACATTAATTATAGAAGTGTCAAACAGTATGTTAACTAAATACCTGATGCTTACTACACACAATGCTCTACATTGATATGATTCCGCCACAACTCAGTTTGACTGCAGAATAGTCCAGGTATTGATACAGCAAGCATTACAGAGAAAGATTTCATTTACACTTGAATAAATCGGTGATTAATTCAAGATTCTACCCCAGCCCTCAAAAATGTTCTAAAACTGTGGCCTCTCCATTACTAAGGCATGTTAATTGAGTGCACAAGATGTCTAAAAATAAAAAGAAATAAAAGAAAATTCAGACAAGTTCATTATAAAGCCACACAGACCAACACTATAGCAGCTGTTAAGCAAAAAAAACCAGGCCTCAACTCTCTGTTCCCAGATTTCATCTGAGAACGCAGAGAATAGTTCTTCTGGAATTTTAAGTTTCAGCCTATAGATACATATGCATGTGTATACATAACAATTTACAAGTCACCTGTATGCATTATGTTATAGTGCAAACATTCCCTTCTAATGTTTGAAAACATGTAAGCATGTCAGATATTTGAAGAATATACTTTTGGTCCATCTAGTGGTTGCCCACAGACAAACGTAAGCAGAAGACACTGACTTATGATACAAAAAGCTCTACACTAAGTTAAAACTACAAACGGGATATTATAAGTTTATTTTCTACTTCTTCACTCCTAAAAACCTCCACTCACTCCTATAAACCTTTATGAAGCCTAAGAAGGTTAAGGTATAACTCCTGTATCTTTTTGGTTGCTTTCACCTGACCAGGTGCTTAAGAAACCTACAATTCTTGCAAAATCTTCTTGGCTTTCCGGTAAAAGCCTTTGTGTTTTTGTTGTTTTGGGGCTTTTTTAAGGTGTTGGAAAGCATGGCAAGCAGCACCTAAATTGATGGAGGTGACAAAAGTTTGGAGGTAACCAGCCCTCTGGCTCCAACAGGTGCATTCTGGTGACAAGCGAGGTGATATGGGAGTGTTACAGTATGTATTTCCCTGCTGCTTCCTGCCTTGCTTCCCCAACTGGCAAAGAGATGCCTAGCAAGAAGCCTGCTTTCAGAAGTCAAATAAGTTTAGAACTTTTAATAAACCTCAAGTAAAAAAAAAAATTCAAAGGTGCTGTAGAACTGACAGTGTTTTACACAGCTGCTGACAGCTACTGCAAGATAACTCCCTTAAGGAAACTTGGAGAGAAAAAGCAAGCATCAATCTACTGAAGATCTGAATACACAAATTTTCCAATGGAGATTTGCAGCACAAAAATAAGTTAGCTCTTCAAGTGTTAATATCATGAGAAAAACAAAGACTTGGCAAGTATAACATATATTACAAGCATTAATATACTTGCTGCATAGTTTACTCAATGTTCTGCATGAAAAATACTGTTACATGGTAGAAGCAAAAGACAACAGACTTGTATATATGATTTGTAGATAACTGAAGATTTAATTAACTACAGGACAAAAATATAGTAAAACATTTGCAAACAAAAGAGGGAGATCAAAGACTGCAGTGCACTTTTGCAGAAAGAAATCGTTAAGAGACAAGGTAAACTATTCAACGGCACTTCCAGCAAATTTTTATCTTAAAACACAGAAGTGTACAAGCATAAAGGAAATGTATATGTAAATACATGCACATCTTAACAGATTGATTGCAGCATGCATGAAACTGAGCCAAGTGAGTTTTCCTTACCTGTTCTGGTAACTGTAGTAAGTGGCGTCCCGAGGGATTGTGCATAGCTGTTTGCCATAGCAACACAAAGTCTGTGGTGAGAACTCCAACTGCAAAGAGGAATGGGTCGTCTTAGTACTCATACGCGTTTTCACTTGCTCTCCATGAAAAGCAAGCGTGACCCAGACAGTGATCATTTCCACCTTATTCTGGGCACAAATCTCAACGTACAGCAAGTGCATGAAGTGCTAGTCATAAAAAGCGTTCAGTGGGCTGCTATTCTCAAGTTAGCTCTACTCCAAAGATGGAAAACATATCAAAACAAGACAATAGAAATGCACAGTCTCGATATACAGCGAAGTAGAGAGCAATTCTGCAGTACCAAAACCACATCTGCTTAATTTGCAATAGCAAATGGGTTGACCTTAATCAAAATAAGCCTTCAGTTACTGACTTCCCCCCCCCAAGGGCTTATATACAAATAGCTGATTCATGCACCAGACAGAATTAGAAGATCCACAAAACCCTCAAAATCAGATTACTCAGGATTGCTAAATCCTGGTAAACTTTCAAAATTTTTGACACACCGTAACTGCTAACAACTGCAACTTCAAGGACACAAGCAGCAGACTAAAAATACTTATTTTTCTTACCTTTCTTCCACAGCAATAACCAAGGCTCTGCATAACTGGGTCAATTTCTTGCTCAAACACCTCTGCCAGTTTGGAACAGTACTTATATACCCGGGACGTT
Organism: Opisthocomus hoazin; assembly: GCF_030867145.1. Classification (NCBI taxonomy): domain Eukaryota; kingdom Metazoa; phylum Chordata; class Aves; order Opisthocomiformes; family Opisthocomidae; genus Opisthocomus; species Opisthocomus hoazin. Next base: position 17,286,343 of record NC_134421.1, on the reverse strand, counting down.
TTGCGGTTATACAGCCAGGCATTATTGAACATGAGCCAGATGTCATCCACATATTGCCACGGCTCCTGATACTGTCCTGTGTCTAGCTTCCTCTTGATAGTAGAGAGGTCCATGGGGTTCTTCACTATGTCAAAATAATCCTGCGAGAATACACAGCATATCAAAACACTACTACACAACTATGTTGTGACATGACAGCATGTGCATTCTCAGCCTTTAAATTCTTCTGCAGTACACCAAGAAAAACAGGTTCCTCCCCGACTTGATTGTCAAACTGCTTGTGACATACAATGAAATCTCTAAGCAATACCATATCACTCCCCAGTGCTTCCTTTTCATTATTCCTTTATTTCTCAGGGTTTATTGCTCTTCCATTCCTGATGAAATAAAGCCACTCTAATTTCAGTCAGCAAAACAAGTATTACAAGAAAGTGGAAACGGTAATGTTTTTGCAGCAATATGATCCGAGGATATACACGAGAGCATTAATAGAAAGCAACTGTTTTCAGTAGACCAGACAACCTATTAAACAAAAACAAGTAACTGTATTAGACAACAAAAGTTATCATGTCTCCGCTAAAGAATGCCTTTTTCCAATTCCCTCACCAGTTATAGGACCACTTCTCCTACAAAAGTCATCAGAATATGACAGCCAATTCAGAGCTTGTTAAAGAATATTAGCAACATTTATGCCTGCTTACAATACAGCAGGCCTTGAATTTTTGCATTATTTATAAAAACACGACCACACGAAAACCAACCAAACAACCTTTCAGGCAAAAAATGTTACCCAAAGCACCCAAGGAGGACTTCTATGCATACATATTTGTATATAAATAGTAAATTTGTGCGGTCAATCCAGAGAGTTTAAAACACATATCCTCGAAGGATAGTAATGTCCTCTGAAGACTATTCTAAAACTAGCAGAAAATTTGACCTAAACAAAAACTAGAAGATGAATAGTCTCTTCCTTCCTTATAACAGATTAATAATAATTGCTGGATTATTTTTTTTAAAGTGGTCTTGTACTGTTTGACTTCCTACATATTTAGCCAAGTTTCATATATGATGAGAAACACCCATGGAATTCAGCAATAAAAGGATCACAACATGAAGCAACATCCATAAAAAGCCCACACAGCACCAGGGATCTGTTGGTAATCACTTCAATGTATGGTATACGCGCTTATTTATCAAAAGGAACATAAAACCAAACAAACTTTTGAAAAAAACAAACTTTCCTAAGTCAGGTATGGTATGTTCCACTGCCTAAGCTAAACATCTTCACATGTATCTATATAAAAATGTTAACAAGACAGACCTAAGCTGTTCTTAAACAGGTATGTCAAAATATAGTAGCTTGGAATTAAAGCCAGGAAATTATCTTGCTAAGATACTCACAGGAATTCCTAGTAATTGGGGATCCACAGGCTGTCGAAATGGAAGAGACTCTGGATCCTGACGGTAAAGTGCCTCCAGTGTTGGCATAAGCGCCTGCCGCAACTCTTCTGGCTTGAAAACTTTTGAAAAACAAACAACATTAGAAAGATAGCAGAAACAGCTGTAAGCAAGAAATCTGCTGAAAATATGAGGTCTGTGGAAAAAGACTACAGACAACAGGTTTAAGTTACTTAGCATGGTTTGTTTATCCTCTGCAACACTGAGTTCTGAGGAGGATATTGAAATCATCACCTGGACACAAGGAGATGGCCAAAACATTAAAGAGAATCTTGTTTTTATCATAGGAATACACCGCTTAACAGAGCTGGTTTACAGGCCAAATACAGCCCCTCTCTGAGGTCCCAAGAAAAAAATCTGTCTAGAAATATCTGTAACTGAGGAGGTATTTCAAATCTCTATTGTAGTGACAATTTCACTAAGGCTTAATGTCTAATACTAAAGCCTTAAAGAACTTGCCCAAAGCCAGTTACAAGCACGTCTTCGATATTTTGTCCAAGACCCACAAAGAACACTCCATATAAGCCCGCTCAGTAGAGAGATGTGGTGAATTTCAGTCAAAATAGTGTTCCTGCTTACTTTTTTTCTTAGACTGCCCAGCTGCTGGAGAAGACTGAGTAGCTGGAGTAGTAGGTCTCTCTTCCCCATCTGGTATTTCAGTCTTCACTTCGGATTTCTTCTCTTCTTGTTCCATTGGGTCTGGTTTACATTCCTCCACGACTGGTTCTACTTTAACCTGGAAAGTAGTTTGGAGCCTGTCACTTGGTCTCCTACAAAGTCACCCATCCACATTTCTCTCCTTTAAAACCATCTGCCATCCTGCCCATCCCTCTTCCCTAGGATTAAGGTGTCCTGGGTTTGGCCAGGACAGGGTTAATTTTCACCGGACTCCAGGAAGGGGCACAGCCGGGGGTGGGGCTGACCCCACATGACCAAACAGAGCCCGGTATTCCATATCATGTGACGTCACGCTGGGTTCCGGGGGGGGGGGGGGGGGGGGGGGAGGGGAGGGGGAGCAGCGCGGCAGGAATGCTCTCGGAAGGAATGCTCTCACGGCTCGGGAGGGTGCAGCGCCGGTGCGGTCCGAGAGAGCGGGTCTGTTTTTGTCGTGTTTTCTCCTTATCTGTATCGTTGCTGTTCCTGTTTCCCTCTGTTTGCTGTTCTGTTAAACTGCCCTTATCCCGACCCACCAGTTTCTGCCTCTTTCTTTTCATTCTCCTCCGCACGCCGGCGGGGGGAGGGGCAGCCGCATGGCACTTTTGTTGCCGGTGGCAGCCGAAACCAAAACATTTAATTTGGCGCCCAGACATAGGGCACGGATAACGGCAGGGCTGAGCAGCGGATGTTAAAACTGCTTTCTTACGTTTTGTTAAATTTTGTTATACGCATTTTTCTGTGTTAAATAGTCGCCGGTAAAAATGTTTCTGTCTTTGATCAGATGGCTGTGGTTTTTGAATCCTTATTTGCAGTATGTATTCAATGCCGTGCTGTTCATCATCGCTGGGAAAAAGATCAGGATGATAATTTTGCTCTACTGTACGATATCGACTAATGACATGATAACATCAATGTGCATGAAATTAGGCTTGTATTTGCATGCGGCACTGCGGTCATTTCCGTACATCGGATCCAATGTCTTAGAATTTGTTAATAATCAAACCCAGTCTGTGGGGAAAACCGAAGGGGATAACTTCCCCCACTCTTTCACCCCCCCTCTCTCCTTCAGGCCAGTCCTAACAGCTTTTGACAATTTCGAGTACCTGTGGGATGCTCAGGCCAGCACTCTCCTTTTGTTATGCCTCCTGAATGGGTTTTGGGTTTTGTTTAGGGTTAAGCAAGTCGTTAAGAACATCGTGCAGAGACCTGCCCCGGGGCCGGATAGCTGTGAGTGGCTGGGTGTGTGGGACAGCATGGGCAGGTGTCTAGAGCAGTGGGCACCCCCGGTGTGTTTTAAACTCACCCCTGAACAAATACAGAATCCGGACAAACTAGTAAAATATCTGCAAAAGAGTGTGCTGCCACCCTGGGAACTCCAGAGAGACACAAATCACCGCAATGTGCTGGGGTCTGGCCCATGCCTACCGAGCCATGTTCAACACTGTTCAGTGCCCTAAAGGGGAAAGGGGGGGAAACGAAGCAGCAGGCACTGCGACTGGCGCTGCTCCCCCAGCCGGCCCTGCAGCCCCTCCAGCCCAGCAGGCAGTCACAGCCTCCCCAACCGGCACCACGGCTGCTGCAGCCACAGCTGCAGGGTCTGCCTCGGTTTCCCTGGCAGGCACAGCAGCTGCTCCAGCCCCAGCTCCAGCTGCAGGCACAGTGACTGAGCCCAATGACCAACCTGTGCAGGTAGCAGTCGCCCCTGTAAAACTAAAGAAAGACGCAAAGAGAGCAGATCGCTCCGGGAGGGATGATGATGAGCCAGGGTCATCACAGGAGATAGAGACAGAGATCATCACCCAGTCCCTGTCTCTGAGCAAGCTGCGAGACGTGCGGAAAGATTTCAGCCGCCACCCAGGCGAGCACATTGCCACCTGGCTGCTGCGGTGCTGGGATAATGGGGCCAGCAGCTTGGAATTAGAGGGCAAGGAAGCCAAGCAGCTGGGATCCCTGGCCAGGGATGGGGGCATGGACAAGGCTATTGGGAAAAAGGAACATTTGTTCCTCAGCCTCTGGAGGAGACTTCTGTCAGGCGTGAGGGAGAGGTACCCCTTCAGTGACGATTTTGTATGCTGTCCTGGCAAGTGGACCAATATGGAAAGGGGTATTCAGTACTTGAGGGAATTAGCTGTGCGGGAGCTGGTTTACTGTGACACAGACGATCAGCAGTTACCCACAGACCCAGATGAACTCCAGTGCTCACAATCCATGTGGAGGAAGTTTGTGCGGAGCGCACCATCCTCACATGCCAACTCACTGGCAATAATAGACTGGAAAGGTAAAGAGGCACCAACAGTGGATGAGGTGGCTGTCAGACTCCAACAATATGAGGAAAGTCTCTCTTCCTCCCTTGTCTCAGCCGTGGAGAAACTGGTCAAGCGACTAGAAAAGAATATGTCCTACTCCCCACCTGTATGGGCCAGTGTCTCAGCTATTAGGGGCAAGTGTTTCTCTGCTCAGGAGAGGGAATACAGAAGCTATACACCCCGGGGCACCCTGTGGTTCTACCTGCGTGACCACGGAGAGGACATGAGGAAGTGGGATGGAAAACCCACCTCAAGTCTAGAGGCATGAGTACGTGAGTTGCGAGGTAAAACAATCACCAAAGGGGATTCTCTTAGGAAAAATGCCACTCCAGTTTCCAGAAGCCAGCTCTCCAGACCAGGTAGACAGTTTGACCTTGATTCCAATCCTCTGGAGGGGACCTCCAAGTCATTTTTACAGCAGGTGAGCAGCAAATTCTCTGACGAGGATTAGAGGGGCCCTGCCTCCAGCCAGGTGGAGGAAAGGGACAACCGTGTCTATTGGACGGTGTGGATTCGGTGGCCTGGCACGTCAGATCCACAAGAGTATAAAGCTCTAGGGGACACTGGTGCACAGTGTACTTTAATGCCATCAGAGTTCAAAGAGTCAGAGTCCATTTGCATTTCGGGAGTGACAGGGGGGTCCCAAGAGCTGAGTGTATTGGAGGCTGAAGTGAGCCTCACTGGGCAGGAGTGGCAGAAGCACCCCATTGTAACTGGCCCCGAGGCTCCGTGCATCCTTGGGATAGACTATCTTAGGAGAGGGTATTTCAAGGACCCAGAGGGGTATCGGTGGGCTTTTGGCATAGCTGCTGTGGAGACGGAAGAAATTAAACAGCTGTCCATTTTGCCTGGTCTCTCAGAGGATCCTTCCGTTGTGGGGTTGCTGAGGGTTGAAGAACAACAGGTACCAATCGCGGCCACAACGGTGCACCGGCGACAGTATTGTACCAACCGAGACTCCCTTCTCCCCATTCATCAGCTGATCCGTCAACTGGAGAGTCAAGGAGTGATCAGCAAAACTCGCTCACCTTTTAATAGTCCCATAGGGCCAGTGAGAAAATCTACTGGAGAGTGGAGACTGACAATAGACTACCGTGGCCTGAATGAAGTCACACCACCGCTGAGTGCTGCTGTGCCAGACATGCTAGAACTTCAATATCAGCTGGAGTCAAAGGCAGCCAAGTGGTATGCTACAATTGACATCGCTAATGCATTCTTCTCCATCCCTTTAGCAGCAGAGTGCAGGCCACAGTTTGCTTTCACCTGGAGGGGCATCCAGTACACCTGGAATTGACTGCCCCAGGGGTGGAAACACAGTCCCACCATTTGCCATGGACTAATCCAGACTGCACTGGAAAAGGGTGAAGCCCCAGAACATCTGCAGTACATTGATGACATCATTGCATGGGGTGACACCGCGGAGGAAGTTTTTGAGAAAGGGGAGAAAATAGTTCAGATCCTTCTGAAAGCCGGTTTCGCCATTAAGCGAAGTAAAGTCAAGGGACCTGCGCAAGAGATCCAGTTTTTGGGAATAAAATGGCAGGATGGGCGCCGTCAAATCCCAGTGGATGTCATCAACAAAATAGCAGCTATGTCTCCACCAACCAGCAAAAAGGAAGCACAGGCCTTCCTGGGTGTTGTGGGTTTTTGGAGGATGCACATCCCAAATTACAGCCAGATTGTAAGTCCTCTGTACCACGTGACCCGGAAGAAGAATGGTTTTGAATGGGGCCCTGAGCAACGACAGGCATTTGAACAGATTAAACGGGAGATAGTTCATGCCATAGCCCTTGGTCCAGTCCGGTCAGGGCAAGAGGTTAAAAATGTGCTCTACACCGCAGCCGGGGAGAATGGCCCAACCTGGAGTCTCTGGCAGAAAGCACCAGGGGAGACTCGAGGTCGACCCCTGGGGTTCTGGAGCCAGGGATACAAAGGATCCGAGGCCCGCTATACTCCCACTGAAAAAGAGATTCTGGCAGCATATGAAGGCGTTCGAGCTGCTTCAGAAGTGGTCGGCACTGAAGCACAGCTCCTCCTAGCTCCACGATTGCCGGTCCTGGGCTGGATGTTCAAAGAGAGGGCCCCCTCTACGCATCATACCACCGATGCTACGTGGAGTAAGTGGGTCGCGCTGATCACCCAGCGCACCCGAATGGGAAACCCCAGTTGCCCAGGAATTCTGGAGGTAATCATGGACTGGCCAGAAGGCAAAGATTTTGGAGCATCGCCAGAGGAGGAGGTGACACGTGCTGAAGAGGCCCCACTGTATAACCAGCTGCCACAAGATGAGAAACAGTATGCCCTGTTCACGGATGGGTCCTGTCGCATTGTGGGGAAGCAGCAAAGGTGGAAGGCTGCTGTATGGAGCCCTACACGACAAGTTGCAGAAACTGCCGAGGGAGACGGTGAGTCAAGCCAGTTTGCAGAGGTGAAAGCCATCCAGCTGGCTTTAGACATTACCAGTTGAGAGAAGTAGCCAGTGCTCTGTCTTTACACTGACTCTTGGATGGTGGCCAATGCCTTGTGGGGGTGGCTGCAGCAATGGAAGAACAACTGGCAGCGCAGAGGCAAACCTATCTGGGCTGCCCCATTGTGGCAAGATATTGCTGCCCGGCTAGAGCAGTTGGTTGTAAAAGTCCGTCACATGGATGCCCACGTCCCTAAGAGTCGGGCCACTGAAGAACATCAAAACAACCACCAGGTAGATCAGGCTGCTAAGACTGAAGTGGCTCAGGTGGATCTGGACTGGCAACATAAGGGTGAACTCTTTATAGCTCGGTGGGCCCATGACACCTTGGGCCACCAAGGAAGAGATGCGACATACAGATGGGCTCGTGACCGAGGGGTGGACTTGACCATGGATACCGTCGCACAGGTTATCCATGAATGTGACACATGCGCTGCAATCAAGCAAGCCAAGCGGGTAAAGCCTCAGTGGTATGGAGGACGATGGCTAAAATATAAATATGGGGAGGCTTGGCAGATTGACTACATCACACTGCCACAAACCCGCCAAGGCAAGCGCTATGTGCTCACAATGGTGGAGGCCACCACCAGATGGCTGGAAACCTACCCTGTGCCCCATGCCACCGCCCGGAATACCATCCTGGGCCTGGAAAAACAAGTTCTGTGGCGACATGGCACTCCCGAAAGAATTGAGTCGGACAACGGGACTCATTTTCGCAACAGCCTCATAGACACCTGGGCCAAAGAACACGGTATTGAGTGGGTGCATCACATCCCCTACCATGCACCAGCCTCTGGAAAGATCGAACGTTACAATGGGCTGCTAAAAACCACTTTGAGGGCAATGGGGGGTGGGACTTTCAAAAATTGGGATACTTATTTAGCAAAGGCCACCTGGTTGGTTAACACCAGAGGGTCCACCAACCGGGCTGGTCCTGCCCAGTCAAAACCTCAGCGCCCTGTAGAAGGAGATAAAGTCCCTGTAGTGCACATGCGGAACATGTTAGGGAACACAGTTTGGGTTAGTCCTGCCTCGGGCAAAGGCAAGCCCGTCCGCAGGATTGCCTTTGCTCAAGGACCTGGGTGTACCTGGTGGGTAATGCGGAAGGATGGGGAAGTCCAATGTGTACCTCATGGGGATTTGATTTTAGGGGAGAATAGTCCATAAATAAATTGTATAAAGTTAATTGTTAAATAACCCTGTCACTGTCTGTTATCACTGTTACAATTGTTATATTTAGTACCAGTAGTAGCATAGTAAGAATCATCCAGATTAAAGAAGGATGGACTTTTTTGATGAACCCTAGCAGAGCACAGCGATGATGGAACTGGACCTGGTTTTCAACAACTGGCATCCAGCAACTTCATCAGGATCAACATCTCCTGCAGACTGTGGGCACGGGCCGCACCAGATACATCAGCCGTGAGCTCCGGATGCAGCAAGTGACCGCCCATCACCACACATCACCTCTCCTGCCACGGAAGACCATTACGACAGATGGAGCTTGAAGTCATGGATTAAATGAACTCAACGGACACTTTAGAGTGATGATCCATAGACTAAGGGAATGATATCTGGAGACAGGAGAAGTGGTGGTGATCAACTGGACAATGGGGGACCTGGGCATGACGTAGATGGTATGGAATAAGGGGTGGATAATGTCCTGGGTTTGGCCAGGACAGGGTTAATTTTCACCAGACTCCAGGAAGGGGCACAGCCGGGGGGTGGGGGCTGACCCCACCTGGCCAAACAGAGCCCGGTATTCCATATCATGTGCCGTCATGCTGGGTTCCGGAGGGGGGGGGCGGCGCGGCGGGAACGCTCTCACAGCTCAGGAGGGTGCGGCGCCGGTGCGGTCCGAGAGAGCGGGTCTGTTTTTGTCGTGTTTTCTCCTTATCTGTATCGTTGCTGTTCCTGTTTCCCTCTGTTTGCTGTTCTGTTAAACTGCCCTTATCCCGACCCACCAGTTTCTGCCTGTTTCTTTTCATTCTCCTCCGCACGCCGGCAGAGGGAGGGGCGGCTGCGTGGCGCTTTTGTTGCCGGCGGCAGCCGAAACCGAAACATAAGGGTACCTACTTTGTAGTCAAAACTTGACTAAAACTTCAGCAGATGTGCTAGCACACATCTTTAAACATTGCAGTAGCAGCAATGATGACCTGTTAACGAGTTCTGAGCTGCACATAGACACACATATAGGTACCCCTCCAGCTCTTCAGGCAGGTCTGCCACTCTTACACTGGGGCTGCCAAGCTGACACTGCTGGTGGCCACACTCGTAGCTGTCCTCAGTGAAAAGTTGTCAGAGCTCAGTAAAGCAGCCCATCACGTACATATCTGCTCTTGTAACATTTAACAGCTGCCAATAACATCTCAAGGACTGAGGTGAGTGCTCTCTTACATTAGTATTACCAAAAAGCCTCAGAGCTGCACCCACATTATCATGGTCCTTCCTGTGGCCACTTCACCACAAAACACGAGAGCCTTCTTTAGGAAGGAGTAGAGAAAGACAACAATCAAAATAGCAGCAGCAGCAGGTAGCACCTACAGCTCTCATTGAACTCTGAAAGGAATGGCTTGCATGGAGACAGAAAGCATCTGGTGGCACTAGATTAAAGATATTCTACCCAACAACTGGCTGACAAACTCACCTCAGATTTCTCCTCCATTTGCAGCTCTGTTTGTTCTGGTTCACCTTCATCTGTTTTAATATCCATTTTCACTTCCTGCAAGGGTGGCTGCTGCTGCTCTGGAACAGTCTGCTGAGAGTTCACCTCTGTGCTGCTGGTGGATGGGGGGTTGGATACCTGCCCATCGATGCTTACAGCTGGCTGTGAAAGCTGAAGGAACAAAACACACATTACAAGCAGGCTTCTAATGAACTTATTTTTCTTTCTCTAATCTACCATTTGCCTATACTAGGTTTCCACCAAGTTTACATGCACTCTAGTCCTTGTACTTGCTTCACCTGATGAACATACTGCTACACAACTACAATTACAGAAAAACATGCAACAGAAACATGCACTGGAAGGCCTAGTATATAGATAATTACACACTGTTTCCCTATTGTACAACGCAAGTATACATATGTAGACATAACTAAAGACCTCATCCATATTTCACAGTGAATTTCAAAATACGCACCAGAATTCTGAAAAATACTCCCTCTCTGGAAACACCAGATGATCTATAGGCTTGTCTTGATGCAAAAAGGTTATTCCCCAAATGCAAAAAAACCCGTTTTTGCTATTAAACATGCCAGGAGCTACCTCCTTTATCAGAGACTCACACAAAAATAAAGATCAACTGAGAATTAAACGTTACGCTTCAACACTTGCAGGGAAAGCACAACTAAAGTATTTCCTTACAGGTGTTGTGGGGTGCTGAGGCTGCAGCGGTGCAGTTGGTGTGGGAACAGATGCAGTTGTGCTCTGCTGTGACAAGGGTTGCTGCTGTTGCTCTGCAGAGGGAGTAACTGGAACTGGAGGCTGGACTTGTGGAGGCAGCTGTGCCTGCGGAGGCGTTGGAGTCTGCCTTTGAGGGGGGTGCATAGTTTGCGACTGTGGTCCAGGTGGCATTGCCTGAGGAGTAGGTGTGGGGGCAGCAGTGGCAGCTGCTGCTGCCTGCTGTTGCTGTGATCCCAAGCCTGGGGGCGTGTGGTGAGGTGTCGGGGTTCGACTAGGTACTGGAGAAGGAGAATTTCGGTGCATGGGAGGCTGCGGAAGAGGTGGGCAGTGAATATGGCTCCCCTGAGAACCTGGAGCCATTGCAGGAGAATTCACAGGACAGGAAGCACTGGTCATTTGTGCCTGTGGGAAAGAAGTACACATTTGCAATGACTTGAAGTAGAAAAGTAAGAAAAATTACTGTTAAATGGCTGCTTTCCCACAGTTACCAGCATACTCTCAAAAATTTGACAAACTATCTGTTTTGTTTTCAGAAACTCTATTTCAAAACAGTCTATTTGATTTATTTTGCTCCACATGAACGTAAAGCTGTTCTATAATTTCTTCAGTTCTAAATTAGAAGTTTCAATAGAGTAACTTATCCTTGCTGATACATTTAAAGAATGGCACACCTACACTCCCACCTTGCAAAACATTTCTTTCTGAAACTGCAGATTTGTACATCTTGGATACGCGACAACGCACCACAGTGAAAAATTGCATTCAAATGCACTCAGTGTGCCCATGCCCCCACCCCCAAGACTAGAAACTGAATTTATCATGAGAAATAAGTACAGCTATAACTGTACCATTATGAGATTATGAAAAAATTGTATTGGTCAAGGAAAAGAGCTGTCACTCCACAATAATCTTGCCTGCAAACTAGGAAGAAGCATCAACGAGAAGCAAACTGACGTTCCCTACTTCTTCCTGGCCTGAAAGGTTCTTGCTGAAAAGGGAGAGGGAAAGGACAGAAAGGAAACTGCTAGACCGTAAGTTCAGATCTTTAGTAGTGATAACCCTCCTATCCCCCAAAGCCAGCAACACACATTGGTCCTGGATAGACATGCCTTTTTATGACTGATTCTTCCACGATCTCTTAATTTCTCAGGCTCTGCTCTGCCTCACTGTTAAGCAAGAAATTCTTTACTATTGCATGCTGAGTAACAATTTCTTTGCTCCATAAGACCAAACTTTAAAAACTTCCTCTGTCACACTTAAGCCTGAGAACAAGCCAACAATGTTTCGCCCTTGTCATTCCCAGTACTACATCAGGAAAATGCAGTCTCAATAAGTGAATTCAGTTGACTACAATTCCAAAAGCATCTTGAGAAAACAAGTTCTCCTCCATTACTACAAACTGAACAATGAAACCAGTATATGACAGAGCCCACTGACACCACTTCCAGAAATCAGAAACTTACTTGAGAAACTGGTGTCTGATTGCCAGGCTGAGTCATAGGCATGCTTGCTGTGTTCATTCCCGGGGAAGAAGCAGGGAACTGGGCCTGTTGTAGAAACTGATTCTGACCAGAAGGCTGGACAACTCCCGGCTGCTGCATACGTGAAGAAAATCCCATCTGTCGAAAAAGAAAGCAACTAATTTCACACAATGTGCGTACACCTCCATAACTTTCTACAACAAACATTTATCTTGTTGCAGAAATTGATGCTTGCCGCTTATCTGCGGGATGTAATATAGAAAGCCTGCTTACAGCTCCTCTCAAAACACAGAAGTTAGGATGATTTCCCTCGTAAGCTGAGGAAAAGGATATTGATTTCAGATTGGGACTGTAACTTAAGATTTATTTTTGTTCCTTGTTTTAAGAATGTAACAGTACAAAAAGCCACTTAAACATAACTTTCAGGCAATTTTTACCACCAAAATCTAAAGGCTTATGACAGACCAGACAAATCTTTCAGTGGAGATGCAAAAGGAGAAACCAAAGGGTCAGAAGAATGAAGAAAAAAACGATTTTTAATTTTTTATTTAAAGGAGATCATGGCCAACAGAAGCAAACTTGTGAGCTCGACCCCTTGGACGAAACGCCCACTGACCTGGTTCATGGCCCCAGCCTGGCTTAGCTGTCCAGGGTGCTGAAGAGGAGGGGTTTGCCGGGGTCCCATCGGTGACAGCTGCATGTTCATCTGGCCAAATTGATTCATTCCTGCACGTTTGTGCCAAAAAAACCACTTATAAACAAAAGCCTGAATTTTCCTTTGGGCATCATTCAACATTTGGAGATGAAATGCTGTCAGTTTCTTCCTATTTTATTTTTCTAGCAATCAGTTTTTAAGCATGCGAAACTATAAAAGTAGTATTTCCTTCTATCAACTGGTTACATGGGACAATTTCAAAATAAAGTCTCCAAGCTACCATACTGCTCCAGAATACAGAGTAGGTTTCTAGGGTTTTCTCTGCAAAAGACCTGTTTCCACTAACTGTTTCAAATAACTCGCATTATTTTGATTATGTATTAGAAATTCACTTACTGAATCCCAAACTGTATCTTCACTTCATTAAGTACTCTGTAATTTTGGCTACAATACTTCTTGAATATGTAACAAAGGTTCCACCCCTGCCTTCTGACCAATAATTTTCACCATCTTCCCTCTGCCACCAACACATCCTCATGCAAGGTGGCTAAGCCTACCATGTTTGACTGACCACACCATCCTATGTTCACACAATCAGAAGTTCCAAACGCATCAAATTATTTAAGAAAGTAAGCAGCTAATGAGCAGTTCTTGAATTCACAAGATCATGAAATGTTATTAAAGAGATACATAGGGATTTTTATATATACACAACCACAACACATACATTTATGTAAGTATCATACAACATAGTAGCTGTTTTCTTAATCAAATGGGGAAATTGCAGGTGAAACAAGGGCTACGGCATGTCAACAAGAGCTGTCCAATTTCAAGATTCCTTCAAAATCACAGCAGTAAGTTTTCTTCAAATAGTTACCTGGCTGTGCCTGCATACGATTCATCATCTGGTTTGGCACATTGGCACGTATCAGGGTTGGGTCGGGAAGAGGACCATCTGGCAAAAAAAAATACTGGAATAAGACTATGGCATTTAGAAGACAACCAGGTTTTATCCACCAAACATTATAGTGAGAATTACACGCTAAAATCCATGAGTAAAAGAAAAAAAGTACGGACACGGTCCTGCAACTTTAAACACTCTTGAGTCCTCAAAGTGTGAAGCAAAACCATAAACTCCCTTGAAAATATAAGTGTGTCCCATTGACAGAAATGTCCTGTGACTTAAAAGTCAGCTTTCAGAAATTCAGGACAAAGTTGAAGTATGTTATCAAGGTACAACAAACTCAGCAGCTTATGAACATTCCAGAACATAAGAACTTCTACAGACCACTCTATGCTGTTACTGCACCTTTAGATTTAAAACACTATGAAAACTACATGGTTCATCAGAGTATTTATCCAAGCTCTAAACTTTAAGAACTACTGGAGTACATGATAAATAACCAAGTGTCACATCTACTGACGAAGATCAACTTTCTACAGAAGTTACAGCAAATAAATTCACAGCATCAACCTTCAAGAATCTTTCTTGGATCTTGGTAATGCAGCTCAGTAAATCCTGTTCTAACTTCAAGTATAAAAAGACGCAGAACCGGATTTACCAAGATACATTCAGATATAAGCAGGAGAAAAAGAACTCAGACGAAGATTCTTGTAGCATATGCCTGGAGCTACTGGATCTTTCTGCAGTGTTAAACAAAAACAGGAAGTTTTTGTCTCCTCAGTTGACTAATTTAAATTTTGACCCTATCTTCTTGGACAACTTCTTACAGTGTCATTAACACCCATACATCTGTTCCCATGACCTGTCTTAAGAACTCAGTTCTTAACTGTAAAGTATCTAAGAACATGCAGGACAATGACTAAAGGAAAAACTTCTTTTCTTCTGAGAAGGAAGCTCTCGGAAGAGACAGGGGTGGGGTGGTGTGTGCTCTAGAAAGTATGTTAGCAGAACTGTTGCACTTAGTTTTAAGAAAGACTATTTCTAGCTTCACAGATGTCCATCCAGAATCACAGGGGGAAGAAAAAAAAAAAAAAAAAAATCGAATCTTAAAGCAGATTTTGGCTCAAAAAGTCAAAAAAATACTAGTTCCCTTTTATAGTTAAATCAGAGTAAGGGATGCAGTTCTATTTAGAAATGTACAGTTTAAAATCCCATATCTGAATTATTTACAAGACTTAACCAGACAGACAATATTACAATGTCAGCAGATGACTTTTTCCACTTTCTAACTAAAAATATCATCCACAATAGTGTTACCTGTTTTTATCTGTTACCCCCAAAAAAACCAGATACCTGACAGCCTACAGCACCTTATCCTTTCCCAACAGTGTAAAGAGACATTACACTCTTTAGCAGCATGATAGTTTTGATCATTAACTCCTCTCCAAAGCCAGTTTTATTCTAATACACAAATGCATGGTTAGCTGTGAATCTAACAGTAATAATAATCTGTTTAGCATTAGGAAGGTCACTTCAAGTAACAGAACTACTGTGAAATAAAAGACAGCTGTAGGGAGAAAAAAGTGGTATCTGGTTTTCATTGCATGCTGGAAAGGCCATTTGTCCGAAAAACAAACGTGGCACAGAACAAGCACTACCTAAACTTTCAAAGACATAAAAATACTGCACAACTACATACTACGAAATTATATTTTTCTTGTAGTAACTGAAGTTATCTTTAAATCAATTAATTCTGGAGGTGAATCTAACAAGACTGAAGTTCTACGATGTTAAGAATGCAACTTAATCTACATTCCATCCCCGTCTCAAAGTAAGTGTAAAGGTTTACAGTACTGCAATTTGTTCAGAAGACTAAATGCATTTAGCTATCTATGGTCATTAATTAACACATAAACAAGGCAAAGACTTTGGCAAAGATTTTGCAAGTACTTCTGAACAAAGAGGAGAAAGTTCTGTTTGACTTTGAGCAAGACACGTAGCTGTGAAACAAGAAGGGCAAAGTAGTCACCAGCCTACCGAAATGACAGTACACAATTCCCCTGCACCAGGCAGTCAGTAACCCAACTGTTCTTACTTGCAGACATCCCTGGCTGGGGCTGGCCCATGCTGGGCCCTTGACTCATGGGAGCCTGGGGCATGCCCGGAGCATTCGGGATCATGTTTTGCTTCTGCAGCCTGGTTCTTCGTTTCTCCTCCAACTCCTTCTGAATCTTATAGATCTTCTCCGCTAGTAAGTGATAGTACTCTGCCTGTTGGGGAGCAATACAAGTCAGCAAAGGAGACGACACACACATTAAGTAAAAGGCAACAGGTCCCAGTGACCCAAGCTTGGAAAACAGCCTTCCACACACACATTTCAGCTGGGGGGGGGGCCTCTCCCTTTGCAGGGGCTGCCGGGCACACAGGAGGGCAAAATAGGGCACTGCTGGCAAACACTGGGCCAACACTGGACATTTCTCTTCTCTTGTCCCAACATTTCTTTGGGCAAACCACAATGAAAAGCTTCACGCTGCCTTCAGGGAACCCCGAGAAGTCTCCGGCACAGCACACCCTGACTCCCGGCACACTCAGGCAGATGCCTGCAGCTGGCTGGTTCCTACACCCCCCTCAGCAGCCCCTGAGCACGCGCTTCCTCAGCCTGGGACTCCCATCTGCGCTTTCGCTCCTCTTCCTCCCCAGCCACTGCAGGATCAAGGCAGAGATACACACGACTGGACAACGCAGGATGGCATCTCACCCTGCTGTTTGCTGATTCATACATATCCCCTTCAACTTTCCGAGCATATGCCACCAAATTCTCCATACGCCGATCCTTCAGTGCTGCCGGGTCAGGAGTAGGAAATATGGCTTGGACTCTGAAAGAAAAAGCACACAAGTGATCGGGATGTCCCCAGACCGGGACATCAGCACTGACGCCAGGGATCTGAACACAAGGCAGCAAGCAAATCTTCCGACAGACTGTGGCACTGCTACTCCTCCCGAGGGACACTGCCCCCATGTAGATGGCTTGAGTACAGAGTGGGACACTTCCCGTACAACAGCCCCAAAACAGTAGATGCAGCTCCATTAACGACCACAAAAGCAAGAATGCACTTTCTGGGCTTCTACTTTCCCTTCTCACAGACCCTAACAAAATTCACTCCCTCGACCCTTAGTTTCAGAAGCCAGGCTTCCTCCTGCCCCCCACATACACACCTTCGAGGCAGCAACCCACCTAACAGGTGATTGTTTTGATATTAGCTACTCACAGTTTATGAACAAGGTGGTTTCGGAGATCCTGAGTAATGTCTTCATGCCACTGCTTACGAATTCCGGTATTGGATGGTTGAGCTGTTGGCATTGTTCCCAAACTGGCAACGTTGGCGCTTTCACTCATCATGGGGCTTCAAAAACAGAGCAAGAATTGAAGGCGAAAGTCTAGCCCAAGCTTAGTCATCTTCCAGTCACAGCCTCTTTTAGAATAATGTTAGGACAAAGTGCTAGTTCAGCCATTCCCTAATCAATGGACAAACTCTGCAGAAATAGCTGCACAGACACGAAAACAACGCCATGGAAGAGTACATGCTGTCCTGCCCAAGGATTTGGAAAAATGGAACAAAAACGACAAAATCCAAAGGGAGAGATAGCCATCAATGACATCTACCCCACTGTTTATGCAAGAAGTGCCACAAGATTATTAAGCACAAGGATCACTTGTACACCTCAGTGAGTAACTCGCCCCTTATTCCCACTGCAGCTCAATGGCAGGTTTGCGGTATGCCACCCTGAGCAGTAAACGCACCGGAGCTTCACATCTGCCCAGATACTCCACAGACGATGCCTAGAACTTCTATGGCCTAAAAAGTCAGTCTGCAAGTAGTAATGAAGTTAAAATGGACACCAAGACATCTAGAAAGGATGGGAACAAAGACATCCCAACTACTAGGCTTCTCTTCCAACTGTTCTTAGCAGCAAGCATCAGTTCAGTCCCTCCCAGTATAAGCATGCAATACCCATACGTACACCCCCTTCCATCTCATTTCTTACAACCAATCATCAGCATTTGCAGCTGAACAAAATCACTGGCGTGCAAAGAATACCTCAACTTACTTTTGAGAATTCATGGTTGAATGTAACATTGAGTCAGGCAGCAGGTTAGGAGTTTGAACCCCTACTCCTCCATTCACTCCCATTGGATTTGCACCTAGAAAACAGAAGAATAAGTATTCTAAAATGAACACCCCATTTACTGTGCAAAATCACTAATTACTCAGCAGTAACAAGGGTCTAGACTTTCAAGTATTTCGACTTTTGTGAAGGCAGTTTAATTACCCACTACTCTCTTTACCTTCTTCCTTTTACAAAGTTAGAAAAAGTATGAGGCACAACACTGGCGACCTCCCAAGTGAAGCATCACAGCACATCACTCTTCTGCACATCTTCCTGAACTTCTCACAGTACAAGCAATTTAAATTTGCTGCAAATGTTATGTATTACCAACCACTTGTTTCTTTGTTTAGAAGCATTGTGGGTTGGGGGTTTTTTTTGTTGGCTTTTTTGGGTTTTTTTTGTGTGTCATTCAGGGGCTTAGGATATATATTCACAAAGGCTTCAAAAACTTAAAACATCAGCTACCACCTACACCTGACAAGGTCCCCTCTCACTCACTCCATACTTTAAGGATCCTACTACTAACTCCAGCAATCGTACTAAGAAGTAAAAAATGACAGTTCTTTGCTGCAAAAACCTCTAGTAATTAGTTACGTACCAAAAGCTGCTTTTCTGAATCACAGCATATCTCAATCACCACAAAAAATTGCCCATTTTCTTCACACACTACAGTTAAGACTCAAATAGTGAAGAAAATCGCAGTGTATTTCTGTCTGGAACTTCCACATAGGTCACTTTGTGAAGTTGACAGTAACATGAAAGCCATCACCAAGCTTCACATGTATTTAGGACATTTGAATCCTACAGAATCTGTATTTCAAGCAAAATTAGACACTGCATACATGAGAAATCCCCTGAATTTACGTATAGCAAGCCTAATACACACCTCTAATATCACAACCAAGTGTTTACCAGCCTTTTCCTAAAGCTGCCTCCAGCCTCCCTTCCCTCAGTCACTTTCTTCTCCTTCCCAGATTCACTTTGCCATCTGACAGTAAGCTGATGTAGAAAACAACTGCCAACCTTTGCTTTAATTCTCCCTTTTCAATTGCCAGAATCAACCATTCGCTTGATCTACTTAGGACTGCATCTTTTCACATTGCAGTCCTCACCAAATCCTGCAGTTTCTCCTAAACTTGCCCTGTTGTCATGCAGGCCAGGACCTCGTAATTCCTATCCACCTGTTCCCATTCCACTCTCTCCTTACAATGAAACAACAGTCAGAAGTCTACACTTTCCATGCCTGTCCTTTCCACGTTAAGTTTCAAGTTCTTCACCCTCCAAGAGCTTTTCAAGCCCTTCTCAGTCGATTTTCTTAGCACTGCTACAAGGAGTGCGCAATACAAATGCACAGGCCAAACGCTGTGTCCATAAATAAGACAAAAGAAAACAGAACCATTTTGCTTCAGAAAAATGGATGGCATTCCTTTCAACCTTCTCACTGTAACATTCTTGAGTGTCTAGAAATTAATCTATTTGTAAAACATTCTAAGGCACAGTAGAAAACCATATTACTTCAATTTCATTGTTTTAAGACTAACTTCTTAAGACTTTCCTCCCCCCGCTTTTTTTTTTTTTAAAAAAAAAGCTTTACACACTGGAAGGCAAAGTTTGAGCAGTATACAAGTCACATGCAACCTACGAGGAGCAGTCATCTCACTAACAAGTCTAGTCTATCCAACAACCTCTTCCCGACTAACTCAGCAGTAGCGTGTCCTTTGGTGCAGAAACAGCACATCGAACTGCAGCCTGCAACCAACTGCTACTGTCCTCTGCACTCTCTCAGGCCTTTCCCCATGGAATTCCTGTGCACACAGACCACTCATTCCGCACACAAGCTTCTTACGGGGCATACAGGCAGCATCACTGCAATCCCATACAAGCTTGTCGTAAGTATCTACCAGTTCATCTTTCCCCTTTTCCATTAAAAAAACACCTCTAACTCAAAGAACTCATGGTAAGAGCTGGGAGTGGCAAAAATTCCCGTGATGTAATCTCAGACTATCAGAATTAGAGTTGATGGTTAAAGATTACTTCATCTGACACCAGTGATAGCTAGGTTAGAATTAACTGCACTTCAAATTACAATTCTTATGTAGTCTTTTGTGATTTTGCAACAAGCCACCCAGACAATTTACAGTTAGGTGAGTCCACATGACAGGATTCAGAGGAAAAGTCTGTATTTACTACTCTTCATTTTTAAAACAAACGTTTCATATCTGAGATACAACTGTAAAATGCTGCAGTCTGAGTGACAAAGAAGTACACTTGAATACAGGCATTCCAATGCATGTATTTCCAATTAAAAACTCCTAAAAGGCCCAAAACTTGCAATACAGTACAGTTAAAGCTACAAAACTACATTGAACAAATGCTTTGGAAAATGCTTTTGGTCTCAAAAAAACAAACAAACCACTATTCATTTTTCCAAAGAAAGTACTTTTCCCAGAGAACTTGTTTTGCAAGAGCAGGCATCTGGGCCCTCTAATGTTCCTGTTCCACTGAGCAGCTTGCCATTTCAAAGTCCAACATACTGCAAAGCCATACCTTTTGCAAATTAACTAGCAGTATTAACCTAGTATGTTAACAAAATTTGCATTATAGCACAGGAAAGCTGCCTGTAGTTTGTATTTTAACGCTGACAGATAAACTTACTCATAGGATTCATAGGGCGCAGACCCTGGGGTGACTGTCCTTGTTGCTGATTCTTCACTTGAGCCTGGGGCTGCGTCTGCATCTGGGTCCCTTGATAGGTCAGTCCAAGGGCTGCATAGGCTCTCTCAATGGAGCTGGGGTCTATCTGACTGGTAGTGTTTATGCTGGATGTTGTCTGCTGCCCCACGCCCACAGAGCCAGTATTTGCCAGTCCTACTGCAGCTCCACCCAGCAGTGCTGGAAGAGACGTACCACGTTAATAAGGAGAGCAGGAAGTAGCCAAAGAAGTCCATGAAAACAGGGAAAGAACATGAGTGCACGCACTGTTCAGAAGTAAAACATCTCCTTCTAGGAGCATGCAGAGAAGAGGCTAGTCGTGAAACAGAGAGACAGGTCTTGACCCAACCAGCCATTCCAGCAACACGCTGTTTTCCCTTTGAGCCGCTGAGAGGAAATCCCACTCCAAGTATTTAGGACACATCTGTTTGCTTCAAACTGAAAACAGAGGCCCATCATGTCACAGAGGCTAAAGGCAGAAGGGTACATACAGCTCTTCAACAGCCACTGTAATGCTTTTTTTTTTTTAAAAAAAAAGGTTTTAAAACAAGAAGTACCTCAGCTCATGTCAGTCATGTGAAAAGCCCAAAGCAACATTAAGAAAGGAGGAAAAACCACCCATACAGAGAACACAATGACAAAAATCTTGCCAAATATTTTGGCAGGAAGACCAAGGGGACACAAAGAGAAGGGGGAAGAGATATCTGATGCAAACAAAGGATGAAGACAGAACCAAATATCATCAGGGCTGAAATGACACAACCCTCCATGGGTGTGCACATTAGTCTCCAGAACCTGGCCAGCTGGAAGAGGTGGTAGTAAAAAGCCAATCATTTGGTTGAGAGAGCTATGACTTGTTCACCCATAGCACTCTCCTAGGAAAATTCAATAAAATTAGAAAGCTTCCATAAACACTAGCTATCAGAGATGAAAAAATACTCTGACTCTAAAGCAAGAAGAAAATCATATCATATGTTCCCAGGTTTAAGAGCATCACCACTATCACCTGAGTGCAAGAAAGTTTAACTCCCAACATGCATTTCATGGTTTATCCAATACATGGAAGTCCCCAGTAGACTTACTTTGTTGATTTCTTTTGTCCCCAGCATTTTTGAGAGGCAAACATACAGGACAGTCATGTCTCGTACAATTCTTCCAGTGCGAGATGATTTGTCGGGAAGATGCGCAATGTGCCACTGCAAAAGGGAGGAGAACGAAAAACTGTTACAAGCTACTGCCAGTATCCCCACATGGTCAACACAAACCGGGTAGGGAGCAACTATTTCTCTCAGGGCACACATCTATATCAACGCAGGTCAGTAAAGTAATACTTGAAATAGTTCAGCACTAGCTAGCCCTGAAAATGTAGCTAGATTTCTTCAAGTACTATTAGCACGACCAAAACTTACTTGAAAGCTGTTATACACCCAAGCCTACGTCTGCCTAGCTCGAGGGAGAACACCATATACATCAGGTATCAGGCAGACTGGGCCAAGCAATTGAAATGCCAGCAACTGGCATGACTCGGGCAAGTGTAGGCTACCAAAAAGGTAGTATACATTTTCCTTGGCTACTAGGATAGACAGAGTTCACCAGTGCCAGTGGCAGCTCAATTCCTGGCTAGCTGTTGCTCAAGATTTCTCTCTTCCATTTAAGTGAGACAAGTAGGCTCCTACCTGCAGATTCCTGCTTTCTGTCTACCCTTATCAGAAGGCAGCATCCAAAACATCTTACAGTGAGTTACAAGGTTAAGTAAAAGATCTTCATCCATCTCTTTGTGCTATTCTGTCGCCTCTATCTTGCCTAAACTTAAAAGGCTCAGAAGTTTATGATTTCCATTCTTAATGGGACAGATAGGTTAAAAAAGAATTCTACTTCACAAGCCACCCACTAACTCTCCATCTCTTTCTAGGAACGCTTCTCTTCCTGCAAATGTTGACTTCATCTATATAACCACTTCTTCACTTACCCTGGCAAGATTTGCCAGCCTGACAATGTGTCATGTGGTTCAGGACATTCTTCATGGTTCGGCAATGAGGGAGGTTGCACTGTCGCACCTCCCCGTTGGCCTGTTCGCGCCGCTGACACTTGTGAGCATGTAGGAGGAGAACTAGTTGCTGCTGAATGAGCTTGCGTTTTTCTGGATCTGCTGTTGGTGCTCCAGACCCCATTCCTTGAGAAGCTGCTGGTCCCATCCCAGCTTGCTGAACTTGGGGAGCCTGCTGTTGGCCCTGGAGAAGGTGGAAAGGAAATTCCCAGAAATAAATCTATTTTTGAGAATAATCCATTTAGCAAGTAAACAACACGATGGCCACCACAAAAAAACAAAAAGAGAAACAACTACCACATTCTGTGATTAAGGAAATAGCCCACCTATCTGTAGTTCTGGATGACTCATACTAAACAAACCCCTTAGCAACAGTCCTGGCAATAATTCTCTTGCCAGCCACAATTTCTTCCCCGTATCACTCTCCTAGTCCTAGCTCTGGCCTTATCAAAGACCAACAGAACTTCACATACGGTCACAGGTTAATTTGCAGTGCTAGACCAACCAGAAAATATTAATAGCACTTAAACCTCAAATCCCCTCCTTATTTTGGAGGCTGGAAAGTTGCATCCACAATTCTTGCATTAACAATATAAAGCACCTTTTAGAGTCAATAGAGTTCTCCCGCTATTTCAGTATAAGGTGCCTCAATTTGATTGGTCCTAGAACAGGAGAATGAAAGGACAGTTCTGGGAACCTTTTTCCATTGGGAAACTTGGACGCAGGCATTCAAAACAAGCATCTCTCAGTCTCCGCTAGAGATGAAGCGCAACTTCAGGATAAAAATGCCACAGAATTAACGTCAAATATGGCAACATCTAGTACTTTTTCTATGCTTCCGTTTATTTCTTTGTATTTCTTCCAGGTGACATTTGAGGAGTAGTCAGCAACGAAGAGAGGCGCAAGGACTCTTGACGTTGCTTGTATGACTTCAGTCCAATAGCCTTCAGTTTCTAACAGACTCTTCCCCAAAGGTTTTAGAGGATGTTTCTGAAGATCTCCAGATTTTTAAAGCTCAGCTACCTGCATTCCTAAACCTCAGTTCTCCCATAGCTCTTCAATACTAGTATTAACCCTTCATTTTACAAAGAGACTTCACCAATTACTCAGTCCCCTCAGGGTATGTAGATGTTCCAATAAGACTGCATAGCAGTTCAACTTCAGAGGAGTTCTATACTCCACACTGAACACAAGCTTGACAGCTGGGGTTCTGAGCAGCAAGTTTTGGCTGCTTCTTTATTGGTTCATACAACCAACTGGTTTGCTAGACCTCCAGTGTTTCATACTTAACTTAAAAAACATTAAATAAAACTCACAGGATTGAGGCCTTTTTAATTCAAAGGTACAAAATTTACCTGGAAATGTTTTTCAACAACAGTTACTAACATCAAGAGACTAACCCTCCCAAGAGGTGGAACTTCCGGCAGGGAGAAACACAAGCTATATTCAGAAATGTGAATTTGTTTCCCAAATTAAAAAAAAATAAATGTAGAGGGGCAAAAAGGCAGGACATGTTGCATGTCATACCCCTAACCAATTTAAGCTTCTAAAATAATGAGGCAAACACATCCAGTCGTCAGTGTTAGGCTCAATTTAGGGAACCTAATGTTAAGGCCTGTCATTTATAAGCTTGGGCCATCCACTTTTTGGCCATCCACTTTTCCCACCACTCTTACTTTCCCTTTCCTTAAGTCCTGCTGCAGTAACAGTGTAGGATGGAAAGGGGGAGGCAACAGGGCTACTACAGCGATAACTTCCAGGGAACTTCCAGCATCAGGACTGTTCTGTGTTCATGTAATTCACAGCAGGAACGAACATGACTTGGGCTTCTAAGCCCAATCATAGGTAATACCCGTTTGAGAAGAGACACTTCTCTCTCCCAAAATCATCAGTGAGTACAAGCAGGCAAGAGAAAGCTACATGGAGGAGAAGGGGCCTAATACACCAACCACAAAAAAAGGGATGGGAGAAGAGAGCAAAGGTGTCCGAACAGGTGGCAAAGCTCACTTCAGTTAAGGAGCTCCATTTCATTTTCTCTGCTAACAGGGTTTGAAAGGCGAAGCGTGGAGGTGCAACTTATCAACAGAGAGAGCACAACTCAGCCCTCTCCCTCATATCAGCTATTTAGGAGTTGAAGCAAGCGTATTATGTGTGGATTCAGAGCACGCATTCACACTGTGTATGACAACTGCTACAACTTCAGATATGGCAACACCAGAACATATTGCTCCACTTCGGTCTACTACAACATCTCCTGGAGACACCTTTCATTCTACTTACCATGTTAGGCATTCCTGCCCCAGGAACTGGCTTCTTGTCCATTGAAAACTGTGGTAAGCTATTCTGCAGTCCAGCTTTATTCTGCATCTGAGGCCCAAGTCCACTGGCTCCAATCTGCTGCCCAGTATTCTGACTATATGGCTGGCCGTAAGGGCTGGGATTGCTCATCATTCCCATCTAGGAATTAAAATGGTAAAATGTTCAAGTAAGATAGCTTAAATTCACAATGTAAAAGGCAAACGAATACTTCAGAGAAGCAAGAAGTGATCACAGCCATGAACCAGCTGCAATGCAATACTGACCCACATGCTTCCCCTCGTCCCTTATGTGCATGTATTTAGCCATCGCACAACATTAACTCCTCAATTAGACAGTTCCTATAAACAGTGAGGCTGACTTACCAACCTTTGAGGTCAGTCTTGTCAGAATTGGCCTGATTATTTCTTTATAGACGATTTTGGTCAACATACTTCTCATTTCAGCTTTCCCAACCACAAATTTGTACCATGGACTATAAAACTCACAAGTCTGGTAGCATTTTTGTGCTCCCTGCATCTGTGCAGACTCCAAATGGAGACAAATACCACCTTCATTCATATAAGCAGGTTTTATCCCAAAACCCTCCTACCCAACTGTCAGCACTCCCACAGCTCCTCTCCAGACAGCCATAACAATGTATGTCTGCGTTTTTAGTACACAACAGTTTTCAATTTAAGAATATGCAACACGACACACAACCACCCAGGCACAGTAACTCCTTTGCAGTGAGCAGTACTAAAGGTCAAAAGAGATGGTAGGAAGGAACTCTGTAAACAAAACAAAGCTATTGAACCATTCATCCACAGGGGAAGTAGATTCATATTTTGCTCAAGCTATATGCTCCTTTCTGCAATATGCATCATCTATTTGCATATTCAACACTGTTAGCATACCAGAATATACCATTTGTTGCCCTGGAATGCCCCAAAATCTAAAGAACAGTTAGGATCAATCCTGCCAATAAAGCTATTTGTCCTCTGACTTTTTTTTTTCCTCCTTTCCTTGCACTCCCATCTATTCTTGTCCTGGGTTTGGCCAGGACAGGGTTAATTTTCACCGGACTCCAGGAAGGGGCACAGCCAGGGGCTGGGGGCTGACCCCACCTGGCCAAACAGAGCCCGGTATTCCATACCATGTGACATCACACTGGGTTCCGGTGGGGGGGGGGGGCAGCGCGGCAGGAACTCTCACAGCTGGGGAGCGCGCAGCGCCGGTCTTGTCCAGGAGAGCAGGTCTGTTGTGCGAGTTTGTGTTGTATTTTTCCCTTATCTGTATCGTTGTTGTTGCTGTTCCCTCTGTTTGCTGTTCTGTTAAACTGCCCTTATCCCGACCCACCAGTTTCTGCCTCTTTCTTTTCATTCTCCTCCGCATGCCGGCAGGGGGAGGGGCAGCCGCGTGGTGCTTTTGTTGCCAGCGGCAGCCGAAACCAAAACAATTCTTCATGGAAAATTTGGCCTTTTAAGACCAAAAAAACTAGACACAGAGGACCAGGAAAACTGGTCATCTTTGTTAAGACTACCAAGTTCTCACCATTACTCAGGCAGGATCCTAGAGGAGCCATAACTCATAATTAAAGGCACAAAAATACTTTAACAAGCTGTATTGTTTCAACTGACATTAACATTTGACGAGACAGTGTCCAGTCTCCTTGATGCTTTTTGGTTCAAGTCCAGACATTTTCCTGCACCCAAAAAAGTGCATACAAGTTCCTGTGGTAGGTTTGTTTCTAATCACTCCTACATTTATTCTCAAAGCATCCTCCCCTAGTAGAAACACCTTGCTTCTGCTCCTTACCAGGCTTCTCCAACCTGCACAGAGAAGTAACCAACATGACCAGAGATTACCTGTGATTAGTCACTTTCCTTTTTCAGGTTGAAACATCTGCCTATCTGTTATAATGGCCTTCAGTTTGCATTTACAAAACAGAGCAGGATCAAACCCAAGCTACCAGAAAAGGAGCACAAAACTCACTAAAGAACCTGTCACTTTAGACATCTGATATGTACAAATGAATTCCCTTGAGCACAGCCCCCCTTTTCCACACACAAGCAGTAACCATAACCACACAGCAGTAACTCATTAGAGAGCAATGAAAAGAATCTCAACACATGGCAGATAAACAAACTATGCAATGATCAAGCAGAACTTAAAAAAGTTTCCTTTCCTCTGTCTCCTTTGGCAGCACCCCTGCCATGTCTTGACTGCAATGAACACACATATGGTGACCGATGCGGCAGCTGCTGCCACAACCAGAACAGGTAAGACAAACTTTTTGTGTATCTCCCTCAGAAGACTAATAAGATCTCACATGCAAGTTGAGTGGAAGGGAAAGGGAGAAGAAAAATGTAAGGAGTCAGCAAACACACTTTCAGGACTTTCCCCCATCATCACTGCTGCCTGAAGTTGACCAACAGGTTCAAGACTTGGTGAAGGACTGATAGTGGGAATTATGTCCTTAAGAAAACAAGACATGTTTTCCTGTAAGATAGCCTGATCCCTTTGACTCCAAAAAGGGTTTTGAAATCAGGAACATCCCCAAAGCCAGAAATTTCTACAGAAAGTTTTCAAGTTTGTTAACAATCATAGCTCCCAAAGTTAGAAGTTAGCTGACACCTGAGAGTACGCTAAAGCACACTATGTTGGCCATCACTAACACTGACCCTGTATGTCTTCTGCAACTTATGCTGCTATCAGCCTTAAAAAAAACAACCCTTAACCAAACAATTCAGAATGGAATGCTGAAGGCACATTTTCACACCCTGGTGTCACAGGGAGAAACCCAGATGCCCAATCCAGACAACTGGGGACTTCACACATTGATACCAAAGGATTCAGACTAACCATAGCCTGATGAGCAAGCTCTGTCATGACTGCAGGGGGAGAAACCCAAACATAAGACTTCAAAAAGCACCTTTGCTACGTCACCCAAAATGGAAGCTTTCTGATAAAACTCAGGGATGAGGTTTGACCATGCCAGTCAACCTTCATATCTGCAACACAGTAGGACACAAACTTTTGTGAAGCATCTGGCTTTTTCAAATCTACTGATCAAGCTGGCCCAGCACAAAGATCTCTGATGTTTCCTCAAGTGTGAGCCATTGACACTGCTTGGGGTGAAAAACCAGCCTCCTCAAGCAAGGCTGTCTCCAGGGCAGAAATGCAGGGCTCCACTCTCCACATTGCTAAGAACCATCATCTGCCCCACCAACGGGCCTTCCTCCGCCCTGCTGTACCCAGGGACCTGGCAGCAGATGACTACATGCCCAGCTCAGCGCAGCTGCTCCCAACAGGGGTAATCCTCAGTTCCCCATCTCAGCTTACGGGAGAGGCAAAGACCAGAGAAGCACAAGCCAGGTCAGAGGGCAAGCATGCCAAACTGACTCAAAGCCACACATTCAAGCAACACCCAAGAAGGATGCTAAAAACCAAATGCCATAAGGTCTACTGGAACAAATCAGCAGCCATCACTTGGTCCGTGTGAGACACTGACACCCACCAGATCCACAGCTGAACCTCACAGCAGCCCCCTGTCCTGCTGCCACTGACCCACTAACCTGACACCAACAACCTGCACGCAACTCTAGACTGAGTCAAGAGAAGGGTCATTTGGGACATTCTTCACCTGGCACAAGGTGGACTTGTGACCCCAGCACAAGCAGCAGGACAATGCTCATGTTATTTGCTGCGACTTGTTGAGAAACATGAATAATAAAAGAAAACAATCAGGAACAAATGGATGAGCTCATGACTACAGACAGAAGGTGAAAATAAACCTGTATAATTTTATCAATAGGAAACAACCAGAAAGACTGACATATAGTTCATCATCATATTAATGATCTGTTGGGAGCAAGGGGTAGATAACGATAGAGTGCAGAAGAATCAGCCAAAGAAAGGCGGTGTTAGTACCACTGCATGAGACAAGTACAAGGCTTCATCTGCAGTACCACGCAAAAACATATGTGGCTGAATCATAGCTACAAGTCAGTGAGTGCAGCCCCTCCTCACTCCTTCCTGGCCACCACCTCCTTCCACTGCTCTTCCCATTTCTTATCTAGCCCATCTGTTGTTTTTCTTCCTCTCCTCACCTCACAGCCTCAACTTACATGTGAGTTTCAAGCACATCTTAGTTCCTCAACACACCCTGTCACGCAACCGGCACACAAATGACATGCAGACAGAATTGCTTCTTTGCATGTCAGTGACTGCTTACATCATACACAGAACTACAGCATTAGACCACAGGACAGAAATGGCGGATTATGACAGTACAAGTTTATGTATACCAGGTGACTCCAAATCAATCATCTACACTGACATTTGGGATTTCAACTCCTAAAAAAGTAACACGTGCAACTAGAAAAGTTGGGAAGCACACAGCTAATGTGTAAAGCCAGTGTTCCACTGTACTGCTAGCCAGTGTTTTGGCAGGAGAAGAAGACGACACTTCAGTAACTCCACAGGACAACAGAACAAAGCAGCAATATCACCAATTTTGCTTTGCAAATTGACTAGGCACTTGGAGCTCATCTTTACTGTTAGAAGAGCATAACACCCTCCTTCCCAACTAGTTAACATCACAGGAAACTTAAGCTATTCCTCTGTACAGACCATTGCAGACAACACACCTCTGTTGTACTGAGGGAGAACTCGGAGGCAACCCTCCCACCACGTAAAGGGGCTGACTTGGCAAGCTAACATGTTGAACACAAAGTCTCCAGTCTATTTTCTTCTCCTACTGAAGGATAGCTCCTGGGTAATGAACATTTTTTGCAGCAACAAAGGAAACCTACAGAAGTTATTACACAAACTTCCACGTTAACAGCAACACAGCACTAAATTTACCAATTAAAAAAGCCTGGCTTTTAAAAACAACTGCTTAGGGTCCTCTGTTTTCATCTACTTTTTGAAGATTTGTAGGTGGGGAAAAAACAAAAGCAGATGGGTGGAGAGATAAAACAGTCAGACATCACTGTTGTCAGATTTTGCTAACTCCACCGCATGAAGTGAAACACAGGCTCCCTGCCAACAACAAAACCAATTGAAGACATTCTGGAATTTCAGCCTCCATTTCAGACTGTTCTTTCTCATCCGGCAGTTTCAACTCCTTTATGAGGGCTATACCCACCATACTTACACTAGAAGTCTCTCTCTTATCAGCAATTGAAGAACTCTAAGTATTTTTACCCAGTCTTGGACTATGAACTAAAAAACAGAAGTTATCATGTATTTGGTCCGAATATACCCAAAAGCACAGAATGTTCTTACTTCAGATGTTCAGCACATTTTGGAATTTAAGCAAGCGATGAATACTATTTAATTTTGGACTACATCAGCCAAAAGCTTGATTTTGTGTCCTTTCCTTACCTCTCCTAGATAAATGAGTCTATTATAGTGCACAACTCTGCTTTAGCTCTGATAAGTAAGGATTAAAAAGTTGCATTTCACTCAAATACCCCATACGTCAATTTTTGACCTCTGAATATAGCTTTCTGAAGATCAAAGTAAATATTTTTTTCACAGCCAAGGAATAATGAATGAGACATTATATAATTCCAATACAAGAATACTTCTAAGTAGTTATATATTTCTTTTCCACTGCAAACTGCATACAAATTTTCTAACGCAATAAAGCTTTGCAACAACTTTATCAGGAAAAAATATCTGAAATGACCAGATCACAAAATCAAGTCATTACTAGACATATATATGTATCAGAAACATTGTTAGAGCACACTGAGCTTAAGCAAACAGCTAAGATCAAAGAACTTTATTGTTAATGACACTCACAAGACACTAAAATAATTTTACTTAATACATTAAAGCATAGCAAAACCATTAATACACACCATAATTTTCATTTGTGTTTCAAACACATTTACAGACTATGTTACTTATCATTCCCAGCCCTCCAAGTGGACTGACGTTAGGCATTCCAAGATAGATCCATTCAGGTATTGCAAAGCACCTTGGAAAAACTTTCCCCTTCTTAACCAAGAAACACAAAATACCCACCTAAATTGAACTGAAACATTAAGTATTTTCTAGGCTTTTGATCAAAACACTAAAAACTTGAGAAGAAATACTCAAGTGGCTCCCTACTTTAAAAAAGCTAATTGTGCATGACAAAAATTCACTTTAGACATCCCATCACTTAAACCACGAGGTCTTTTCTCGTCTTTTCAGTGACTCATGACAACAGTCTGCCAATCTCCTAAACTACACAAGCACATCTATTTCCCTCTTCAGTATAAAAACCACTATTTTAGTCAGCTTTCTGGTTTACTCTCCTATAGACAAAGCCTTTGTAAATTTTAAAACTAGAACCGAGCTGGATTAAGAACCCAATATTTGTCTCCATGTGTTTACGGAAGCATTCATTCTCCACCATTAACTCGAATACCTATTCCTTAACAAAGCAAATGTATGCCTTCGCACATACAGTGTATCATCAGTCCATTCAAACCTGTACGTGCCTCTTAGTATCTGCTACAGCATAAACACTCAGCTGATCTCAGATAACAAATACTTCATTAAGTGCAACACAGAAAAAAGCACCACACCATCTAAAAGAGTGTCCTGATAGATTCCCATCACACTCAACACCAGCATCACATTAGACACGAAAATATATTTGTGGACAAAGCATAAACCAGAATAAAACACAATCAAGTTACTTCTTAGTGTTATTAATAATCTATACTGCCATAAGATATCTAAAATAGGCATTTTAACCTAGCAATAGTCTGGCTTGTTGTGCAAGATGATTTCCGCCTCCCATGACTGCCACAAATACCACTTTAGCAGCATACAAACTATTTACCACATGATCCAGGAATCTTAAAAAAAAAAAATCTCATTCTATAGAACCCACACTACAGACAAATAAATCTTACAAGACAAAGCCAACAACCAGAAGGAAGGTAATAAAGTCAAGTTTAGCTTGTCTTACCTTGTTCATGGCTCCAGGCTGTGGCCCTCTCAGTCCAGCCTGCCCTCCCATCTGCGGAGACCCTTGTTGCAGTGTCTCGGCCAACAAGTTACCAGCACTACCCATTCCTGAGTTTGGGTATGGCATATTGGGTCGCCCTCTGCCTGCTCCAATTGAACCGTTCATGACTTGACCCTGCATCATCCCCTGTCCGTTGCCTGCTGCCAACATCCCAGGATTCATGCCAGCATTCATCCCTGTGTTCATTCCCATGCCAGGCTGGTTAACTGGACTGTTAACTGTTGGCATCATTCCTGCTGTGGATTGGGCTGAAGGACCCTGGTTTGGTCCACTTGCACCCATCGCCATGTTGGGAGAAGTCAACCCAGCCTGTGCCATGGGGCTTTTCACCATGCTGTTTAACATTCCCATTCCAGGACTATTTTGTTGGGTCTGACTGGCCATGCCCTGACCAGGGCCACCAACCCCCATATTGAGATTTGGGGAGCTACCAGCCCGTAAAAGTTCAGACAGCTGCTTGTGTTTAGAGGCAGCATCTTGTGCCAGGCCAAGGCTCGTCTGCAGCTGATTAATGTCACCACCATTAGTGAGTCCCAGTTCTGTGGAGCTGATCAGTTCATCTGGCAAGTCATGTTCCAGATCAAAGAGTGATCCAAAATCTGAAAAACAAACCAAATTCTATATGAGATCGGAGTAATCAGTAACATCTCCAAGAAGTCTCGTTCATTACTTTCTTTTTTTTGTTTCAAGTAATCAGCAAAACTTCACTTTCTATGTTCCAGTAAAATACCTGTATCAGTTGTTACTGAAAATGATCCAATTTCTTACGATAAAAGTAATTTCTAAACTTTACAGAGTCTACTTCACTCTTCTACAACAGACTGTGTTGAAAGATCACCGGGTGTCTCAGACTATGATCTCTCAATGTGAGAAATTTGACAAGGAAGGAGAGAAAAAAACTGTATTAAAAAAAATCCACAGAGTTAGCCAATGGAATTCGGTAACAATTATTACAAATAATTAAAAGGTTCATGGGAAAGCACTAGCTTTAATTTGTAACTTTCACTGAACAGTTATTTTTGGAACAGACACAACTAATACAGTTTCCAAAAAACTGTTTACTATTTATAAATAATAAACAGAGGTTTAGTTGTGTTTTGTTGTTGGTTTGGGTTTGTTTGTTTGTTTTAAATCTTCCACATCCAGTCATCCCCAGCAAAGAATTGCAAAGTTCCATTGAACTTCACTGGACAACCAGTATCTTCCCATTACCAACATTGTCAGAAAACTATCAAAGTAATCCTCCTGGCCACAAAGCCGTAAAAAACCACTAAGATTAAAAATCAAATTCACATCTCAAGAGCCCATGCAAAACATTCCCCAAGGTAACCAAGTCAAGAAAGATTACTATTTGGGATATACAGATACTAAAGTATTACACAGTACCCAGAATCAATTTGCTCAAGAAAACAAGAAGTTCTTACGTCTGCAGAAATAGCATGCACCTTGATCTGTATATTTAATCTACGGTAGTTAAAAACAACCTAGAGAGTTTACGGCTAAAAGCTGAGCCACTGTACAATGTAGCTACACACAACTAGGCTGTAAAGCTTAATACTTGGAATCTGAGAACACCTAGTAAAGGAGGGGTTTATTAATCTTAACTATTGGAATAGTTCAGCACCAGTTCTGCCAGAAAGGTCACTTCACGGATGCTCTGTAGGAGGGAGTGCACTACACTTTTCAAAACCTTTAGATCTAGACAATGACCTAAAATACCACTCGTTATCTCAGCAATTACAACTACATTTAAAAGGAAATGTCAATTACACTGAATTCTAGAGAGGCTGGCAAGATGACTTAGTCCAAATAATAATGGAGAAAAACTACAGTTAAACAGCAGTAAGTCAGAAAAGCTCATCAGCATTAGAAATCTGTTCAAAATGTTTCACATGATACCATACCCAAACTGCCAAAAGCCAGTACTAACAGAGTTTCTACAACTTCACAACTGTTATCACAGATAAGATCACAACTTAAGAATTCTGAAAATATGGTATGAGGTTGGCAAGAATGCAGGTTTACCACAACAGAGGAAATTTTATACTCCATTTCTATATTCTTCATTACTGCAAAGCACCAGAAACAGAATGAAAATTTCCACTAAAGAACTATGTTTTAAACTATTCAAATCAGTTAGCCTATTCTTCAGTAACGTAAATCTCATGCTAGAACTTATGCTTTGCAACACATACTAAGGACTGATCTTTTATTTGCATCACCGGTACTCTTCAGCATGAGTGGTTATTTTTGAAGATTCAAAAGTGAAGGAAGAATCAGAAAAGTAAAGCTTTGACCAAGTTCTCCTCCATTTAAAATTCTGAATTTAGAGTTTTGTGTCAGTAGACTTATCTCAGAACACACATCTCCCCAAAACCTTACAATGCTCAGAAGTTAGCTTAAGAATTAAATATTGATGAACATGGGAAGAGTTACAGTGGAAGAGACCCTCAAATTAGACAGGAGATCAAGGAAACTGAGAAAGCAATCAAAAAAATACATGACTGTTTAAAATAGCTTCAACAGACATCATGCCTGTTAGAGTGCCTTTAACAGGCAAATGTCGAAGCACTACATCCAGAAAACACTCTGGTTAATAACCTGACAAACAGCCCAAGAGTGAGGAAGGAGTAAAAAAAATATGATCAGCAATTAATAAGCTAGTACGTCATCCAGAAAAAAAAAATCTCCCTAATGATGAACAAACAAAACTGAAAATGAAAGTTAAGTGTCTGCGAAGAACGTGAGCCAGCACAAACCCTGTACCTACAACATAACCATAATGGCAGCACACAGCAACCTCCCATCTGCAAACTGGGCAACAGCTGTTGAGGCAAATATGCCCACACAGCTCAAAGGCCAGTTTTGTGACCAACTGTAGCTTGGGAAAGAACTTCCGCTCTTGAACAAACACAGCTTCCAGGACAAGGCAAGTCCCAACATAAAAATCCCCACTTCACCTTTCTTGGGATCAGATCATTGTATATTAAGCCTTTCACAAAACCACCAGGAAACTGATCAGTAAATGTCTAAGTATGAAGAACTAATTCATTTTCCCCAGCCACCACCGAGTATTTTCTGAGAAAGACCCATTTAGATGATTTCAGATATAATACTGCAAAGGGGCAGTGCAATTCTTGTTTTCAGAGACAGAGATTTGCTCAACTTTCTTAATAAGAAAATATTAACCTGCTTCCCTGAAGACTTCATTCTTTCTTAAGTTCCCCCTCCTGATAAATAAGACGACAATTTGAGTTTTAAGGCTTACTCACTCATATCCAGCTGAAGTATCTAGGTACAAGCTACTTGAGCTCCTTGGCCTGTTCATTCTGTGCCACCCGTGAACAGGAAGAAAAATGTCATAAAAACTCAAAGCGTTTTAATTCTTTTCATTGATATCTGAAAACACAAGAAATCAACAGCTATATAAAAAACCACACCCAAAATTAAATAGTTGTGAGATAATCCAAATCAGATTGGTTTTTAAAAACATGTAAACTGTTCTTTCCGTATAAGACTAACTTGTCAGCATTTTTAATCCCAGAGAATACACAACAGAAGATTCATCATAAAAAAATACTATCAGCTACA
Source organism: Opisthocomus hoazin (assembly GCF_030867145.1). Taxonomy (NCBI): domain Eukaryota; kingdom Metazoa; phylum Chordata; class Aves; order Opisthocomiformes; family Opisthocomidae; genus Opisthocomus; species Opisthocomus hoazin. Next base: position 17,251,158 of record NC_134421.1, on the reverse strand, counting down.
AGCCAAAATCATAAGTTGTAAATATTAACAATTAAACATTCTGGTATGAGTTTGCTCTTTTTATAAGTTCTTTTCCAAAAACAAAACTTCAAAGTCTTCTTCAGCCAGTAGATAAACAACTAAACTAAAAAAAAAGCAAACCCCCCAAAAAACCAACTTTCAGTTGTCTGGTCAACTCTGAAAATTACATTTTTAGTCAACCGCCAGGAAGTAGAAGTTTTCAGATACAAGACTGAAACACGAACAGTCTCAAAAGACCATACAGATCAATAAGAATTTGTGTATATCTAGCAACAGTTGCAATCCATTTCACAGCCTTATACATACAACAGGCATCCTGAAGTCTGCTATAGAGAATTCTACCTATGACCAGTTCAAAAATTGACAAGGCTGGGCCAGATAGCTCAGAGACTATGTGAAAATAATGCATGTATGCTGACACCAGAGCCAAAGGCATAAGGCATAGCTTAAGACAATGGCAATAAATATTCAGAGATCTGATTGACTTTCCAGTACACTGAGTCCACTGCTAGCCTTGCAATCTGTGTCACCAAGGAGGCACATCAAGATTTCTTACTAACAAAATAAAGCTTGTGGGAAGGTGAAGGAGGCAGATTAGTCCTGCAAAGGCTTTCTCTACCTGATTCATAATCCCTAGAGATCTTCTGGTATAACCAGACAGAAAAATTTGGATGTAGCAGGAAAGACAGTATCTGGCCTAAGAGCTCAAAAACATCCAGCAATACGCAGGCAGTAAGTGGTAGACCTAAATCTTGACCTCAAAAGACAGGCACAGAATGATTCCATATTACATTATTTATGGTATTATTAGTGTATTTCTTTCCATAGGTAACAAGAAGATACAGAATAGATGGCTACTGCCACCTAAGATTCAAAAGGAAAGAGAAGGAAAGTACGTCCACAAAACAGCATCTAACTAGGTAATCAGAAAGTCTTAACCTGAGGTAGTCTCAACACGCAAAGGCATAGAATATTTCCTTTTAGGAACTGTACCACTACTGCACACTTAAGCAAGTCTTTTTTTGTAGAGTCAACAAACTGGCCTGACTTGCCCTGACTACATTAGATCTGTAATGAGAAAGTGGGTCAGAAAAGGCAGTAGATGGAGCAGGACCATTTCTTTCAATGGCAGTCCAGTTAGACTGGATTAAGTAATATGAACTGCACCCTAAACTGTGAGAAAGCAACTTCAAAAATCAGTGTGCTAACTTGTGTTGCATACTATAGATATTTTTTTCTTAGTTTTGGACCCTGCTTCTAAGAAGTCTACCTTTGACAGTGTCTGATCTGCAGGACGCCAGGAAACTGCCAGACTGAGTTGGAAACCCACTTGGCACCAAAATGGACTTTAAACTAGTACAGATTTAGAGCGTGTATTCAAAATCCTTAAGTCAATAAGATAGCGGTGCCTTATCAAGTGATCAATTTTCAAACGAGTTATATTTATTTCATGCTAGTTTTACGGCAAGAGCACCTGGCAGCACAGTGATGTCACAGCTCTTAAAGCATGCAAGGCAAGGCAGAGATTTCTGACAATATTACAACCAAGGAAAATATATCCATACTAACTACTCAGAAAGAAATCAACATGTGAATTCAAGTGGCACATGCTGGTTTCTTTTGCATGCTTTCTACCCTACAGTCATGATTCAGCTGTTTTCTCATTTCTGCATTAAGACAACAGACCTCTAGTCACCTTCCAGAAGAAAACAGGCATTTCTATCAATATGGAGATTATCTGATCCTAGCAAACAGGTTGCAGTGAATAATACTAGCTGTCTAAGAACTTGCCCACATACTACAAAACAGCAAGAATGCTTTACTCTCATGTGTACTATACCCTCAGACTCAAGACGTCCAAGCATTCAGTCTCAGAGAAAAGTTGATACAGCTGAAGAAACATCATCATGTCTGAACAGTGACATCTGGAGAACCCTGCATGCCAGACATGTAAGACAATAGCTTACTCCAGTGCTTACCTCATGATCTTACAGAGGTAAGAGACTTCACAGTTCCTGTCCCTGCATCCCATATATTACATTATATTCTGAACACAGACATATCAAATTAGAAAGCTGCTGAACAGTCACCTTTTCGCACAAGTGTTTCTGGGCTCCAGAAACCTATCAGAGGATCAAATCACATCACAGTCGTTAGGTTCACAATGAAACAAGTAGACAAGGCTTAATACAGGACACTGAACGCAAAGCATGCGACAGGGTTGAAAGGAGCTATGGATGACGTTGGACTACACAGAAAACATGATACCTTCGCTGCGCTTTCCGACAAAGAATAACAATAAGCTGCTGAGGGCAGTATCTTCCCTGCACGGCGACACGAAAGCTACTCAGGAATCAAACAGGGCCTAGATGTAACAGAGAAAAGTGCCCAGAGGATGCAACCAATATTCCAGTGAAACAAGCCATCCAAGCTTGCAGTCAGGTACCAACATTACAGGCCCTAAAATGTATTGTCTGAAATGCCCTTTAAAAAAAGCCAGAACTCAAAACACAAAAATAAAAAATGCAGAACAAAACAAGATCAGGAGACGCATTCTCACAAGAGGATTCTCAGGTATCCATGAAAATGTAGAAGCAAAGGTGAAGCACTGACTTGAAACAAAGTGCTAATAAAGAAAGTCATCATTTCCCAAGGCCTCTGCAATGGCAGAAAATTAATCTAGACATGTTCAGACATGGGGGTAAAAAAAAGAAAATGGCTACATCTAAGAAAGAGTCAAGAACTCTAAGACTGCTACCAGGTGGGTGTGAGAGAACTTTGCTATACAGCATTTTGGAGATCAGGTTTATTCTGACTATTAAAGCCCATTAAGGGGAAGGCTTTTCATGTAGATCCTCTGCGAAGCCACAATTACCCAATGGTAATACAAACTCTGCCAAACCATTTTTTCTAACTTAAAATGTAGAGTTAATTTAAATTAATCTACTAATTCAATGCAAAATGAAGGAGCAAAAATATTAAGGTCTAGATTCATGATTGCAACTACTGCTTCCGAAGTCCTAAGACATCAGTCCCTATATAAACCTAATCATCACTCACTCCCAAAGTGGAAGTATGATGCAGAGGTCTTCACTATTGCTTACGCAACAGCAACTGAGAACTCTTATTCCGCATTACTTGCTATTTGGGTAACAGTCTTCAACATTAGAATTTGATATTAATTTTGTTCCCTGCAAGAAACTGGGGAAGCATTGCCTCTTTCCTTCAGTACTAATCCAGGAAAGACCTGAATTTGTTCACCACATGAAGAAACTTCACAATTTGAAGTAAGACTGCAAACAATACGAGCAGAAAACATGTCTAAAACAGATATACTCAAAACCCCTGCAAGACAACAAATAGAAAGGCACAAAACGTGTTTAGCGTGCCATGGTAGCACACAACTTCAGGCACAGGGGTTTTTTTGGGGTTGTTTTGTTTTTTTTTCTAAAAAACAACCATATGTTTGTTGGTCAAAAGTCTAATTCACCATCTAGAATGTACATGATTTCATTATTAGTTGTATCCTAATTCCTATTCAAACACTGGTGTCAAACACATCAACTCTTGCTTCAGGAAAAAAGTCTCAACTTCGCAAATTCTCAGTAATCTGCAAGTTTAAGCCATACTTGTCCCAAACTAATATCAACAAGAATGCCAATTTTAGCAGACTCTGTTTCATGCATTTTTTTTGCAACTTCAGAAGAAAATTGCATTTATAACAAACAGTTTTCATTTTTTCATTATAATATTCAAAGTTCTTCAAAAAAACCAGTATTTAGAGATACAGATAATAGCGGGCATTTATCACTGAAAACCATAGTGAAAATTCAACAGTTATGATTCTCGAATACGGAATTGTAGCTGTTCTAGGCAAACAGAAGTGTTGTAATCATACTGAAAATAGTGTACGTTTAATGTTTTAACATCACTTAAAGGGGAATTTTGCAGACACTTTTATTCTATTCACGCTTTTACCTAACACAATGCAAAGGTACTAGTCTTGTCATCACTGGTGACCCAAATAAGATGAAGTTTTGACATTTTAATTCCAAAATGAAGTCACACAGTTGTTAATTTCCTTGTAAAAATGTTGCCATTTGCACAAATTTCACTGAGCTACCTTTATCTTTAGTGAAAAGTCTCTAAATCAGTACTCTTATTGCCAAGACTACCCTGTGTATGCCACTGAAATTCCTGTAAGACCACTTAAGTTACCTACTGTCTGTGGCATCGTTAAATATTAAGAATGGCATTTCATCTGGGAATCTGATAAATTGTGGACCACTCTGCACACAAGTCTGGAAAGTTAGAGATGCCTTGCCAGTCTGCTATATTGGTGGGCAAAAAATGGGTGCGTGCAGATAGGAAGGGAACACACATATGTGCACAAACTCACAGAATCAGTTTCATTTTAGAAGTGATTACAAATCAGTTTCAAGAAAAGAGTAAAGTTCATTTTATCGTCAAGTTAACAATGATTTCAAAATGATGCAATCTGCATATACAATTACCAAAAAGTATGTTTTCCAGGTATTACTGATTTGAGTTTATTCAGCATTACTCCTAAGTGAAATCAAAAAGCAATGTTGAATTTATGTAAAAAAAAAAAAAAAAAGTAAACAAAAAACCAAAGTCAGTAGATCAGAATTCCTTATCCTGAAACACAGAGCTCCTGAAATCATATTCAGGAATACATAAAAGACAGTTTAGCTTCAGCAGAATCTGTACTGAGCAAGCCACACACCAGCATTTTGCCAGAGTTTTAGTTTTTATTAGAATTCTGAAAAAAGAAAAGAAAAAGCTGAGAATTAGATTATTTTAGTTCATTAACACAGTGGGAGTATGTTGTAAAAGACATTATCTCTTCACTTGTATTTGGGAGTTCTACAAAGCAAGAAACCGTACATCATGATTCTGCAAGCAAACAGATACAGTTTAAAACTCTACTTACATCTCTTTTGGAACTACAACGAAAGGTGCAGCACAGAGGTGTTTCACACCATCATATGGAAAAAAGGAAAATCTCTCTCTGTTCCATCTCACAGCCACCAATAATAGGAAATAACCTGAGCTGTTTGTGAAGGTCCTATACCCAACTTGCACTTTTTTTGTGCAAATCCTAGTTCGGACTATGATTTCATCTCCTTGCTGTTCCTATAAACACATCTGACATCACCAACTAAACCAGAAGCGACTACGATTTGAGTTCATCAGAATTCAACACTCTTTTTACTGATTTTCTTCAAAAAGTTTGGGAAGAAATGCATGCTTGAAGAAGAATGTATCATACCAAGTTTTAAAGAAAACTTTAGACTCATACGTAAATCCATTTTAAGGAAACTTGTAGCTAATTCAGGAAGAGAAAGAAATCGTGTTGCCAGATATGTCACTTACTGCTCATGGAGAGGATTACTGTCAATTGCCCTAGTTCAGGTCCTACTTGAAGTTCTACAAATTCATATGCAGACACCAGCCTGTTCCCACAGTTTAAGACAGAAATGCCAAATGCTTGGAGACAGGTATGCATTGTTTATCTGTTAGTGAACTCTACACAGCAAAACCACTCCATTTGTCAAATAATAAATCTAAATGACTTTTGGCCAAGCTGTCTCAGAGGGGGCACTAGTCAGGGTGACAAGAAAGGTTAAAACAGTAATATCACATTGTTGAAACCAGCACTGAAAGGCTGCTTCTGCTGAAGCAGCTAAGCAAGACAGAGGTGACACACTGGAGATAATCAAGCAACTGACAGAGAAGATGCAAAAAATACACCCTAAATCATACAAAATTAAAAACTAATAATAAAATCATTTTCTCCAAGTCATAAAGGTACAAGAAATCAGAATTCCTACAGTAGAAGTTCAGCGTTTATCCCCGGTACCTTATGAAACCCCTACCCCCTAAAAACGTACGCTAAACCCTGGAGTCCAGTAGACCCTTCCCAGATAAACTTTGGTATTCTGCAAATACACAAATGACCAATAACCTGAACTAGGGACCCTTGAGACTAAATCCAAAAGCTGCTACAGGACCCTGAAGGACAAGATGCAAAAATTAATAGTATTTTTTTTAATCTAGGATTTAAATTCCCAAGTTCAGCAACACAGGTTTCTCCTCCAATATCAAACTTATGACTATTTTTAAATTGCAATTGTAAATTGGTTCTCTAGTCGAAGTTTCTTTATTTGTAAGTGATCAAAGTTCAGTTTTACATCATTATATGTATTGTCCTTGTGCTGCAGGGGTTGTTTCTTTTAAGAAAAAAGGTATCTTTCTAACACTGCTCAGAGAAAGTACATACCAATGTCAGACACACACACAATTCACTTGTTGAAAGGGGAAAAGAAAGCAGAGTTATAGTAGTTTGGAAATCTACAAGGTTTAATAGTCTTGCAGACTTAAATTCTATTAATTTAAATTTACTCCTAATGCAGTTACTTTGAAGACCTACTTAGCTACAAGACAAAGATGTCCATTTCTGCCACACAAGCATCCACCACTGCAATACTCGATTTACAGTATATGCCATCCATGAAACTATATTTTAGCACATCTCATCTCATAACCAATAATACTTGGGGGGGGAAAAAAGCAAAAAAAAAAAAAAGTGGCTCTCAACAAGAAAAGATAAAAATACTTAACTGATACATGTAAGCTAAATGTAGCTAATGACTTGGTCTTAAACATTAGCCAGAAAACAGATTTGCTGAAAGTACTTAATTTTAAAAGTAGTATATACAAACACTAGGGAAAAAAAAAACATAGCTGTTTGAATACTGAGTTGAAAACCACGCATATGCCTCTGGAAAAGGCAGCGAGACAAGATTAATATGATTCATTTTGAGCAAAGAAACATCCCGATACATTTGGAACAAATGAAAGATGAGTATCAGTCAAAACTGCAGTAATCCAGGTGAGAAGTTTCATTACAAGTCTTAGACCTTTGATGTCAGCGAGAGAAAAGTTTTAAAGGTCAGAAGCTGTTCCTGAAAAAAAAAAAAAAATGAACGTTCAAACTTCACATAAGATGGGTACCGAAAGGGAGATTGAAGATGTGCTATTATTCAGAAAAACGCGACTTCTGGATATAGTAATTCAAGGATGTTAATGCACATACCACAAACACATACACCCATCTCTGATATAACAACGGTTGCCAACTAATTGTAGGAAACTGACTTGCAACGTCACAGCAATCCAGAAATACTAAGCACCTAAAATTCTATTTTCAGATCTAGCAACCCAAGGACATCATACCATACAACCATGCTGCAGCAGACAGTATATTCCATTTTTATTCCTTGACGAAACACGGTTCTGAACCCAGAGCCCAAAAAGCTTTTCTAGTTCACAGAAAACAGGTTATCTCTAAGTGTGGGGGCTGTAAAACATGATTAAACTCTCCCTTCCTGAATATACCACACAGAAATCTGTACGTGGCAATTTCAGCACACCTGCATAACTGCGGGAAAAAAATGAGGGGTTCACAAACAAAAAAGCCAAATTAAAAAACAAAACAAAAAAACCACACTGGTTTAAGGCATCCAGTTAAAAACGTATCTTTAAAGAAAGACTTCCCCTCATTTACTCAGAGATAACTCTTTAGGATGCACTCAAATTATTCTGTTATAGTGGGGGGTGGGAAACAGACTGGTGTACACCAATTTGTTAATACAATGTTTAAGAAAGAAGACTAGGTGCAACATATCAAAACAGTGTTTCTACCAGGAAGGAAAGGTAGGCAAAATGAGCTACACTGGCAAAGTACTTATGTCAGTGTAACCATGCTAGTAGAGAAGAGCTGAGCATCCAGTATCACAAACTCGCATCCCAAACTAAGGATACTCTACCAACAAAAGGCAATCCCACCGTAGACTTGTAACAGCCTTCAGAAAACTTAACCTCTGTACAAGACAGATGTATAATTACCATTCCTCTTTGCAACAAATCTAACATTTAAAGAGGAAAAAAAAAAAAAGTTGTAGAAAAACCTGTGGCAGTTTAAGTAAGGGAATCCACACAGTCCTGCTCCTGAAGCTATTCTAGAACTACACAACACTTGAGAAAAAAAATCAGACTGTTCAAACGTTCTAATATACTACACAACATTGACAATACCAAGACTTTCTAAGTTACTTCAAAATGTACTACAAACCTTTCAGCTTCCCTGTAAGCCTATGTTATTCTTACTTCCTAAAGAAGGAACTGACATTAATGAAGCACCTCAAAACTACACTAACAGAGTACGTTCTATGGCAAAGCAAATTCTGAGCAGGGAACACACAAACCATTTAAGACTTTTAAGACAGAAGGGGATGCAGCACCGCAACAACAGTGGGAAATATAGCTATATGGCTGCTGCCAATAAATCAAATGTTATTAGGACAATCTTTGCCAACTTCTTTTTAGAAGAAAGCCACCAACATCTGAGTTTAGCACACTCCAAATCCAGAATACCAGAATCATCCAGGCCTACAGTGAAAGCATGAGTGAATTAGAGACCCTATTTAGTCTTCAACATAAATACACTTAACACCTGCCAGTTTGGGAATATGTTAACTAGAGTCAGTCACTTTCAGGTATCTAACACACTAAAACAGTATTTCAGATTAAGAAATAAGTCAAAAAGTTAACAGCAAAAGAAACATGCTGAAAGATTCATCAACAGTGCAAGTTTCTTGCCTTTCTCCTTCCCTCACTCTAATGATGCTGTGAATCTAACAGTTTTAAAAAGAGTACTTGAGTAAGTACATAAGCACCATGTTATTTATTTTCTATAATTAACTAAGGAGCAGGGACAATACAACAGATTCTATAAGTGGAATTTACTTAATGAAAGCTCCTCATGCTATTTCCAAACAAATTTAAGGAGCAGATAGGTTAAAAAACTTAAACGTCAAAGCCATTTCCCACAGCAGCAAAAGTGGGACAAAAAAATCCTTGCAGTGTCCAAGCAGCAAATGAAAAATATAACCCTCAAAACATGCTTATTGGATAAGAGGTTTGATTTAATTTGGGAAACAGGTATCATGATGTTAACACACACACAAAGTGGAACTGTCCCAAATCCAGGAAGTAAGTTGCCAACAACAAAAATCTAGAAGAGTAAGAATTCTTTAATAGTTTTTATGTAGCATATATAAAGTGTTTGCACCACTATAAACCTCTCCATAGCTACCAGGTGATGGCAATCTCAATCACTTTGAGAAAAGTTATCCCATTTGTGCACTACTGAAATTGTCCAACAACCCCTAGTGCTTCACAACTGCAAAAAGTTCATTTATTAAGCTGCCCAGTAAGCTAAGAAGAATTAAAATAGACTAAAGCATCCTGTGAAAATCTGCACCTGTTAAACTGAAGTACATTCACAAATCACAAATTATCCAAATCGTATTTGATCATAGATGTCTTAACTTGGATACGTGCACTGATCTGAATCAAAATACGCCTTTAACTTTCACATTTTTCAAGTATCAGGACTTCTCACAAAATACACTTTCATTTCACCTCTCTAAACAGAGCAAGATAACCACAGTCAAGACAAGTTAAAAATGGCTGCTACTGAATAAACTACTGGTTTCCAAGTCCAGCACAAAAAACTCAACAACTAGCTCTAGCTAAAGAGCAGCTTCTCCATCGCTCTTCTACTCTCTTACTACAGACCTGTTGATATTACAAGCAGTCATGTCCTCCAGTTACAACATAATATCGCCTATATCTAATATGCTCTAGAAGTTACACACAAACTTTTCAAAACTAAGGCATCATTCACCAGGAATAGAGAAGTCAAAAATCAAAATTCTGAAGATGATTCCAAGCAGAATCACGTCCACTGCTCAACCAAAACCCGGCTAGTAAAACCTTCTCTTTACTGTCAAATGTGGAGCTTTCTTTAAAAAGAAGCAACCAACTCTTCCTTTTTCTTGCCAGCTGTAACTGCACTGAACAAGGCCACCGGTGGCATCAGAAATGCCACCACTCACCAGACTCTGGCAGGAGAAGGCCTCCTCCATATCCCATAGGCTAAGAAGATCTAAAGCAAGTTCAAAGAAACTCCTGTGGGACAGGTTACCAAGTGCTCTCATAGCAAAATGACACCAAATATTTATCTGCTTCACAAGAAGCATTAAAAAGCTGAACAGCCCTTTGTTACTCCCTCCCCCTCTCCCAGTACAACCAGTTTATATTTGCTGGGGATTAGGACACCTAAAATTTGCAGTCTATAGCCTGCCTTCACAGCATCACCAAAGACCTTTGCAGAACTGCAGAGAAGCCCCTTTATCTTCACGGCCCTTAAGTCTACAGGGGAATTTCAGACATTTTGGTCTCGCTGCAAAGAAATGGGAGATGCAAGATGAACTGCACTCCACATTGATTCTTAATGCAAATAAGGTGAAATAACATTTCATTTCTAAGAAGAGTCTCGATAAACCTTACGCCCCAAGCTTGGGACCTGGATTCTGGTTTTGGCTGGTTTTTTTTTCCTAAAGGCGCTGGTCTATTTGAATCACAAAAGCAGTTTTTAGGTATCCTTCTGCAAGGAAGAGTAAGAAGGATTGTAAAAAGTAAATCAAATAAGCAGACTGCACGTAAGAAGAAGAAAAAAAAAAACCAGCAGATACAAAAATCTCGTTGCTAAATGAGCCTTAAAAAAAACCTGTATACGCAAAATAAAATAAGAAACAAGACGTATTTGTGTGCGTGAACATACACACATAATTCAACAATAAAGTGTACAAAAGCATCATCTTTAGCACTATTTTGTATTTCTGCAACTGACATTAAAGCTACATGCTCAGCAAGGAGCTCAGTAATAACTACTATTGTGGAAGGCACGAAAATGACAAACTGTTAAGTCTTATCCGCAGCTGATCAAAAGCACAATAAACTGCACAGCTTTGCTTTCAATCACTTCCAAAAAACCAGAAGGGCAGAAACATCCGAACACCCTCCCCGTGCCATTAACGCCAACCGGTTCAAACGGAGCGAAAACGGGAGAGAGAGACAGACAGAAAGGACGAAGGCAGGCAGGAGCCAAAAGCAGCGAGCGGGAGGGAGAGATTTAGGCAGAAGAGGGGAGAAAAGCGGAGTACCCGGGCCCCCAGGACTGACCTGTGCCGTCGCTGGCGGACACGGAGAGCGCCGGTGAGGAGAGTTTAGGCCGCTTGGCTGAAGGCGGGCCCGGCTCCACCACATTCTCGGCCATTTTTAATTCTTTTTTAGACAATCACTCCAAGCGTAGAGACGGTGGTGGCGGGGGGGGGTGAACCCCAATACCTTCCCCTTCTTCTCAGGCGCCGAGTCAGCTGAAGAACAACAATAAGGCCGAGAAGGAGCGATGAGGATCTGGCGGAGGAGGGGGGCCAAGTTCCCCTTTTTCTGCCCCTCGGGCTCCGGGAGGGCGGCAGCAGAGAAGCGGGGAGAAGGTGGGAGCTGGGGCGAGGTGGGGGGGGAAGAGGCCTCTTCCCCCGGGCGAAAGGGCTGGGCGAAGATGGGAAGAGCAGGTAAAGCCCCCGCAGAAAAAAAAAAAAAAAAGAAAAAAAAAAAAAAAAAAGGAGGCTGGGGCGGTTTTGGTTTTTTTAGCAAAATTAATCCCGGCTGTTGTGCTGCTGGTGCTTCCTCGCCGCCGCCACCACCACCATCTTCATCCTTCGGGGGGTCTCGTCCTCCTGCTGCCTCCTCACCGCCGCCATCAGCCTCTTCCTCCTCGGCACCGTCCTCCTCCTCCTCATCGCCACAAGGAGGCGGGCGAAGGAGGGGAGAGGAGGAGGAAAAAAGAAAAAAAGCTCACCGTCCTCTAGCAGCGGCTCCTTCCCCCTCCGACACCACCCTGCGAAAAAACACCCACCGCCAGCTAAAGGGCTGGGGGGGAGGCGGCGGTGAGAGGGGCACGGCGTGCGCGGGGTCCCCAGCTCCACTCACTTCTTCCTCGCCTGTCGCTAATGGCTGCAGAAAGGGGAGCCTTAAGGATGAGGAGGGTGAGGATAAGTCCCAGGAGTCTCCGCTTCACATCTTGTTGTGCAGGGAAGGAGGAGGGGTTGTTGTCCTGATGGAGGCAGCACCGTCAGCGGGATGGAAAGGTGGGGGGCGGGTTTCAACACCCTCTTTGCCCCCCCTTCTTCTCTTCTTTCCCCTTCCTCTTTCTCTCGCTCTCAGTAGCGGGCTGCCCCCCCCTCCGGCGCGGGCAGAGGGGCCGATCCCACAGCAGCGGCAGGAGGAGGAGGAGGAGGAGGAAGGAGCCGGCCCTCCTCCCCCCCCCCGCCTACCTTCCCCCCTCCCGGGCGGCCGAGGATGGTCGCGGGCGCCGGGCGCGGAGGGGGCTGCCTGTCTCCGCTCCCACGGGCAACGCGGGGCGCGGAAAGCGAGGGAGAAAAACCTCGGCCGCGGCTCGGGCGCGGCGGGGACTCCCCCTTCGCCTCCGCGAGGGTGGGGAAGGAAGCGAAGAGGTTGGTAGTCGGCAGGGGGAGGCCGCTCAGCGACCCCCCCGGAGGAGCGGGGGGGGGGGGGCAGTTTAAAACGAAAATAATAAAATAGAAGAAAAATGACGGCGGGGAGGGGGGGGGGGGACTCGCCCCGGGGTGGGTTAAATGGCCGGGAGGGGGAGGGAGGGGTGGGGCGGGACGGCGCCGGCAGCGCGGGGGCCGAGCGCAGGCTCCCTACTGCCCCTGCCTGGCGCCCGGCGGCGGCCCGGCCCGGCCGCTCCTGGGGCGTGTGTGGCGGAGCGGGGAGAAGCGAGGGCGGAGAAGAGAAGGAAGCGGGAGAAAGGAGAAGAGAGAAAAAAGGAGGGGGGGGGGGGGGGGGAACGGGCAGGCTAGCGCGCGGGGGGGGGGGGGGGGGGGGGGTCGCGATGGGGGGGGGGCGTCTCGGCTCCTCGCTTCTCTCCCCGTCCCCTGGCCGGGCCCCTGGGTCTCTCTGCGCTGCCCTCCCCCTGGCTCGCCCCGTCCGGCTCGGCCTCTCGCTCTCGCTCCCTCCTCCCTCAGTCGCTCACACACAAACAAAATGGCGGCTGTTGTTTCTTCACTCTCCCGAGTCCTCGGAGGGAAGCGAGCGGCGGCGGCGGCGGCCGCCGGAAATGAGCCAACAGAGAAAAGGGAGCGGGGCCAGTCCTGGGGGCGGGGCCCGGCGGCGCTGGCGCACACAATGGAACGCGGGGGGCTGGCGTGCCGCGAAGGGGGCGGGGTTTGGGGGGGTGGAACCGTCCAGCCGCCGTCACAAGATCGCTTCTGTCCAATCAGCGCCAGCCTCACAAGGCACTTCCGCAAACTCCCGTGGCTCCGCCCCTTAAAGGCGAAGGGGTTTTTTATTTAAAAAAAAAAAAAAAAAAAAATGCTCCTTCTTCCTCCTCCCCTCTTGCTCTTTTCCGTCGGCCGAAAAGCGCACGGCGGCGGGCCCGGGGCAAGGGAGGGAGCCGGCCGCTCCGTCCCGCCGTCCCTGCCCGGTACCCGCGGCCCGGCCCGGCGGGCTGAGGGGCCGGAGCCGGTCCCTCCCGGGTGTCGGCGGCCGGTCTGTTCCCCGCGGTGCCGGCGGGCGAGGCGCTCCTCCCGCCGGTCCCGGGCCTTGCTGCGCCACAGACATGGCAGCCCGGGGCGGCGCGGCCCCCGGGCGGGGATATGGCCCCCCTCACTCCCACCCGACCGGGGAGGAGCGGGGACGGGGAGCGGCACCCGCGGCCGCTGGCAGCCGGGCACTGGCCGCAGGGCCCCGCCGAGGCCCGGCGGGCGGTGAACGTGCGACAGCAAGAGTCGCGCTTCGCGTAGGGCTTAGCTGGGGGGTGGCAGAGCTGCCGCAGGTTTCCAACGACTTTACAACAAATAAACAAAGTAAAAAACCCCTCGCTTTCTGCCACAGAGTAAATAAACCCACAAAACGCGCGCTGTGTGCCAACGGCAGCCCGAGAATGTGCCTGCTCCGCCGAGGCACCAGCTGGCTCCCAGGCTGCGGGCATGGACCAGTGAGGAATCTCGTGGAGTTGTCCTCCACGAGCCATTCCAGAGCTGGACGAGGACTGCTGACCCGCCAAGCGCTGTCCCAAAGCCATTTCAGAGCTGGACGAGGACTGCTGACCTGCCAAGCGCTGTCTCAAATGCCCAAGAGTTCGTCAGTGAGGAAACACCCCATCCCGGCTTCTCCCTTTGGTGCGTTTCGGCTCTTTCGGACCGTGCGCCATTACGGGATAGGAGTGGAAGGGAAATGCGGGCCTGCATATGTTTTTAATGGAAAAACAGCAGTTCCGTTTGGTCCCAGCGGGATGTTTGTGAGGATTTCTCTCGCCACCCAGCTTCGGGGCTGAGCTCTCCGCAACCCTGTGTCTGAGAACCAAAGCAGGTATTTGGGCAGAGTCTAGCCTAAACACCAGAATAAATACCAAGGCGATGAGAGAAGGCATGAGCGGACATTCACAGCCCTGTAACAGTTATCCACCAGCTCCCTCATACTCCCACACTTCAGCTTCCCTTGTTTGGGCTTTATTTCTAGCAAGATTGCTGTTGTCTCCTCCAGCTCCAAAGGGAAAATGCAAACAGTGTTACACTCAAACCGCTCCAAAAGTGCTTAAAGATTATGCATGTATTAGCCTTCTGAAGAAGTCTAGGAGCCATAGGCAGTGCGCAAATCTGTATGTTCTAAAAGAGAGGTGGAGGGGAGCCTTGCAAGGACAAAGAAGTGATAGGAAAATAGTCTGGAGAGCAGAAAGTCTCAGAACTAAAGCTGTCGGGGTTAATAGCGTCAAACCTAACAGCTTCACTTTAGAAACTACATTACAATTCTCACAGTTTTTTTACCTCTTATTGCTACTGAATTCCCCGAAATATTCCAGTTACAGTCTTGTACTACCTCAATTTATTTATTTTGTCACTGTTCCCTTTGCTTGTGCTTTTTTTAAAACAGCTGAGACTAATTTTGTTTTTTTTTTAAGGCATCCTTAGAATTAAAAGTTGACTGAAATAAGTCTATATAAGTTTTTCAGACTCTCTTGAGACCCTTAATCCATAGTTCAATAACGAATTAGTGCCAGCTTTATAAAGACACCAAGGTGCACATAAACACCTAAATGCTTTTAAAAGTCAGGCCATTACTAAACAACAAGTTTGGAGCAAAGCAGATGTTTCAAATAAGACTCTTGTGACACTAGTTCCTATCTAGAGACTTGATCCTACCAACGGTTGCATGTGTGCTTAGTTTTATATAGCACATAGTTCTACTGAAATCACACTGTACTAGTCACCATAGTAAAAGTAAGCACGTGTGTGCTTGCTGGAGCATAGCCTGAGAGATAGAAGTTAAAAGAACTGGGTAGTTATTTGCTACTCCAGAGAGTGTCGGGGATTGGTTAGTTTTGTTAAGTACCAGAAAAATCTGACAAATAAAATAAAGTCCTTTTTTTTGGTGCAGCTTCCCCTCTGCTCTGGCTATCTGTTTATCTGCCCTTCAGATGAGTTCAGGGAAGCATACCTGAACTGTGGGAAATATACACTCTTTGGTAAATGCTACCAAACCAGCATATATCTTCTGGATAGGAATTACAGGTAGAAGTAACTAACCGATATATTCATAAAACCATACCTCTCCCTTACAAGCTTCATAACCAGTAGAATATCTTAGTTCTTCACATATTAGAAATGATAGAAATATAAATGCAAGCTGAAGTATATGTAAAATAAATAGAAAATAATGCTACTTGTGTTTTTTTTCTGAAAAAGAAGGTAATCTAAAACAAGGAAGAAGAAGAAAAAGGAAAACCCAGGAAAACAGAGTTAAGATAAACCAAATACACATATAAATAGACATATAAATAAACACACACCCCCTTCAGCATCTGTTAATTTTTCTGAAACCACTGCAGTTTTCTTTAATGAACCTTAGTACATACACACAACCAACTGTTCCTAAATGCTATCTGCCAAAACAGTAACATACAAAATTACTAGAAAGCAATAATAGAACACAACACATAGTATAAAACAAATACATAAAACTACACAAAAAACACAAGAAAGAGTTATACCATTAAAAGTAAAACAAACCTATTCACCCAACAACTGCTCTTCCTTGCCTCAGTTTCCCCATTCATACAGCCAGGATAGTAGTATTTATCCCTTGAAAGTAATACCTGGAAGAATTAATTAGCTCATTATTACCAGTAATTACAGCAGCCATTACATACTTTGAGATAACTGGATGAAAGCACCAGAAGTCTGATTAAAATGAGAATCCACTCAGGAAAGCAATAAGAAGAGGAATGCAGGGCCTTGAACTTTTATGATGGCATCTAGTTTGGCCTTATCTGGTAGTTACCAAGATTTGTAAGTGTGCCCAGCTGCTTTGAGGGCTAGGAGGAACAAGGTAGGATCCCCTTGTACTGCAGGGGTCAATGTGACGCCCAGAGCTCAGCATCCCAGCGTCAGCGAGAGGCGCAGGCAGAGGTAAAATCATCTCCCTCAGCTCGGAGGGAGCTGGGGCTGTGGCCTTCCCCTTCCAGCTGCTGGACACAGAAGCAGCGTGTGATCTCAAAGTCACCCGGCCAACCTCCTCCCCTCCCTGAAGCCATTTAGGAAATCGCTTATACTAAATAAAACTTCCCCGCTCCCCTTCGGCAGGATTTGCTCTGCAGCCGTGCGGGTGTCCCCAAAAGAGGGGGGCCCATGGGACGGGGGGCAGGAACCCCAGATGGAGCACTCCTATCTTCTCAGCCCGCTTTCTACCTGCAGTTTCTAGCTGTGTTAGCTTTTTTCCTGAGCTTTCCAGGGCCGCTGCACATATCTGGCAGGTAATTTCTCCTGTTCCCTAGCTACCTCCTGCCACCACCTCCTGCTCACAGAGCACCACTCCCGGGTAGCGAAGGAGGAATGACCCCCTTCTTACCGGCGGGGAGATCTGCGTGCAGAGGGTCCTTCCAGGCACAGGTCAGAGGGGCGAGAAAAGGATTTAAGGCTGCAATTTTTTCAAGTAATATCAAGGCACAGCTATATTTCCAGAAAGCAAGGGCCAGCTGTGCCGGAGCGGAGAACATCGCTCAGCGCGGCGTCAACATTAAAACCCAGCAGCATTTTGATACGAGACGAATGTTATTAAAACCATAAGAACCAACCATCCAATAGCTGGTTCTTGCATCTAGCGTATGTATAAAAGAAAGGGCTGGCGTTCTGACAGCAAGCAAAATGCTTTCAGTCCTCGGCTCCAGAAACGCAGGCTTCCTCAGTCGCACAGTTTTCAATAGCTGCAAACACAGAGTTATGTTGCTAAATGTTAAGGGCCGAGCTGTTTACCAGAAGAATGTTTCCTCCCTGGAACACATGGTTTTGCTTAAAAGAAGTTGTCCAAAAAGCCCACTTTATTTCGTTAGCGAATGCAACATTATAGTCCTAACAAACACGCCATGCAGCCTCCCCTTGCGAGGGTGAAATACAAAAAGAGGACAAAAACTGACCTCTCAGTTTAGCAGAGGGGCAGAGGTACGCGCTGCCCAGGAAATACTGCAGCTTTGAGGTCTGGTGATGCAGGGCCAGATCTAGTGCTCTGAAATGTATGTACCTTTATACATTGTCTTCAGATTCCAGTTCTCACTGAAAGCACAGATGTGGCATAGGAGCGAGAGGCTTGCGTGCTCCCCCGGCTTTACCAAGGGCTGGCCAAATCGCTGCCTTTCACTTTCCAGGCTCAGCTTTCCCCTCTGTAACTGGGAGGTAATGCTACTCCCCCCTTACAGAAAGCACATCCGAATCATGAAATGAAAAGGTACTACTCTTGTACATCTTCTAAATGAAATTACACTGAAATTAATGCATTTACATCAGCAGTTGATTTGTCTCAGAGTATTACGGGGATGTAAGCAAGAGGTTCTAGAGTGAAAGGATAGTATTTTTAATTAAGAGCCCTTGAGCTTGCCAAGTGCTTTGAGCTTGTGGAGAGTGAAATGGCGGCAAATTTCTGAACAACCCTGTCAGCTCAGCACTATGTTTACAATGACCTGCTAGAAGTGATCACTGTACGACGGAGCTCAAGTTAACATGGGAAATCTGTGCTGAAAGAATTACAGATATTGTAATGACCCGGAGGAAGCACTCTGTTCACATTCCTCTTACTTCTTTTGACTCTGGTATCCAATGGGAAAGTTCTTGATAAGCTTTATTGCACTGCAGAAGGTATAAACAATGTGCTCTGGAGCCTGCTGAGCTTAAACCCAAAACTTATCTTCTCATTTGTTTCCTGAATTGTCCCACAGATACAAATCCACTGTCCACACATATGCTTATACAGAACAGAATGCATTTATTTCAGTTACACCTTCCCTTCCTTTGCCCTTTTTTTTCATGCAGTGTTCTTTAATTCTTCGTTTTTTACTTCTTACAACATTCTTCTATATGCTGAACTGCAATGTGTTGTTTGATGTCTGCAATCAAAATGCAAAGAGGGGAAAAGTAACAATTATTTCTGATTTATTAGTTTTTGTGCTTCAAGATATAAAGTGAAGATATAAAGTGATTCCTTCCATAGGGTCAGGCAGGAATTTACTCTGCGGCAGAGAAATGTAATGAATCAAGAGGTTTTCAGAACAGAGGGTATTGGCCTTCTGACGGAGCTAATGGGACCCTGTTGTTCACAAGATAATACACTTAGTTAATCAACACAATCTGAGCTGTTTTTACAGTCGCCATGGAAGAAAAATTTTCCACAGGAAATATAGGTCTGGTTGGGTTTTTTCTTTTTCTGCTTTTCTCTAGAAAGGTCTTATACTTTCTTGGCTTTTTGGCATGCTAGAAAAGGCAATGCCTTCAGGAGTGCCTTCCTTCTACATGCAGACAAAAGTCAATAATTAACCACAAACACCAAAACCGATTGATTCTAACACTACGATTCTGTGTAAAACAATAGGGTTAATCCTCAGTTCCTTGCCTTCCTAGTTTAAATGGTCTTATCACTCCTTTTCCCAGAGGTTCCTTCACGAACCCTCACATTTCAACGTCCATGACATTCTTTTCTTTCGGTCTCAAGAGTGGGATGCTGATATCAGGCAGCCCTGGACTTTCTGTTCGCTTCCTCCAACCGCGCCGTACATGAGACACGTGAGCCTCGGAGAACAGAGCATCAGACCCTGATGGTGCTGTGCTGTTAAGAGCCACCAAGAGAGCAACAAGAAGGCAGGAGCTGTAGCGGTCCCCGGCAGCATGCTTCTCCTCCTGGTGCTCTCATGTTGCCTGAAGCCCTGGAAAGATCATTTCTGCAGAGCAAGGCTGGTTTATGATCTGCTTTGCCATATTCACTCCAACCTCTTTCGCCATCTCTGACGCCTTCCCTTTGATCTCAGAATGGGCGTGGGAGAGGGATACCTCAGCGTGCAGTGGATTAAATACACGGAGGTGGACACAAACAGCCCATCGGTGGGATGTCAGGGGAGGGCTGCTTGCCAGGTCCAGCACAGGCACCACAATAAGGGTGCAGCCACCTGGGGGTAAAGCTGAAAACTTTTGAGAGGGCTGAACCGGCCATTAAAAAACTTCCATACACCGGTCGACCCTGGTGAGAAGTGAAGGTCGTGGCTGGCACTGTGTTTTGGCAGCAAGGACTTGCTTATCTTCCGTTAGAGCTGAAGAAACATTTAGGTAACTTTTAGAGGAACATAGAGAGCTTTTCTAGTTATCAGAACAGTAACAATTTCAAGGTCAATGTTATTCCTCTTTTGTCAGTATTTATATGACTGCAAATTTGTTGCTATTTAAGAACTGGCTTCAAGAAAGCCAAAGACGAAGTGTGAGATGCACAATCAACATGACAAAATGACAGAAAGTTTGGTTCTTTCACCTTTGTATATGTGATGAGTAAATGGTTTTGTTTGGGCCTCGTACGAAGGGGCTTGGCCATGGCCATTCTGTGTGGTGCTGCAGGGCCAACCACCAAGGAGAAGTTTCTTGGGTCGACCAGGGCACTGAGCTCCCCTGGACAGGAAAAAATCTATTGTCTCAGCAGGAGAAAAAAGGGTTGTAACATCAACCCCACAACAAATCCTTGCAACACCAACAAGCCCCGGCTTCTACTGCTGCTGCCCCATGCTGTAAGCATCAGCCCCATGTTTGGGAACGGACAGAGCGGACTCTGCCTGGCCACGCTGGTCATGCTCCTGGCACGCCTGCTGCCTGCCTCCCCAGGGAGGTCTTGGTTGTGGTGTCCCAAACAGCTGCTCCGGCAAAAAGGACAGTGCTGGTGGGCATGTGGAGATGCAAAACTCAAAACACCAGAGTAAGCAGCACAATGAAAAGTCTGGCAGCTTGGATGTGACGGTTGTCTTGGCAGCTACGCAGGGTTTTTCTGTCGTTTGCTCTGCTACATGTAGGCATCTGAATTCTTACTAAAAAGAAACAGAGGTGCCCGAGGCCTCTTGTGATTTTGCAGTTTGCTGGTTCATGTGTCTTCCTATCTATGGCACTGCCACAGATATATAAATACATATATGTGTATTTCTATACTTCAGGGGTGTAGAAATTAAATGTGTTTTGGTTAGAACATTCAAACCACCCCAGCATATTTAGCTCTTGCAAGAAAAACCTTTAAAAATTGTTTGCACCAAGGTGAGCACCTCTCTATTCACAGAGGAGTGCACCAGCTGCCAGAAGGTGAGACACACGTGGAAGATCCCCTGTTCCCGTGCGAAGGAGCCGAGCCAGAGGCTAACAACGGTGTCCTGACAGTGCAATACAAAGGGCAAGCGCATGACTATCCTGCTTCAGTGCAAAACAGGCCCGTGGATTCCTCCGTCCCTCCTGGGTATTTCAATTAAAAGCTGGGGAGGAAGTCCAAGAAAATGCCTAAAATGGCTTGAGTCCTTCCTCATGATCTGGAAATGGAAGTCAGCGGTGACTAACTCCAGCCCAGCCACCAAACCCCTCCCTCCCCGACTCTGCATCGCTCCGTTCGTTCCCAGCTCCTCTCCTGCGTTTGCAAACAGTCGGCAGTGGAAACAGTGAAGCAGCCTGGCTTCGAATGCCGGGAACGCACGAGCGGTATGCGACTGCAGCAGTGGCCGTCATCCACCCATCCCAGTGTCTAACTGAGGAAGAAGTGATTAAAATCTGATGGGGACAAGTCTTGATTATAAGCAGAAGAATGATTTTAAAAGAGGCTGCCGCCAAGCCTGGAAACAAAGCCCAATTAAATCCTGCCATTGACTTACATTGGCTTCAAACCAGGCCTCTAATAGCTTCTCCAGTAAAAAAAAAAAAAAAAGCTTGTTTATCATTTTTTAAGCCAGTTCAGGCAATGTCTTCCCACCTCCTCACAAAGCTAACAGATAGCAATATCCGTAAAGAACAAGATTAACTACCTGAGCAGTCAGGAAAGCCACCTCCTATACTCACTTGCGGTGTGATGGTCTCTGTGGTAGGTGCTTTTTTTGCTGCTGATTCAGTTTTCATTATACAGTTGACCTGGATTTGAAAGCATCCACCCTGAAATAAGAGTCACACGGATGTTGGGAGTAGTGGGAGGATGTGATCTGATGGTGGGTGACTCCACGGGCACCAGACCGGTTCCTTCTCTCTCCATGCGCTCCCATCCTGTGCCAAGCATGAAGTTTCAGCCCTTCTGCTCAAAATTTCTAACCATCTGGGTGCAAACACCCGATGGAGAGCCTTTTTGTGGGATTTCAGCTGCCGCTTTCCTTCCACCACCCATCCATCTCACATGAAAGTCCATCGAGGCTTGCTTTTTGTGTAGTACCCACCCCATGGAGGGCATGATCTCTCCTGATATCCATGAACTACAACAATGCGAAAAACAAAGAACAGAGTGGGATGCTTATGATCCCAGTAATGCGTTCTTCAAAATTTTACACTTTAAAATCTCACCTTCTCTTTCAGTTTACTTTGGTTGCATCTCTTTCCCCAAGGATTTCAGGGGTCAGAGCTCTGCGTGCTTGCAAGTGCAGGCTAAGGGAGGATAAATCATCCAGTGTAGGGTCCGGGACACCATGTCCTCTCCTCCTTGGTGGTGCGATGTGGCAAAAGATGTCCTCAAAATGCTTGACTGCTTCTGAGGTGAAGCCCTCCACGCCCCTCAACAGTGCAACAGGGTGTCTTGGGGAGGTGCTGGAAACTGAATGTGCCTGGAGAAGACTTTATTCACAGAGTGTAGGAGGTGTTGGCCAGAGAGTTTCAGAGCTGCACTGCCTGCACATGCCTTACCCAAATTTACTGCTGCGTTCGGGTTTGTGACCTCAGTGACTATTCAGTAGGGTAAACCTACCTTGCATATTCCCTGTAGAGGTGATTAAAAAGGATGAGCAGATGAAGGCACACCTGAGAAAGGATATTGCTAAACTAATTCATTATTTTTACTAAGCTAATTAAAGGCAGACCAATGAAGTGACCACACCGAGATCATGATTAAGATGAAATCAATGAAGTTACAGATTCAAATGATCGGTCATCAGATTATATATCCGTCTATCAAAGTGATTTGTGAAGTTGCCACTGAAGGAATTACTTAGATTTAATCTCGTCTAGGGAAATTTCAAGGAGAAGGCAGAGTCTTTTCAGGCTAAAACCCCAGCGAGCTGTCCAGTGGATGCAGTGACCCCGCTGGTGAAGAACATAGGTCTTCAAAGGATGTAAGGATATATATCCTCCCTCCGAAGGACATATCTCCCCCACTTCGAAGGGGGATATCCAGTCATCTTTATTTTTTTTTTGCCAAGCAGTGTGACCCAGGTCATGCAGTTATCTAGTCTTAGCTCTGTTTGGGGAAGGAATGTGACAAGTATCTCCGCAGGAACTTTCCTTTAACACATCTTCTTTAAACGTTAAGCTTATTTTCAAACATATTAACATTTATTGTCTGTATATTCCCCTTTTCACAAATGGCCCAGTTTTCCTCCATTGCTAAGGCAGAAGCGGGGGTTAAGCGTAAGCCCAGCTACTTCCGAATAATCTTGTTTTCAGCTCTGAAGACTGCCACCCTAATTCATTTACAACTTAATTTTAGTTGTCCTCCAAGGGTATTTTTCTCACCAACGCACCTATTCAGCCATTCATACCAGAAAATCAGAAAAACAAGAAGTCAGGGAATCGGTTCATTAAAACAAATGTAAAAATAAACAATGTAATTTCATCTGCATTGTTTCTTGGGGGTTTTAATTCATATCTGTATTTCTTCATTATGCTGAGTACAGCACTGCAGGCTTCCTCCGGGCACACAGCCTGGAGTCTGAGGTCCCGGAGCAGGCTGCAGCCTGCCCAGCCTAGTGAGAGCCTTCACTCGAGTCCAGTTCATCTTCCTCTGCATGGGTTGTCCAGCGCAAGGCAGAGAGGTGGTGTTGGTGTTTCTGTTTTGGGGAACAGATGATATAAAAAAACCACATTTCCCACTTCGTTATCACTTGTAAGGTGTAACTTCTACTTAAATCAGCCTGGGGTTCAAGCAATAGGGCTGGCAGGCCAGTTGGGTACCCTGGTGTTTTGGATGGTATCAGTCATCCAGGTCCCTCACAAGTTGTAGTGGAAAGTCCCGTCAGCAAGTGACCTTTAATTTTACCTGATCATACCTTCATTGGTAACGTAAAATACAGCCATGTACGGGAGGAAGCCTTGCCGGTAAGGCAGATGCCAGTCTTGCAGCGGAGGCGAAGGGAGTATAACGTGCTGTCAGCAGCCATCAGCCTTCAGAAAAATACCTGGTATCCTGCACAGCACGCTTTCTCCTGAGTGCATTTTCCTCGTGCCAGTTCCTCCTCCAGTGTTGTCAGCAGTTCTTACAATACTGTGAACTCTTTAACGACAGAGAATTGGGGAACTAACTTGGAGTAAATTTTTCACTTACTCTCATGGCTTCTGACCTAAAAGTCCAAAATGCTGTTATATTAATTAGAACCTGACCATTAAAGTTTTCTCAGGATCGACTCTAATTTGGGCCGATTTTCATCCCACAACCTCCAGTCCAAGCAAGGGTCAAAACGTATTTGAATTCCCAATTCATGGAGGCTCCAGGCTTGCTGGTAACGCAGTGAAGGCTTTTCACATTTCTTTGTCACCGACGTGAATTGTAGTGTGCCTGGGGCGAAATGGGCTCCTTAAAAATAAAAAATGAAAATGTAAAAGAAAAGATGCTCTGGTTCCCCTTTTGCAGAGCCAGCACAAATCAGGAGGTGAGTTCTGCACTGTGCTTTGGTAGAAAGCAATTTCCTGATTTAAGGTGATATGTAGCGAAGGATTTTGACTGATCTCATCTATATGTATATTCAGTCTTTCCAAGATGCTATTAGTAAGCATACCCGAAATTTGAATGTCTTATTTTATTTTATAAAGCCCTTTTTATATTATTTTTGGAGAGAGTTATCTGTGTTACCTGCAGCCTGACACAGCTTGGGGTCATCTGCAGGTTCGGCAAATCTAATCTTTCTGCTTTCAGGCAGATAATTTATATGAAAGCCTTCTACGGGCCTGTACCCGGGATAGATCCTGCCTCGCCCTCACTTCACACAGCCTTTCAATTTGAAAATGAATCACTGCTAAGGACGAGAATAGCACAGAGTTTTGCCACCCGTCCTCTACTGGTTTCATCCGGCAAGTTTCCCTGCCTGGTTTAGGAAAGCATCGCGTGAGACTATGCCAAAGCCCGGCTGGAGCCAAGCTGCGGCACATCTGGAGCTTCTCCTTTCACCCCAGAGCCAGCTGCTCGTCTGCTTTAGGAGGAAAGCAGGTTGGTTTGGTATGGTTTGTTCTTGACAAATCCAAGCTGACTGCTTTTCATCTCGTTGCCACCTCCTGGATGTTTACAAATAAATTGATTGTTTGTTCTAGAGAACCAAAGTTAAGCTGACCGATCTGTGATTCCCTTGGCTCCTCTCGTCTTCCCTTTCCCGTTGATCGGAACTCCTCTGCCCTTTTTTAATCTTGGGGGGCCCTGATGTGTCCGTCACAAATTCCCCAAAGTAACCACCTACTGTTCTGAGGTAATGTCTGTCAGTGCTGGGTGAAATTCCTCCTGCACATAGAGACTGAAAGCATATATGTCATCCAGGTACTCTCTAACCACTTCTTTCTTCGAGGCTTGCATCTCGCACCCTTTGTTAGCTGCCCATTCAGCAGCAAGATTTTCAGTGGAGAACAATAATAAAAAAAGTATTAGGCACTTTGACTTTATTGGCGTTCTCTATCAATGGTATTTGCTATTTATTGAGTAGCAAAGCAACACTTTTCCTTACTCATCTTCTTATTACAGTGTGAGATGAAGATCTCTGTGAACTGTGCCCCATGCTGGAGTAAGGGGTGTCCATTCCTCTTTTTTTTTTGTTGGTTCGTGACAGGTGTGCTGGTTTTGGCTGGGGCAGAGTTAATTTTCTTCCTAGCAGCTAGTAGGAGGCTATGCTTTGGATTTGTGCTGAAAACAGTGCTGATAACACAGGGACATTTTTGTTACAGCTGAGCAGTGCTTACTCAGAGTCAAGGCCTTTTCTGCCTCTCACACCGCCCTGCCAGCGAGGAGGCTGGGGTTGCACAAGAAGTTGGGAGGGGACACAGCTGGGACAGCTGACCCCAGCTGACCAAAGGGATGTCCCATACCATGTGATGTCATACTCGGCATATAAAGCTGGGGGAAGAAGGAGGAAGGGAGGGACATTTGGAACAACAACGTTTGTCTTCCCAGGTAACTGTTACACGTGATGGAGCCCTGCTTTCCTGGAGATGGCTGAACACCTGCCTGCTGATGGGAAGTAGTGAATGAATTCCTTGTTCTGCTTTGCTTGCGCATGTGGCTTTTGCTTTACCTATTAAACTGTCTTTATCTCAACCCATGAGTTTTCTCACTTTTACCCTTCTGATTCTCTCCCTCATCCCACCGGGGGAGAGTGAGCGAGCGGCTGTCTGGTGCTTAGCTGCTGGCTGGGGTTAAACCATGACAACATGGAAGATTGTGTAGAGTCAAGCTGGTTCATTCTGGCCTCTATCAGGTTTTTAACATATTTTTAAAAAATTCTTCTGGGCTCACTCTCAAATAGATATTTGAGGTGGTGAAGACACCAAGCCCACCTCCCTGTCCCAGCACTTGCCTTAAACCCCTACAACTCAGTGGCTGTGCCACGGCCATGTTTCTGCAGGTCCCCTCCCAAGATCCAAAAATCCTCATATCTGCCCAATGACTCCTTCGGCAAGGTGGCTGGCAAGGACTCTGACTGTGCAACCTCCTGCCACCCCTCGAAACAGCTCCTGTGAAGGACAAGCCCCACCACCCCATCTGGATGCTCGTGCTTCACCTGGTGCTGTGGATGCTGCTGATGCTCTCGGAGGCTGAGGCTCCCCTGCATCCTTTTGGAAGCCCCGTCGCTATGGTGACTGTGTGCAGCTTTACGGTCTGTTTGTTGTCCGCCTATTTCAGTTAGAAATGCTTCTGGAGCTTTTATATTTTATGGGATATTAATTCAAATCGCTAGTGGGTGGTTTTGAATTCAAGAGGGAGATGATACACTGTGAAGAAAAACTTTCAGAAACCTTTGTGGTCTGTTGTTGCATTCATTTATTGTTTAATGATTAAAAGAGTCTTTTTGCTAATTTAATATCCATTTTGTGTCATCGTCACAGTGCCCTGAGAACAGCAGAGAGAAAGAGAAAAATCTTTACTTTGCCTCCGGGTTTGGGTGGAAAACCCACCAAACTGCTCATCATGACCCAGCCAGGGTGGCCTGCGGCAGCGAGAGGAGCGGCAGGGCTACCCGGGCCCTCCCCGCCCCGATTTCTAGGGGACCCACAGGGGCCAGGCAGGATGGGCCAGGGGCCCCTCAGGGTCTGCAGCCTGAAGGCTGTTTTGACCTGGAGCAGACCTGCGGGCAGCCAGGGGGGATCCCCCTCTTGGTGCTCCCAGCTCAACTAGGGGACAGACAGAAGGGAGAGGCAGTGAAGGCGACGCCTCAGAGTGTGCTCATGATCACTTCACCCACCATTGCTCGCCTGCAGATGCTTGTTCGTCACCGAGGGACATTTCAGACCCAGCTAAGGAGTTGATGCTTTCAGCTGCCGCACTGTAGAGCTTCTGATCTGATGACTGTTCTAACTGAGGATCCCAGCTTGCATCTGCATCCTTCTTGGCCTGTCTCCCACCAGGGTTTCTGCCTCCATTCGGCAGCGAGAGATTTTATTCCTTGCCTTCTGCGTATTCCTCCAGCTGCTCTGACCCCCCAGCCACAGCAGTCCCCTGGTACCCCCACAAGTATCTCTTTCTTTTCAGCACATCTTAGGAGGTGAAGAGCTGTTCAGCTTTGGCAAATGGTGGTACTTCTGCATTTAATCATAATATTTCAGGGAGGTGTTTGCTTTCAAAGGCATTGAAATGTCTCTCTCTGCCTTCGCTGCATTTCAAACTTTTGCATCCAGGTGTGGACATGGGAAGAGCCGTTCGGTTGGAAATCTGTGGTTTGCTCTGTAGGTTTGAGATTGTCAGTGAGGAAATCTTATTTCTCAACATGTAGTTTAATGCTACCAGTTTAGCTACCAGGTGACTAATGATAAAAATGTACAGATGTCAAGTCAAGAGATTATTGGGGAGAAAAACTGAACGCTGCTCAGAATGCTTTCAAATAAAGAAAAGAGGGACTATGTTTTTAGTTGTGTTTTCATGTAGTTTGGTTATTAGTGTTCATTTGTTCTGGACAGTCACAACGAACTACTCTTTTTTAGATTTTTACTTATAGAGCATGGAATGATGCTTTTGGATTTGGTCTTCTAAAACACAGCTGCAATTGTAAATAAAGCTGCTTAAATGGCAAAAGGCTTCGTAGGTACTTCAACAGCAGGTTTTGGTAAACCTTTCAGGTCTATGGACAGAACCAAATGCTGGGAATCTCTTTGCTTGAGTGCCTCTGGAAAGGAACTTTCTTTCTCATCTAGCCCTCAGTGTAGTTCTGGCAAGTGCTCTGGAGCAGGGGGCGGAGGGATAGATTTGCACCCAGCACCCCAGGAGCCAGGATGCTCACCGGGACCCTCATCTCCTCTCCCAGTATGGGGCAGAGCCACGATGGGAGCAAGGGTCACAGCAACTAATGCTACCAAGTAGCTTGTTCTGAAGGATACACTGGGGACAAAAAAAGGGGTCTGTGTTGTTCACCATTCTCAGGCACAGCCAACCCTTTGCAGGCAGCTTCGTTCCATGCTGCTGAGCTTGCCAGCAATCGCAGCCTGCCCCAAGCCCACCTTGTCCTCCAAGCGCCAATTGCGATCCTGTAGGGTGATGCTCAGCTGTGTGGTGGTGGCTGCCAAGACTGGCTCCTTGAAGGAAGTCTCCTCCCTATTTACACAAGCAAATACCTGGCAGAAGGCAGTCCCAATGCCTCTAACCTCCTCAGGATAACCCCCACCTGCAAACGGGAAAGTGGAAAAATGTCAGTCCTCTCACCGTGCCACATGTTTGAGACCAAGGCCAAGCGCTGCCCCTTGGTGAGAAAGGAAATTAAATACTGAAAAATGCTCAAACAGAAAGAAAACATCACCTTCAGCTACTAGACAGCACAAATAGAAATGTGGAAAACCTGGCTGGATGCCTGGGATCACTGGAACCCCCTCTACTTTGCCCTAGTGAGGCCCCATCTGGTGTACCGTGTCCAGCTCTGGGCTCCCCAGTTCAAGAAAGATGAGGAGCTACTGGAGAGAGTCCAGTGGAGGGCTACGAGGATGGTGAGGGGACTGGAGCATCTGTCCTATGAGGAAAGGCTGAGGGAGCTGGGCTCGTTCAGCCTGAAGAAGAGAAGGCTGAGAGGGGACCTTATAAATGCCTATAAATATCTGAAGGGTGGGTGTCAGGAGGATGGGGCCAAGCTCTTTTCAGTGGTGCCCAGCGACAGGACAAGGGGCAATGGGCACAAACTGAAGCACAGGAAGTTCCGTCTGAACATGAGGAAGAACTTCTTCCCTCTGAGGGTGACGGAGCACTGGAACAGGCTGCCCAGGGAGGTTGTGGAGTCTCCCTCTCTGGAGATATTCAAGACCCGCCTGGACAAGGTCCTGTGCAGCCTGCTGTAGGTGACCCTGCTTTGGCAGGGGGGTTGGACTAGATGACCCACAGAGGTCCCTTCCAACCCCGACTATTCTGTGATTCTGTGATTCTGTGATTCTGTGAACCTGTCCGAGGTGCTTCGGCTGATCACGCCCCACACATTGGGGGCCCTGATGGGTGTCAGCAACTCTAAGGATAACGGTGGGCACTTTGACACCCTGTAAACATCGTCCAGCCCTTGGCCCGAGGTTTGCAGGGAGCAGTGAATGGCATTTGCCCTCACTGAAGAAGGTGGTGTTGAAAAGGTGCCCCCCTGCTCTGGTGGCACCGTGTTGACTTTCGGGAGGCTGTTTCTGCTGGCAATGAGCATGCTCAGGTTGGCCCGGACGTTATTAAAAAGCTATTCCAAGCGCTCTGGCTGGCTGCACACATTAGTGACAAGATTGTTAGCATCAGAGGAAATCCCAACTTTTGTTAGGAAGAATGTAAACAACTGCTGCTTCATTCAGCATACAGGAAAGAAAAAAAAGAAAGATAAAAAACCCCCTCTCAGGCCGTTGCTGCACAGCTGGCTTCTGCTCAGCACCATCCTGCTCCAAAGCAGAGGACCTGAAGGCTGTTTAGGGACAAACAACAGGGAAAAAGCATAAGATTAAATGCAGCTTTCCACATGAAAAATGCCCGCACTCAGGTTTAGATGTCATAGATGTCATCCCACCCCAAAGCCAGTCCCCTGCTCCCCATCAGCTGAGCTTGGAGCATTGTTTCCACCTATGTATACACCTCTAACAAAAGTTATAAGTGGACAGAACGTTCTGTGAGCTCCCAGAGATCTGGGATATCTGAAGGACTGCAAATATGAGAAGTGTTGAACTCATTGCAGTCCAGGGTCCCATACTGGCATTACCCCTCCCACCCATGATCTTGTGGCGGAGCTGAGTACTCAGCATCGCCCTTATCCTCTGCTATAAGGAAAAGGAGTCAGTCAGAAAAATCCCTATTTTACTGCATTTTCATCTTAGCGAAGTTGAAAGAGCAGCAATTGAATTCAGAACAAAACAATGAATTATCACATCACTGAGGTTTTTTTCTTTCTTCTTATAAACAGCCTGTCTCCAGCTATAGAAGCAACCACCTTCTGATCACTCACCTTTGCTGAAGGACCCAATTTCAAATTATTATTGGCCCAACCCCAAACCACCATTTAACTGGGCTGAGACACAGGCTCACCCTACAGCAGCCCATCGGAGGTTTCTTTTCCAGATCTACAAGTAGGTCCCAGAGCGGTGTCAGCAGGATGTCCAGGAGCAGACGGCGAGAGCTCTGGACGGACCAGGCTCCATGGCTGTTAGTAATCCCAATTTTATGGCATGGTGGGGATGAAACAGTCCTGGGGATCAAGGGGTTGCTGTGCAGGGCAGAGGAGGACACGTCTCCTATCCACACTGCTTAGTAGCACATGGGCCTAGCAGGGAAATCATTTGCAGAGCTCTACTGGTGGGAGACCTCAATGATGAGCATGTTTGTCCCCTTACAGCCTGGAGACATCTTGGTGTCACTTACAGGATTGGGACAAAGCACGGATGAGTTGGGATGCTGCAGTCTGGTCCACAAGCAAATACCTAGGCTCAGCTCCTCTAAAACATCCTGCAGACTTATTAAACCTGAGCACTGGCCGGCAGCCAGCGGTGTGGGCAGCATGTGAACAGGTTGCAGAACTTGTTGGGATTTTGAGCTGCCTCTCAAGCTCACCCCTATCCTGCAATCCATGTTTCGATGCTTTTCTGAGCGAGGCTGACCACACAGCTCTTTTTACTCCAGTTGGGAGTTTATTGGTTTTAGTGTTGTTGAATCCTTCTGCCTCTCTAGAGAACGGCAGTATCCAACAGCGGCAGATACTGCTGTCACAAAATTGCACGGGGTCCAGGTGACCCAGAGCTAGTCTAGAGACCCCCCATAAAACCTCCCAGCTAGACATTATCTCGCCAACTGAGCTGGTGCCATCTAGTAAGTCCGTGATGATGTCCCAGTGTGCCAGACAGGTTCTGGGCGT
Organism: Opisthocomus hoazin; assembly: GCF_030867145.1. Lineage (NCBI taxonomy): Eukaryota > Metazoa > Chordata > Aves > Opisthocomiformes > Opisthocomidae > Opisthocomus > Opisthocomus hoazin. Next base: position 17,220,113 of record NC_134421.1, on the reverse strand, counting down.
CACACCGGAGCCATGGGGAGAGCTGACCACTTGTGGCTCTGCGGTACCCACACTGCTGCTGCTGCATAAAACATCATCAGAAGATGGGGAAGGCCACGGCAAAGGCGGTGGGAGGGCTCCGGCGACGGCAGAGCAGCCCACTCCCTGCTCTGCTGCAGCTGCCTGAGGTTGCAGCAGCTCCAGCGTGATTCATCCCAGACCAGGAGTAATTGGTGTTGGCTGCTGAAGCGCCGAGCCCTGAAACTTCTTTCATCATATTTAGCATTTCCCGCTATATGACAAGCAACCTTGCAAAGCGCTCTGCTTGGTGTGTGTGCTGCAGCAAAGCCCTTAGTCACCTCCCGGTCCCAGCAGCTGTGTGTCAGTCCTGGGGAAGGAGTAGGCAAAATAGATCTTGCAAGAACAGGCAAATTACTTTCACTTGCTCAAGAAAAAAAAAAAAAGAAGATAGTAAGAGGAAGCAAATAATTTAAAGCAGCAGGATCTGTGGTGAGTTCCTTTATTGTAGAAAAGCCTGAATCATCTACTGGTATGGTATGGGGGTTGCAAGTACCCGAGTGATGGTGCGGAAATCTTTCCGTGCAAGAAGGTGCACATATTGATGGCAAAAAAAACCTCATCAGGACTTTGCTAACTGCTTACTGCAGTTTTATCTGACAGGGCTCCCTGCTCAGAGCTGACAACATGACTGCCCTGGGGCTGGCTTTCCCCAGCGAGCCTCCACAGGGCTCGGAAGACTGACAAGTCCAGACTCCAACATGCTCTAAGAGGAAGATAGTCCTATAGAGAATATCTTCTACCAAGAACGTTCAGCATTGTATGTTATAAGATGTTTGGTTGCCTAAAATGTTGGTGGATTTGTTTTCCAAGCCGGGCGTTCTGCCCACAGGCACATGGAGAGCTTCATCAGAGCATTTTTCTCTCCACACCACCACCTCAGTCACCGACCCCGAAGAATTCACCCCCCCGGAAATGGACAGGGAGAGGTTGCAGTGACCATAGCACTCCTGATGAGAGGCACTAAGCAGGTTGTCTTGAAGATTGCCAGGTCTTCCTGTAAAGGACTTCCTATAGCGTAACCAGCCCCCAAAAGACACTGCAGCGTGAGTCCCCCGAGCCCAGCACGGTGCGTTTGCAAGGCTCGCTCCCCTGTGCTGGCAGCCAGCCACAATCTGCAATTTGCTGTAGCCTCCAAATCATCTCCAAAGGCGATTCGAGATACCCACACTGGCAATTCAGTGGTGGGGAGTCCACCATCCTCAGTACGACATCAAACCCCGCCTGGGGCTGCAAGGCTCCCACACCTCTGGCAGTGAGAGACATATCTGCCAAAACTCCCACCCTAGCAGCCAGATTTATGGGTTGGTTAAAGGCTGGGCCTGCCATGCTCTTCTCCAGCCATGAACCAGGGAGGCCTTGTAGAACTAAGCCTTGTCACTAAATCCTGGTTGAGGTGCATAGTGCTGCTCGTCTGTTGTTTGAGCTACAGCTCCAGCATCTCCACAGGCTCCAGCTGACATCTTCTAGGTGATGTTTTCAAATTTCTTCTCAGTATGATGAAAGACTGGAAGTTCGATTTATTAGAAGAAATAATCTCAGTTCCTGGAGCTGAGATTTCGATTTCATCACCTCGTCCCAGGAGCTGGGACCTTGGCACAGATGGGTAGTGTCTATCTGTTAATGCAGCACCAGAGAGAAGAAAGAAAGAAACTGCTCATCATTATGTAGAAAACCAAAGAAAGAAACCATTTTGGGGCCCTGCTCCTACCTAAGACTCAAAGAGCACTGATGCATCGAGGCCTCCGAGTGGTTTTTTTCGCAAAAGCCAAGTGCACTTCCCTGGTACAGAATGAGCAGAATAAAAATTGGCATAAAATTCTGTGTGACTAAAACCTTGAGGCAGAGTCACTGCAAGTGAAAACCCCAGAGAACATGAAATGCTGTTATAATTCTACTCCAAGGCTTTGGATTTTTTTTGCCTCTACCCCCCTGGTGCGTGATGTTCATGCAATTAATTTAATCTGTGTTTCTAACTGTGTGTGAGCAGAAGGAGGGGACAGGAATGGAGCGTGAAGCAAACTGAGTTTTGGTTTTGCTTGTATCCAAACAGTACAGCTTGTTAAAAGAAGGCCTTATGTTTTAGCCCCAACATAAATCTCTTTTACCTTCTGAGTAATCCATGAAGAAATACCTCAAAGAACACATTTTGGGGAGGACAAAGAACGTGCACACAGAAGCGCGCAGAGGGACCCATGTACTGGGACTGACAGAAGAAGACTGATGAGGACCAGGGCCATGTGCGGGGATGCTGGATCCTGGCACCAGCACCGGCGGCTGCCTGGAGGCCACCCAGCAGGACAGCTGCTCAGGATGGACAACCCGGGATGGGAAGCCACCAATAAGTTGCTTCGGATCTCGCTGTGATTCACTACAGAAAGTTCCCCACCTTACCTCATCTTTTCGAGACATCTCCACTGACGAGTGATTCGACTGATTTTTTTTTGTCAAATCAAACTTAGAAAGCAACCCAAATACGTACGCAGTGAATAATTACGGTACGTGTTTAGCACCAAAATAATTAAAGAGCTTGTGCTGCACTTTTCCAATCCGGAGCGCCGTAGACTCTGAGTAATCATTTCTAACCCCGTGCTACTGACGTTTGCGTCGCTTTCCCAAGCCTGCCGATGAGAAGGCTGAGGCAGAGGGTGAGCCCGACATCCTGGAAAGGCCGCAGAGTCAGACCGAGAGAGCGCGGGTGTCCCTGAGATTTTCAGCTCTCCCTGCCGCACACAGCCTTTTCGAAAAGGCAGAGTCAGGACTCATTGCCTGTGTTTCTCTTCCTGCTGTCCCTTTGAACACCACTCAAACATGCTCACAGGCTAAACATCTCGCAGCTCATCCTTTCCGGTAGCCGTGCATTACCTTGTCTTCTTCAGGCCTCCAAATGGCTGATGCTGCCGCTGAACTCAAAGCAGTATTGCGGGGAAAGGTGAAGATGGAAATAGTCTGAGGAAAGAAGGCAGCCAGAGCAGCTCTGCCAGCTTTTATGTCTCCTCCTAAAGCTGGCACGAACCTACATGGCTTAGGGGAAGCATATACAGCCATGTTCCTCGCTCACAACAGTTTTGAATGGGGCGGGGGAGGACCTGTCGTCCCGAGAGTGAGCAATTTTCCCCATGAGTGCTGTGCTGGTGGGTTGTTGGCACAGCCCAGCACTCTGCAGTGCCCCTTGGGATGCTCTCCATGCCGGTCCATGAAGCTGTTCGACATCTTTGGTGCTCACCTCCCATACCCAACTCCTGGCTCACCAGGGCAGGAGGGCACAGGGGCTCCTCTGGCAAAGCCTGCAAGGGCGTGGGGAGCGAGTGGAGGCACAGCGAGGGAGATGGGGAGGTGCGGAGCAGGGCCGAGGGACCGAGTGTCCAGCACACGGAGAGAACATCGAACTCCCACGAAGAGATGGGTTCCTCACATGGAACGCTGTTTGAAGGGCTGTTTTAAAAGATTTCTCCAATGGACTGAGGAGGAAGAAGACATTTTAGATGCTTGAGGTACAGCACATGTTGCATTCGGGTATGTTCACGGGGGTTTTAGGGACAGCTTGATCTATTTAAGATGCAAAAAATAGTCCAAGATAGACTGAAAATTTTGAACCAAACCAAAGGACATTATGTTGTTACAACCTCATAAACACTCTGTGCTCTTTCAAAGATAAGCAGATTTTACTGCACATCTTTCTACTTTTTATCTTCAAGATTTGTACCTCTGATGAACCGTTCTCTCAAGAGGAGGCAATGCCTCAATGTGCACACTGCTAGGGGAGAGCCGCTCCAGGGGAATGAACTCTCCTCCTTGAAAGAAGTTAGCCACAATCAGTGAAAAGGCTTCTCAAAACTGTATGGAGAGCCTTTTAATAAACAAAATAAACCAAACCAAAAAACAACCTGGTTATGTTAGTCCCACGATGAGGAATTCAGCCTACTCTTACTTTACTCCACCTGCAGCTTTTCAGCTCTGCTTTTACAATGGCTGAGAATGGAAACATAAACTCGATGCCAGTCCTGGTTCCAGAACTGAAGTCAGCCCAGTATGTAAAACCTCTTTGGTTAGTAGTTTTAACTCTGTCCTTCTTCAGTTTCCAGACTTTAAGCGTTCACTTGTCAGTGAAGTGTCAGTGTTCAGCCCCCGGCTCTCATCTGGAGGCATCTCCTCAGAATGTCAGGGGTTTGCACAGTCAGACGATGGACAAAACCTTGCTTTTCAAGTAGCCTTACACAAGCCACTGGAGCTTTCTGAGCCTATTTTGTCCAAGAAAAATATTTTATATCTATAATAAGGAGTTTATTCCATGTCTTTTTCTATTTTGTATGTAGTATTTTGGTTCTGGCTCTGCTCTCGCCAACACTGCTATTTTGTTGTTGTTCCTGCTAATGAAGTAAATAGCTTTGCATTCCAGCTCATGATAATAACACAGCTATGTTCCTAGTTGGCCTTGGCCAAGACAAGCTATTAAAATGAGTTCTGTTTTGTCACGTTTCGTTTTCTGAATCACCTTCAGGAGGCGCCGAGCTGGTGGAAAGGAACAGAAGAGGCTGAGAGTCAAAGGCAGGAAAAACATCTGAGACGAACCCGCGGCTCCAGGCTCTGCTGGGACAAAAGCAATAACGTTGCTCATCTCCTAACACTGTGCAAAGATGCATGTGAGAAAAGGCTCATTTTTTTGTGTGTTTGAAGCACCTACCCCTTTTTTTTTTGAATCTGCCACTTGTAACTCACGGTGAAATGCCTGCACAGATTGTCCGCCGGCTTTTGCTGCAGGGAGGTGGGCAGTGGAAAATGCAGTGCTGGCCTTCGCCGAGTGCTTCCCCGTTACTGGAGTAATTTTGCTCAGTGGCGGCTGTTCTGACAGGGGGGAAAAAAAAAGATTATTTCACATGACTTGAACTCTGCAGCCTGATACGATCATTAGAAAGATTTGACTGTGTTATAAATAACTTCTTGATGCTAGCACAGCTTTGTGCAGGCTCTTCTCTGAATCGCCTACCTTTGCAGCTGCTGTCAGCAGCCTCGTCTAACACGGAGGCATCCGTGATCCTGGTGGGGATGGTGGGCCAAAGAGATCATCTTTGCGGTCACCACATGACACTGCCATCTTCTGCTTTGCTGGGGATGAGGGAGGCTTGAGCCCTTTCCTCTCCCCATATCCACCACCCCACGCGCTCCTTGACACGGGCTCCTTTCTTTAGCTGTGTAGGGTTGCATCCACGCCTGGATCCCATAGGACCTTGATATGGATCCAGCATCACTCATTTCATGGGCAAACATTTTTTGAAAGGGACCAGCAAATTTCAGGGCAGTCAGGAAAAAAGCCTTCTCCTCAGCAAAACCAGCCTCTGAGAGGCTGCCAATTAGCTGCAGCAACAGCTCGTGATGTCAGGTAGTGTTTGAAAGCCAGAGATTTATAATCCAGGGTCACATAAAGCCTATGGCAAATCAAATCTGTGATGAAAAAAAAAGCCTGTAATGAAACGATTCAACACAGGAAGTCTGATAAACTGTTAATTTTACTTAGGATAATTACAGTATTTACATCTAGGTAGCGCTGACAGTTTAGGGCTTTGATATGCTCTAATGTGATTTATGGGCAGCAGAAAGGAGCTGGGTTGAGGTCATCGTCTCTGTCCCAGGAACATCCGCCTCCGTGCAAAGCTCTGATGAGCTTGTGCCGCCCCAGCAGACAGGACCAACCACAAGTGCCTCCTGTCTGAAGTACAGCATCTTCATGTGCTGCTGCTCAGAGATGACCCTACATCGTGCTGATTAAATGCTAATGAAGATACTACTTTTGTAGACAACTCAAAGAGCCCAAGGGATAAGCCAAAAATGGTGTACTGACCCCAGAAGAGACAAGTAGGAAAGGAGAAAGGAAATGAGGCTGCCTCATCTTCCAGGAGCTGCTTCTTGTTCTTCAGTAGCTGGTTCATGAACAGCAGCCACAGCCTTGGGTATAAAAGCAGCCACCGCCATCGCCCATAGCTCTGTTCTGCCAAGGCAACCCACAGCATTGGGCTGAGGAAATAGCCACAAAACGAGCAATGGCCGAGGCTCTAACATTGATTTTCAGCACAAATGCTGCAGCTGCTTGTGTTTCTGAGGATTTGCTGTGTCCCTCTCTCAAGGATGCCATCCTCCCCCTCAGAGGTCTCCAGCTGTAAGCAGGACAAGCCATGTCAGTGAGGTGGTGGAGGCAGCCACAACCCCGGACAGAAATGTCACGTGAGCACAGTGGCTGCAGAAACAGTAAAAGCAATTTTTGAGACAGATATCATATGCAATATGGGAACAGAATAAGGATGGGCTGAGTTCCTCCATCAGCACAAGGAGCACCTCTGGGTGCCAGTCTCAGATTTTAAAGGTGGGTAGCAGCTGGACCAAAAAAAAGAGACTGTTGTTTGGCTTTATCAACAGCTGGTAACTGTCTGAAAGGAGACTGATGCTCGTGGTTGACACCAGGGGGGTGGGGACAAGGTCTGAGAAACAGGTAAAAACTTCCTGAAACAAATTGAGCACAGGCCTTTCCGAATTTTACCCTCGTGGAAGTGCTGTCCAGTAGACCTATTGGGATCCACATTTACCTGAACCCTCTTGAAAAGATCTCACATAGATAAAATGAAATTTGTCCTAAAATGCCTAAAAATGGATGGGGTATCTCATTCTGCCTCCTGTCTGAGAGCAATGTCTCTTTGTCATCTCACTGCCCCGCAGGAAAGGTACACGGTGACACCCAAAATATCTGCCTGGAAGGACAAGTCTAGATTGTTTCTCACACTGAGCCCTTTAGGGAGTGGTTTATCTTTTTGGAGGGTTTCTGGAGAAACCAGAGGCTCAGGGATGATCCTCGCAGAGCTGTTGTCTTTCTTCATAATCTCTGAACAGTTTGGAGATCAGTGATCTATGAGTATTTTAAATGTTCAGTCTCCACTTAGCTGAGCACGGAGACAGATGGCCACTCGCTCCGTGTGGAACAGTGGGATGCGAGAGCCTCAGCACCGGGAGCCGGCTCTCATCCCCAAAACTGAACATGAGTGAAAGGGGTTTGTGATAAGCGTAATGATTTACGCACCGAAACCCTACAAAACCGAACTCGTGTTTTACAGAAAAGGCCACAGGTCTGGGATGAGCAAACAAACACCCTTCAAAAAATCCTCAGTGCTGACATTCGGAGGGAGAAGTACACAAAACATCCAAGCCTATGTTTTGCATTAAAAATCACAATCATGTCTAAAATATCAAAATCAATCATTTCAATGCATCTGATACAACCGGGATGAGAAGAGTGCTCCAACAGCATGCCACCCCTCTCAGCGAGTGGACAGGAGGCAAATGCCCCTTCTGATTTGCGTTGTAGCAAATGTCTTCTAGGACATGGAAGGGGGATGAAAAGGATACTGAGCAGGCTGCACCTCCGGAGAAGAAAACCTCTTTTAATCCTCTTCCCCAGCACATAAGCACCCACTTGAGACCAAGCACAGCAAGACAAAGAGGAGATGAGAATGACCAGTGAAGAACAGCACAACCAGAAGAAGAGAACACGTTCTCAAAGGCACCGCCAGCATGCTGCCATCTAGAATCATCTGCCCGTGACAGCAGATCAACTGAAAATACCTACCCGATGCCCCATGGACAGAAAATCCTGATGCACCAGGGTCATACTGCTTTGCAGTCCCATCTTGAGTTTTGATACCTACCATGCTGGTACCTCTGGTACCTTTCCAGAGAGAACTGCCGTGCCCTGCTGCTGGCGTATGTGCTGGAGCAGTGGGGCTGGGACTCACCTCTCATGCAAGGAGGAAGAAATCAGGCGACTGAGCCATGTTCACAGTCATAAGGAAAGAACAGGCAGCAAACAGGCAAACTCCAGGCTGCTACGGTGGAGCGGGTAAATTCAGCAAGGCGGCAGGCAGTGGTGCATCCCCACGTCTAGATCTGGCCTTTCCAGAATCAGTTGCTGCGAATTTTCAACAGATTTTTAAACTGCAACCTCAAATGCTTTTTTTTTTTTTTTCTTCTTTGGCAGCTGAGACCATTGCTGGCACTGGCACGATGTGAAGGCCCCATGAGCTTCACCACCACCGGGCTGAGCTTTGGGCAGCATCCCCTTCCGTGTCTGACGGGGAGAGGCTGGAAAGCAGCTGAAAAAAGTGAGACAACAGGCCAATGCCCTGTTGTTTTGAAGGAGTCAAGTGACAGAGAGACAGAAAAGACCTTCCAGCAACTGGTAGCTGGACTTCTGGGATTGGATGCAACTTCAGCCCAGGTGAGCCCAAAATCATCCCACCGACCCCCTCCCTCAGGCTGCAGAGGGAGGAACGGGTCAGTTGATGCCTTGGGTTCTCCGTGGGAGCCGGATCAGAGAGACAGAAAGCGGAGTGGCAGGGGGACGGTGTGCTTCCTCACAGCAGATTAAAGCTGGCAGCAGCATCAGCGGAGTGAGCTTGTGGGCAAAAGCAGGAAAGCAGAGCTTGCTCTTCCCACAGGTTTGGTGGGGAGTAGAACAGGGGAGCAAAGCAGACAGGCAAGGGACGCTTCTCCACACCCATCCTCCTCCTCCCCTCCAGCCCCCTGGGGGACCTGCAGTAGGAAAATACCCTCAGCGGTGTCATCTCCTCCCCTTTCTCTCTGGCCATGGCACCTTGCAAGTGTCTCTCTGCTGTCCCACGATGGCACCAAGTTCCTGCTGCCCAAGAACTATGCGGGAGCATTTCCACACTGCCGAGGGGAAAAGCTTGTGCCCTCCACCAACACCTGCACTGGCAGGCCCCACTTGCTGGGATGTCTCCTTGGCTGCCTCCTGATGGCAGCAGTCTCGGGCAAGCATGGGCAGCGACTTAGTCTTGGTCTCCACCTCTGCCCATCTCTTCTTTACATTGTCTTCCCACCTCCTCTTCTCCCCTGCTCCTCTCTAGCTGAGGGAACGCAACCCATGGCGGTGTCAGCCAGGGAAGTGGTGGTGTTGCCATCCTCTGCCCTAATGCCACTGGAGGAGGGAGTGGAGATCTTCCTGCCAAGGGTGCTCCCCCTCTGGAAGCTCGTCTCTGCCTGCACACCGGTGCTGCTTGGGTCATCTTCACATCAGCTTTGCTGATCATTTTGTGGCCCCAGACAACTTTAGGGTGCCATTAGCTTTTTCACAAGGCGCTAGTGGGAGAGGACTGATGGGTGCTGGCGCCTTTGCTTGCCTGCATACACAGATGCAGATGGCTACTCCTGCCTCCCCTCTTGAAGGTGTATTTTCACACATGTGAGTTGGGCTTCACCATCATGTTTGCCTGCACAGCGGTGGGAGCAGCTCCTGGGGCTCCCCCACAAGGGATATGGGCATGGGGCTCCCCAAAGCAGTTGCAAAGCTTGCTCATCCCAACCCCAACATCTGCATCTCTGCAGATACTGCTTCCCCATCCAACTGAAGCAGGAGGATACAACCATGAAGTTCACTGCATGGTGTGTTGCTACAAGCCCAGCAAACTAGTTGAGGCTTCAGCCCTTCGTCTCAGACAAGACACCTTTCAACCAGCAGACTACTGACGGCCTGCCATTATTTTAATGTATGTCCGGTAAGGTGATTTTGAGGGGCAAACTCAAGTCCCTGAGTTTCCCCCTCAAACTCCTGCTCAGTTTGGTCGCTGTCCATCCCCTCCTACTTCCACACAGCCCAACGTGCTGTCTCGGTGCCACGTTGTCCTGATTCTGGCATTTTAACGCAAGAGCAGCAAGGGATTTGGTGCACGAGGCACAGCCAACGCTGCACGGCACCTGGAGCTCACTGCCTCCTTTCCAAAAGGAAGAGAAGGAAACTGCTGTCTTGTTATTTTGGCTTGCCCAGAGTGCTCTCCGCTGCGGCCTGCTCATCGACGCGGCTCCTCAGCCAACAAACTTGTGGAAAGCATCAGAAATGTCAAAATTGCCTTCTGCTCTGCAGCAGGTCTACCAGTGATTTGTTTTTCTCTAAGCTGGGCAGCTGCAGGATACGCTACTCTCTGCAGTTTTCACTGTCATCTCCTCCTGAATTTATTTTTGGGCCCAGAGCTCAGACACATCCTCCATTTACAGGATGGGCACACAGCACTGACACGGTCATCGTTTCTCCCTGCACACCTACTTTCCCCCCAGGATGCTTAGAAATGTGTCCAATTCCTCTTTCCACCCCAAAAAGCTCTCCGTATTTCGCACGAAAAGGAAGCTGTAGTCGAAAATGATTGTTGGCTTTAGGAAAAAAGAAAAAGGCAGCAGGGAGGAATGGGCCTTCCCACTCCCACCACCGCCAAATCCAGCGGAGACAGAGGCCAAACCATAAGTCAGGACAGAGCAGTGCCAGCCTGAGAGGGCAACCGTGCCCCATGGGAATGGGGCGCTTTGTGCCTTTGGATGAAACGGATCCCTCTCACCTTCACTCGACACCTGCGGAAGCTTTTCCTCCTCCCCCCAGGCACAACCCTTCAAGTGCTACAAAACGAGAGCTGCGCAACCCTGAGCTGGAGCTGCCGTGGGCCATCCCAGAGCTCGGGCCCCTTGCGGCAGGGCAAGCGGCAGCAGGGCCAGCTCAGTAGGCAGCAGCTGAGAAGGGATTTTCTTTCCCAGGTCTGTAAGCAATTGCTGCTTTACAGTCGGTGTTTTTCCATTTGGGAAAACCAGGTTTGGGACAAATGCTATGACAGGAATCTGAAATCAAATTTAACACTCACAGATTCAGACACCACAGCAGAACTGAGGTTCAAAGGCTGTGGGGGGAGAGCGCCTGTAGCTCGCCATTTGGAGGAATCCATTAAAAAAAAAGGCAAGAAATAAAAAAAATACAAAAAGAAACTGTTTTCATGCAAGCACAGCCTCAAGCAAATGCACACAAAACCACGAAGGAGAGGGAAATGCCTTCACTGATGTGTCTATCCTCAGCCAAAAAAATACACTCAGGACAACATCCAGACTGAAAGGAGACGAACCAGAATGATGCAGCTGGACCCAAAACAAAGTTCTCAAGGAAATAAATCACCCGATCCGCATCTGGGTTCCAGGTCCTGAAAAATATATCACTGTATACAAAATGGACAATCATAAACAGAGACATCTGACATTTTACTCAGCTGGACAGAACGTTAACTGGGAGTTCAGATTTCAGGAAATGGCATTTAACCTGGCTATCCTGCTGCCTGGGTGAATGCTTTGACCACTGCTGAGATCACCTTTCCCCTCTCCTCTCCTGTTTCATTCCTGTCTCCATCACCAAAGCCACCTTGCAAATTTAGGATGAATTTTCTACCAACTAAACCTGGTAAATAAACTTTCCGGCTACAAACTCTCTGGATTCTAGTCGTTCCTTTTTTCTTCTTCAGGGTGGAAAACAGTGAACCGTATCATTTCAGAGCACTGACACCAGCTGATAAAATAATCCTGACATTTGCTTGCTGCAGATTAAAGAAAGCCCCAGCAATTACTGAAAAACCTGCAAGTTTTAGTTCTGTCCATGACCATCTTTATTCCCTATCACTACAGTACACTAATGCTCAACATCAGCTATCAAATTTTCCATCCTCGATAACTAGAAAAAAAGTGTTGGCCCAAAGGTGGCATCACAAAGAGCCGATGAAAGAAATTTACTGTATCTACTACTGCTGACATGAAGGCACACAGCCTCTTGTAGCAGGAAGAACTTCTTTGACCTTGTTGGAGTTCCTGGCATCTGCTGAGGCTGTCAACATAGGGGCCAAAATTTGATGCAGTGAGGAGGATACCAGGACATTTGGCACAGGAGACGGCAAACAAAACATTACGTAGTTTTCAGAGTAAGAAATTTTGGCCAGTAAGAACTACAGCTTGGCTTGAACTGGGAAAATACCAGTAGAAAGCCAACCATGTAGTAGTTTGTTCATACGCTGCTTACTTTTCATTTTCCAGCCAATCTAGCACGTCAATTTCCTGAGTTTACTTCCACCTGACACATGAAAGTGCTTCATGAGCACTGATAAAATCTAACATTCAGTTAATGTCCCCCAAGCTAAACAGATGGAACTGGGAATAGTTTGTGACATTTTCCTTTGTATGGGAGCTGATCTAGTCACACTCAAAAGCAGAAGCAAGAGAGAGTACTTTCTAATAATGACACAACTCCTAATTGTATAGATCATCATTTCCACTCAGCTGCAAGAAGGCATGTCCATATGAAATACAATTTGCATAAACTACACTCAGCCAGGCCAAGCCCTGCACCCATTGCGCTGCACGATGGAGCTTAACACCAGCCTCAGTGAGCCAGGGGTGTGGTTCTCAACTGCGTGGGAGTAAGACCAAACCCACAGTCAAAAACGGGGCACAGCAACAAGAAAAGCTGCCCAGCTTAAAAGCTGCCTCGCTGAAGTCCCCAGTCTCCAGGTAATTCTCCTCCCTCATTCACTGACTGCCCACTCCTGAACACAAGACAAAAAACTTTGACAGGAAGCTCCAGCAAGATTTTATTCAATGGTATACAACAGGGAGAAATTAAGATTAAAGAAGATTTGTATACATTACTGATTTTTCAAGTTGATAAAACAAATCCATAGTGACACAAACAACTGAGGTTGACGACATAACAAGAAGCATGGTGACCATCTCTCTAGTGTCCATACCTGCAAATATACAATATAATAATGCTTTTTAAAAAATTATGCTTCATACCAGTGCTGATTTGGGCAGATTTATGCTCATTCTACCATGCCATAATTAACGTGTAAACCAGATGAAGGTGAAATGCTATGCTATGGAAACCTTAGGAAGTTCTCCACATTTCACTTCCCCCAAAAGTCTATCCAGATACTAGTTAGAAGAGAGACTGAGCAACACAGAATATCCTATGCAAGAGACCCTCAGTATCATCAGCTTTTGCCCAGAATCCCACTTCAGATATACCCTGCATGAGAACAAGGCCATAGCTTGCCATAGCCCCAGCGACACTACTGAGCGCCCATAAGATGACATTCATTCCTGGCTCCACTTCTCATCACGCTGCTCACGCAATATTAAGTCACTACTCAGGCAACACAGGCTCAGTTTTCATTAAGGGTTCATTAAAACACCTTAATATCAAAACTATGGTACTCAAGTTGTCATGTCAATGACGATTTGCGCAACTGATCGTGAACCAGATCCCAAAGACAATCCTGAACAGTTATAATATCTGGTTCGCTTTGTTTTTAATCTGGGCTCTGGTTAGAATTAATATATTTGGTTTGTTTTGTTTCAAAGGGGCTGGAGAGAGAGAAAATCCACAGTTAAGAAAAGATTAATAACTGATCTCAATGTACAATCACTTCTCAAAACACAATTACCCCTCAAAAACCCACCCATGGACCTCCTATTGCTATTCCAACAACAGACCTTTGAAAAACACAAAACAAAACAAATACAGAAATTATGAATAAATGGGCCAAGGATGCAGCAATGGCTACATGGATATTTGATTTCCAGATGCTAGGAAATCAGGCATATCAATCTCTGAGCCAATTAGAGTTCTAAAACAAATCACAAAGATACAGAGGGACCCAATAAGACTTCTGGCACCTCAGCAGAAACGCTGTGAAACACCAGCAGCTAAATTCGGGTCACTTTCTAAATCCAAATTGCTCATGCAACAGTGCAGTATTCACCTGAGGCTCCATTTTCAGTGAATTCCATTTCTCTTCTACTCTCCACTCTTTAGAGAGAATGTCAATAGAAATCACTGCTTTTTAACAGCTCCCACTTTGCCCACAGCTGTTTGGGCTTCCTTCAGAGCTCATCTACCACCAGGTGACTAAAGAAAGTTCCCTATACAGTAAGGTAGAGAAAAAACCTTTCCCAACAGCAACTATGTCCTCAGACCCACAAATGAAAAAGAGTGCCCACACATCTGACACTGATAATTTCTATTAACAAAAGGACAATTGGATCTTTCATCCTGAAATCTGTGCAGGATACCTACTTTTGGAACTCCCATTCCCTGTTGTCCAGCGGACATACTTGGCGAGTTTTGAGCCAGCGAGAGATGCAGTGGAAGTGGAAAGCATGCTGGAAGAGAAAGTTCAGATCACATTATTTCAGAGCACATGAATGTATCTCATTGTGAAAACTATCACTGAAAACACCACGGTGAGAAGGAAGTGGGAAGTGTTTGCAGACAAAGGTGGGGAAGACTAATCAGCCAGCTCACTGGTAAACACCAAGAAATTGATCCACATTTTCGGGGCGGAAGGGAACATTAGTGAATTGGCAGCAGGGAGCCTTTCCACAGTGCACGCAGTGGCAAGCAACTGACTTCTGATGAAGGAGAGAATGCACAGTTTAACAGCTGCTAAAATTGGCAGAGCAGATGCTGATATGAAGCATAATCAGAAAGACAAGAAAGAGGATTTCACAATGAGTAGCAGGGATGATATGTATGTATGCATACACGCTGAAGCTTTCTGCCAGTCTTCTGGACAAACCAAAACCTGAATAAAAAGGAACTTGCAAAATTAGAAAGAAAAAAAAAAATCTCCATTAGGTGTTTGACAAGGACACCTTCTTCCACACCCCATACAGCTACTTAAAAAAAAGGTTCCACTTGTGGTAACTCTTGCACACAAAAACATAATTTTGACACTAGTATATTCTGACACGGTCAAAAAAGTTGTCCTCTACAAACAGAATTGCAACATTTATAATCCTGTTCCAGCATTATCACGCTGTAACTTGACCCCACAGCACAGTGAGGATGAGACTGAGGAACAGGGAGTTATTCCATTCTGGAAAATTTTATCTTCCAGCTCAGGCCCAGGCTAGCTAAGAGGTATGCAAGTTTGAGTTCACATGCTAGTGGGACCATGTACAAAGGAGTGCACACGGCAACAAACTGAAGAGGTAGAGATTATACACTCGAATCGATTTGATCTTCCTCCAAAAGGGGAAGCAAATCACCCAGTTACCCGGTATTGACTCCTTGAATCAGCCTGCACAAAGACAAATCAAGCATGCTGATATACAAGTACCCCTATTACCAGGAAAAAAAGGCATAGCTACTAGGCAGAACCTTGATCCGGAAAATCATGTTCAAAATTAAAGATCTATTATGCTTCCAAAAAATATGGGTAAAGGCCTATCTTGCTTCTCTTCTGTGTCTTCCCTATCACACCTCACCAACTTTCACTCTTTCTTATTTTTTCTTCAAAGTTCTTTTTTCTGGTGGATTATCTGAAACATTTTATAGAACTTGTTCTGTTCCAAGTCATGAAAAAAGGGGATAGCATCACCACAAATGAGCTCCACAATAGAATAGTTTTCCTTACATTGCAGACGCCCCATGCAACTGTGCACTCTTCAGAGGTAGCTGATGCTTGGTTTGCTTGACATTCTATGCCTGTGAAAACAAAGATTAATCACATAGATGCGTTTCCTTAAATTTCTTACCCAGGTTTCTCTAATTATAAATTCACTGTCTTGTCAGACATTTTGTACTACCAGTTATATTTACAAATTAATTTGCTCATGTAATGCTGGAGTTTGCTAGTCTCTTTTCTATAGTCTCGTGACAGGTAAGCCCAGCCCAAAAATACACAATAGAAAATAGAGTTTAAAATGTGTTTTTTGAACTTTTAACACCTTTGAGATTAGTACCTAAGATGACCCCCCAAAAGATAAATACTATTTATGGGTTTGGGTTATGTTTTACTTTTTGTGTCAGATGGCATGGACGAAGGAGATGAAAGAGAGAAAAGAAGGAAGAACAGCACTGGGAAAACAAATTCAGTAACCTGGTTCTCCACTCTAGAGCCTGAAAAATTCACTTCTCCTCCAGCTCAAGAAGAAACTTCAGGAGAAAAAAAGACATTTCCAACTCCTCCACAGCCAGCAGCACAAACCTATGAGACCAACATTTTACTTCCTGCAAAAGGATGCTTTCTCTAAGCCTAAATGGTTTAAAAAGACATGCTGCTAGATGATCATCTTAGAACTCGATACGTGGGCTTGTTGCTTTCTTGTTTTGCAGATCTTTTTTTCCTGGCAAAGAAAACGTCTGAATGAGCTCCAATTCTCTGTTCACTTTTAGTGTGCCCAAATATGCCCAGAGGAAAAGGAATTTGATTCAGCAATTAAAGATTCAAAAACTTTCAAACCCCACAGGTTTGGCTGAAAAATGTAATCTTTATTTGCTCTGTCCTATTCATCCCTGTCTCCATTTTTCACTCTCTCTCAGGTGTGGAGATGAACAAAATAAGAGAAAGGCCCATTTTTCCTGAGATGTGAGAGAGATCAATTAACCTCGGTCACAAGGGACTACTCAAGACTGAGGTCTAAAGAAACTCAGTAGCAACAACTGTTTTGCAAGTTTTGAGTGAACGTGTATTTATTATACGGTTTACATCAAGATACGATATACCACAGCAGGAAGTCCAAAGCTCAGTTCCTGGCCTGCCTATAGAAGAGAACAAAATCCAGTGCACCTGAAATGTTCGATGTCGTAACTTCTTAAGCCCTCAATACATACAGCTATAAAAATAAATCTGATTAAGAAAATGGAGGACAGTCAAGAACATTGAAGAGTTTCAATTACTTTGGACATTTGTTTAAAATATGACACAGGAGATTGCTGCAACAATTTTACTGTTACTGCAGTATAGACTCATGGTCTTGCTCAGTATCATGGGGCATATTATATTAAGTTTTAAATATTTGGCGTGAGTCTCTACAGTAACAGCAAATTGTGAGAAGATGAGTAGTAGGAAAAGGAGAGGAAATTCATTTGAAGGAAGAAAAGTTAACTGGTAGCTAACTTTAACTCAGGAAGTCTCTGTCTGGTGAGAGCAGCTCACTATATACTCATCTTGGTTTGTCTCCTCTTTCCCTGCTGGAAACAGGATATTGAGCATACTAGTTCTGAAGTCCATCTAGCCCATTTTTACATCATTTTGTCTTCCCCCTCCCCCAAGTGGCCCTAACGTGTGAGCTGTATGCTTTGGAACACTTCCTCTCCCCTCCCCCCAGGCTTTAAAGGACTCTGTATATTGTACATTGGGAGAGAGAGGGAAGACAGGTGGTTTAGATAAGGACGAAAAGCAGCACTGAAATTCATTTTGGTGTTACTCAAACATTCGTTTACCAGCAAGTACAGTCTAAAACATGACAGTCCCAAAAGCTTAAGAGGACAGATGAACTTTTGCAGAAATAGCCAAGGAGGAGTTCTCTGGTGGTGATGTAAGGCCCTTCCAACACAACACCCAGATTTAACGCCCTCATCAAACAGGCTGGAAACTACTGGTGGCACTACTACCTTTGGCTGCCGAAAAAGAGCCTCCCAAAAGCTGAAGCACTTCTTGGTCTCCTACTTGCCTCATTTCAAAAAAGGACAATGTGTCAACAAAGACATAAACCACATGAACATTCTGTCAGAGAATGAAAGCTGATGATTCTGGCTTTTGAAAGAGAGAGAAGCTAGTTACCGTCTGCTGACCCAAAAGAAGTGGTAAGAGTCAGACAGTAACAGGTACTTGTGGAATACTGAACAGCTCTTCTTTTGGCTTGCTTTTGACAGAGTATCTGGAGGTGAGGGCAGAAAGATACAGCTAAAACCTGAAATACCTGTAAATAATTGTGAAAGATGCAACAGAATCATTTCAACTCCGGGATTTACAGAAATGCATGTTACATAATGGCAACTTCTGAATTTTGGCATCTATTAAGAACCACCCCTCTTCCTATACATTTTCTGTTGCAGAAATCTTCTGGGTATTTACCTAACAAGAAAAGCAACCAAAGATTTAAGTAGCCATAATGGCAGGTAACAAAAGGAAAGCACATGTCTTTTGTTCACAGCTACAGTAACAGGCCGCTGCACTGGTAAATTTGATGATAAGAGCTCTTCAAAGCGGCTTCCGCTTGAGCAAGGGTAACCACTGTATGGGTTCCCCTTTCTCTTTACATGTTGCCTTCTAAAATTATGTCATGAAGGGATCGACTTACTGGGAAGAAGAGGAATACATACACATTGGCTAACACAACACATGGTGTACTCACTCAGAAAACAAAGACAGAAAAAACCAAATAACCAGGCTAATAAACTTGAAGTACACTTGTTACTTGTCCTATGAGGAGTGGCTAAGGACTCTGGGGCTTGTCTAGTTTGGAGAAATGGAGGCTGAGGGGCAACCTCATGGCTCTCTGCAGCTTCCTGAGGAGGGGAAGGGGCGAGGGAGGCGCTGATCAATTCTTCCTGGGATCCAGTGATAGGACGCGTGGGAATGGTTCAAAGCTGCATCAGTGGAGGTTTAGGCAGGACATCAGGAAACATTTCTTAACCGAGAGGGTGGTCAAACACTGGAACAGGCTTCCTAGAGAGGTGGTCGACACCCCAAGCCTGACAATGTTTAAGAGGCATTTTGACAATGCCCTTAACAACATGCTTTAACTTTTGGTCAGCCCTGAAGCGGTCAGGCAGTTGGACCAGATGATTGTTGGAGGTCCCTTCCAGCTGAAATATTCTAGTCTATTCCCCAAAATGCAGAATAAGCTCTTCAATTTAGTTTTGCAAACTTTAGAGGAACTTCAGAATTTTCCCCTTGAAATTCTCTCCAGCTTCTTACGAATTATCTGCAGATTTTACTAAGTTCCCCCCATCATATCATCATATGATTCCTTCTACTTGTAACCCCCTCATATGACGCTCAGTTTTTCCAGTTTTTCCTGTTAGTATCACACTCTCAAAATATATGTACACAGCTATCATCTTCCACACCTGCTTATGACTTAGCAAACCAGATATACTTAGTTCTGTTCTTTTACTCTTCTCATAAATCCAAAATCATTCAACCTGTTAAGCATCCTAAGATTACTCTTTGGATTCTATGCAATGCATCTATATTTGTGAAGCTAGAATATCAAATATGATACTTTGCATCTTACGATCAAAGAAAGGGGCCTGTATTTTGAC
Organism: Opisthocomus hoazin; assembly: GCF_030867145.1. NCBI lineage: Eukaryota > Metazoa > Chordata > Aves > Opisthocomiformes > Opisthocomidae > Opisthocomus > Opisthocomus hoazin. The sequence goes on along the minus strand of NC_134421.1, from coordinate 17,201,143 downwards.
GACACATTTTACACAGTTCAAATCTATACCGGTTACCTTACTACGATATTACATTCCACATTTTAGACCAGAAGGTAATCCACTATACTAAACATAGCCTTTATTTAACACTCCCCAACTTACCACGTTGCAGTGACAGCACCAGAGAGCAAGCCTTTGAAGAAATCAAGAGCACTGCTCAAGTAAAATCTAAATAGGACCTGGGTCTTTCCAGAGAAGAATGAAATCAAAATACTGAAAAGCTACTCATTCCTTCTATACACTGAATACAAACTGAATTGAGGGCAGGGGGAATCCTTTGACCGTATTATTACTGAGTCATAATGTACACGCATGAGAAGAACTGCATGACACCTTAACATCGTTATATCCTAGCTTTTGGGTGCTTGACTTTATAATGTTAACAATCTTCCATTAGCATGGCTGGCATTACTTACCACTCTTCTAATGTTTCCCCTTCCAAGGTTTCTCTTCACCACCAGGAGAGAGAGACATTTGTATCCTGCATTTTATCAAATTGAATCTCCTGTTGTTCTTCCCTGCACATTCTATTAATTTTTCGTCAATTTCCCATCACTTCACATCTTATGTTTGAGAATCTAATTAAAGTGTTGTTTAACAACATTAACGATCTGTAACAAGGAAGTAAGTAAATCCAGAGCCAACACTGATCTTGGAACACCAATTTAGATACCTCTTCTACTCTGTATACTGTCAATTTTGGTCTGTCATTTGCAGTACAGGCTTCTCATAACATTGCTCATACCCAAACTAATAATGTGTTCTGCTTGAGAAACTCAAAGAAAAAAAAAGTTACCTATTCGCTTTTCCTTAACTGTTTTTTCTAATCTACCTATACACTCTCAACCCGACCCCCATTTTGGTAGGATTTTTTGTTTTGTTTTGTTTTGTTTTAAGAACTGACACACAAAATCCACTACTGGAAAACAACATCTGACCACTCTCCTTTCAGCTCCTCCACATCTCTCCTTCATCCTCATATGTCGTTTTTGCTATTTATAAAAACCAGCAAATATACAAGACTTTATTTTGTCTCTCATGGGAGGCACTATTAATTTTGAGGCAGATTAACAGAATGAAACACACCATCATCTACTGTCTTACAACATTTCCCAGTTCTTGTGAATAATTAGCTTGAATTACAGTATTTTATCTATTTATTCTACACATTTGTAAGTTCTATAAAAGTAACTTATGTTCTAATAAATATTTAAAATTCCATTTGCCTGTCAGCAACATGCTTTCCTCTCTAATATATCATAAAGGAAATCTTCACATCAAAGGACCTCAGCATATTTCATAACCCGTATTCTCACTTGCTTCTCTTTAGTGTTATCGCTCCCTTTCTAACCACCAAGAATAAACTGAGGCATGGACAGGCAGTAGCTGGCTCATAATACAAATATATCTGTCCCAAAGCAAAGAAGTGAACTTGCTTAAGCTGTTTTCAGCCCTGTGTGTTACAATGTGTTTTCTCTTTATAAAAAAAACAAAACCAAAAACAAACAAACCTTCTGAAAGTAGTTTTGCAGTTATTATTTAAATACGATGTAAAATCAGGTGCATATCTTACTAGTTGTTACTATAAACTTGAGGTCTCATTTTTCTGACGTTTTATTTTCATATAGGCTTATTGACAGCAAGTTACCATTACCAGTAGTTCCAAAGGCGACTGCATAAAAGCAAAGTGCAACAAAATTACCACAATGTGATCATGACAGGCCATTCCAACACACTGTAGCTGTACCTCCTCTTGTTTCTGGGGGTTCCACAGTCCTCACGTTTTAGTAATATAGGCAAATATAGTAAGGCAAATTTCTATCTGGGGTATATTAAAAAGTCTTCTGTCCCTCATGACTGAAACAAGATGGACAATTATGGTGCCAACAGTATCTTGTCAGTTTTGAAGAAAAAAAATGGTTTTGTACTCATTACCAATCCTTTAAGGGACTCAAACCAGTGACTTAATGCACGCACACCTGTTTCACAATAGAAATTTGTATACTTAATTCCATTATCATTTTACTTTCCTACATAGCAAGCACATTTGTTAACTGAACCATTAAGATTGTACAGCAAAAAATCAGACCAATACTAGGAATACATTGTTTTTGATTTACGCATTTGATTACTCTCTTTTGTAAACAAACAATTAGTTCTCTAGGTGGCTACAAAATTCCCCATACTACAACATTAACTAACTTATGCAAGGTAGTTTTTGCAGAGTGAGGAGTCAAAGGAAGTCACTGGTCCAAGACTTTCCTGGCCAGACACAGGAAGTGTTGTAAGATTTCATCCTAATGAGTGGCATCAAAAAGTTGATACCTATAGCAACAACCTAAACCGTAAACTCTAATACCTCTCCTTGTAAGCAATACATGTTCATCCTGAATAATTTCAGTTCCTCCTGGGTCTTTATTATTACTCCTTTTCCTCTTTGTTGCATCCAAAATACACTCAGCAACATCATCTCGTCTGTAGATGTGGTACCAAGTGATTCTACTCATTACAAGGGTGAGAGAAAAACAGTATGGTGGCAGAGGTCACAAAAATGGGTTATAGGACTTCAGCATTACATAAAATAGAGATTAGTATTTGCACTGTTAAGACTTAGCTCCTAACCGAAAGCTGAATTAGACACTCAACACAGGAAATTTCAGCTGTGCATCAAGTACAAGTGAAAACTGTCAACTGTCTTCCCCACCATTTACTTACACAGATCCATAATATGGTTTCTGCAAATGGCACAGTTATCAACCACAATGTCCCATGCCCACAGAGCTACTGCGTTCCACTAGAGAGAGGGAAAAAAGAAAAAGGAAAACTTAGTTTTGACTCAATTTACAGCACACAGAAATCCCTGTTATTCCTCAAGATCTCATGCATATTTTAAATAGAGAAGCTGGGATACTAAAAAAAAAAAACATAAAAAATAGTCCAGAGTAATGCTTTATCGTGAGTTCATAAACATTACTAGAAAGCAGCGGTACACTCCTCTCACATACCTCTCAGAGCCAATGTCTCCTTCCAGCTTCAGAAACAAGATAACTGCCATATTCCCCTTTTTTTGTCAAACAAATGCAAGCATCTGCCTTTCTATTCAAGATCCAGAGGCAGCTCATGCCACATCCTCAATTCTGATGGAAAGGAAGGTGCCTTGGAGAAAGGCCAATCCAGATGCCATTTTGTTAAGAGCAATTTCCATTATTCGAAACAGTTCTTCTAGCAATCCCATCCCAGAGTAACTGGGGCCAAGAACTAAAATAATCTCTAAAGCTACCCTTCACTGACTCCCTGAAAAATCTCCTCTGCCAAAAGGTTACTAGCCAATGATCTACCAGCAAGGCTGAATATAAAAAATTGAAAGTACTACCAAATTAATCTTCCAAAGACTTTGTTTATTAAAAAAAAAAAAGGAGTATCTCTGTCCCATATCTCTGTCCCATGCTGCTTCAGGGGAAGGGTTGGCTACAAATTTCCATGACAATTTTAGAAAACTGTTTCAGACTGAGGACTTTAAGACAAGCTATGTGCTTTAAGAAAAGCATAGTGCCTTTTTATTCCTCTCCACAAAAAACATCATCGGGTCTTTCATAAATTCACGAAATGGATGGGATTGCCTTCAATATTCAAAGGAATCCAAAATCATATTGTTAGCCAGGATAATCTTCATTTACTACTTAAGTAGCCTAGATATTTTGTTTCATTTTTTCAATATATGATTGTATTAACTGTACTACAGTACTTTAATAGTACTTTACTACAGTAAATCTTCTCTACTGTGTTTCATTTATGTCTCAATGTTTTCATTGCTTCCCCTCAGTTTGAGATTCTGAAGGAGGAATCCAGACTGCGAAGTATTGATAAGCAGTATCAATTTTGATAAGCACTTCAATTTTTCATTACTACAAATATAAAAAGTCATCACAATACTGCTAGGTCTTTCAGGAAACAAGTCATTAGTGACTTCATTTTTTTCTCCCCATCTTCTAACTTCAAGTCTAGCCAGCCTTCTGGCTGATGTACTCATCTCTCGAGGACTTCATCCACACTTCAAGGCTGCTGGGATAAAGTTCCCAGCACCCTCCTCTCTCCCACACTGTCAGGTACCTAATCTCTCGTCCCAACATCAGCTACTCTTGCAATGCACAAACCTGTACTGAGCCACACAGGCAAAAAATGGGGCTGCTGGGGAGGAGGAATGCCACTGACACATAAAAGGTGCCGCTTCCTGCTTCTCTCATGTGTTATTATATCTGTCCCTGTTTCCAAAGAACAAGCAGTCACATCATCCAAACACCTCCTTCTGCATAGGCCTGCAGCCCTGTACAGAGCTTGGGGTTTCCATCATCACTGACGAGGGCTGCACATCAAACAAACTATGCCTAGAGACCACCCTTTGAGCAGGAATCACTGTTTGGAAATGTTTGCCGATATCCAGTTCAGGGGTCGCTTTTCCTCAAATTCTACCTCAGTGTAAGCCCACGCAGCCTCGCTACTTCCTCTGCACTCTCACGCAGCTGACTTGGACCTGGACCCAGCTGACAAACTGGTGGCACTGGACAAGAAGAGGGGTATTATGGCTGGTTTGGGGAAGCGGACAAGGCCAGGGTGACAGGAGAGCACGTGCCGATTGCACACACGTTGTCACCGCTCGATTTAAAGAAAAGGAAAAAAAAAAGGGGCCACAGAAATTTAGGCGAAGTGTCTTGCGCAGCGCGTGGGGCAGCTCAGGCGACCGGGCCTGAGCGGCTGGGGCTGAGGAGGCGGAGGCAGCACCCCACCCCGGCTCCCGGGCCCGAGCTGCTCAGAGGGCTCCGCGTAGCGCGGCCCGGCCGGGGAGGCCTCGGAGCAGCCGAGGCCCGGCGGGGCGGGCACCGCCCCAGGGGAGCGGGCGGCGGAGCCCCCTGACAGTGGCAGCCCCCCTCAGGCCTCCCGCCCGCGCGGCCCACGCCAGCCGCGCCCGCCGATTGGTCAGCCTCCGCTCCACGTGCGGCGGCTCGCCTCAGCCATTGGCCCGGACGCACGCCAAGGCTTCCCGCAGGCACCGCCCCGCCCCTCCCGCCGCGCCGGTGCGGAACCGGGCGCCCGGCTCCGTGAGGCGAGGGGGAAGTTGCCCTCTCCCCCGCCCCGCTCGCCGTCCCTAGGCCGGCCCCGGCCTCCCCCTCCCTCTGGGGCCAAGCTGGAGGAGCGCGCCGGCGGGCCTCACTTTCTTCACTTCGAAGCGCTTCTTGCCGGCGCCGCTGTTGGTGCCGCTAGGGGTGTCCACATCCATCGCGGCCGCCATTTTGGATGCGTGAATCGCCCGTCCTGCTCCGCGCGCATGCGCGGCGGGGAGGGGCTCGGGGGACGACGAGCCGAAGGGGTAGGCGGGCCTCCCTCCGGGCCCCACCCCCCTCTCGCCCCGCCCCGCCGCTGACAGGTGCGGGGAGGGCAGAGAGCGCGGTCACGTGAGGCGGGCTCTTAAAGGCGCCGGGCAGGGCAGGGCCGCCCGCCGTTACCTCATCTTCCTCCCCGTTGCACAACCCGGGGGGGGGGCGGGGCGGGGCGCGTGCGGGGAGCCTGGTGGGGGAGGTGCGCTTAAAGGGACACGCTCCCGTCGCCGTCTCGCCCCGCTGGGCGGGGCCCCGTCGCCCGTCACGCCCGGTCCCCTGGGCCTCCTTCTGTCCCTCAGTCCGCCCGCTCCCAGGCGGCGGGGAAGGGGGTGCCGCAGGGCGGGTGACAGGCGCCTGTGCGGGACGCGGCCCCGCTTGGCTGTCCTCGCTGTAGTTGTGGGGGGGGGCGGCAGGGCGTGGGGCTCCCCGGCTGGAGGATCGCCCCCGACCACAGCCGCAGGCCCCGCCAGCCGCCGTTCTTGCTCAGCGCTTCGCCAGCGTCGCTCGGCGTTCGTCTGGCCGCCCTGCTGCGGAGGGCTTCGGCCCCGAATGAACTTTCAGCTGGGTTTCTCCCGTCGTGACTGATCTCCCGCGAGTGCTGGACGGGCTAGGGCCCTTGGCCTTACTGCTGTGCCCTGGTGCTCCCTAGCAGCCCGGGTTTGGTTTTTAAACAAAACATCGAATTTCTAGAGAGAATTCACATTGTCCAGACTGCTCTTTTTAGCATGCAAATGAGGCTAACAATAATTATAATTAACATGGTTTTTACTCGTGGTGCTAGAGCTGCCCAAGCCCTGCCTGTTCCGTGTCAAATATGGAGACAACGGCCGTGGGAGCTGGGAGCTTCTGCTCACCTTCAGCGCAGCTCGGAGTGCTGCTCTGAGAAGGTCGGTCGTGGCATTCCCCGAGGTGTGGAGACTGAGGAGGGGAAGATCCTCCCCAGCAGGGCAGCAGCAGGTCTTGAAATGTCACCCAGCTTTGCAGGTCCTTGTAGACATGCTCTCTCTCTGCAGAGTTGACCCTTGTAAGTCAGTGTGTACACCATGTTGCTGCATGGATGCGGGAAGGATGGAGCTGTTACGAAGCATAGAAAGGGCGTTCTTTTATATGCATACAGGCAAGCAATACGTATACCGTAACTATCATGAGCATTTGGGCCAAACAGCACGGTTCCAGACTGGCTCCATCATATCCATCTCGCTGTATGCATTCAGCTTCTACCTGAGATACAGTGCCTGCTGGGCTGGGAAGTCCATCAGTCTCCAAATAAACTTTAATTTAAAGTAGGGGCCTGCAGTAAGGACAAGATGATGCTGCCGTTGAATGTGTTGGAATCATTTTCAATGGGATTCACATTTGAAAGACATGGAGCACTTGTACCTTGAGTTAAACACATACCTAAACGTTTGCAGGGTCAGGCTGAGCCCGAAAGATAACACGCAGAGAGTAGAGGTAAGTTTGCAGAAGAAAAATGCTCTCTCATTTATATACCCTGTGACACCTCTAGTTATCTACATGGAAGGTTTCCATTTCAGTTAACTGCCCCTTCCCCCAGATGCTGCTCAGTGATGGTTCATCTCTTGTTGCTGACAAAATGAAGCGGCACAGATTCAGCTTTTCATCCTGTTGCTCCTTATTCAGGACTGCAGTGCGAAGGCCACTGCAAAGGAGTGTTTTGAAGATGAGACATGAATGCTTGAGAAAATTAATTTTTTTTTTGCCTCAAAGAAAATAGCTCTTTTCAAAGCAGAATTTGCAAGATTTTCTTTTTAATGGAAACATGAATTTTAACCCTAAATCTGTATGGTCATGTCCCCAGTAGGACATTACTCAGTAAGAATCCAGGACATTGAACAAACGTGCAGTAGGGTATATGCATACCAGGGAAATGTTAACTTGTTCATTTTCACTTTAAATGACTAGTACAATGTAAAATTATAGTCTTCCCACCTCAGCTGATGTCACCACGGGGAGATGGCTGCCAATGGGTAAAAGCCATGCAGCCAGCAATCATATATGGTCTGGATTTATCTTTCTGGCAGCAAAAAGAATATAGCTATGCAGATCTTGAGTTAAGTCCTGTTAAAAAGGTGGTGGTGTTTTCAGGAAAAAAGACAGAAAATCTTGTGCAGAAGAGAACACATATCTGCATGTTTATTTAATTAATGTATACTGATACATCTATGCACTTCCCCAAAAATGGGAAGTGGGTTAGGGTATCTCCAGTGTGCTTCGAACAGTGGGATTAGTGATGGTATTCTCTAATATTCCTGCACTTCATGAAGAGGTCTGAGCTACCCTCTTTGCTGCACATGAAATAATCTGTTTTCTGTTGGTTTTAGTGCAATCTCTGATTTCTTTCCTCCTAGGAAAAGCGCAGCCCCTCCGACCTGTTTTCCCCCTCCTCGGGGTGTATGTTATAGAGAGGTGTCAGTAGCTGCTGCAGAAAGAAGGGCTGCAGCATTGAAAAGTGTCAGCCTCAAAAGAAATGTAGCACTGTGGTCCAAATTACCAGGGATGCTTTGAGGAATGGATCATTTTTCAAATCACCAGGACATGCAGGGGAAAAAGAGGAGTCTGCCAAGCTGAAAAGGGGACAGACAGACTTGGTGGCACATGACAACTGCTCTGAATATGTTTAGTCCCAACTAAAATGAGACAAACTCCTTTTCCCAGTTGTCAAAAACTCTTCCGAAAGGCAAGGTACCAACAACCTGGTGACTCCAGTGCAATTGCCTTCCAAACCCAGTGTCTTTCACTTTGGTTATTGTCCTTCTCCTTTACAGTCCCTTCTGCTGGTGTGTTTTTTTCTGCAGCCACCAGCTTTGTCCTGCGTGGGATTTATTCCCCAGATGATCCCCCTGTTGATGCTGCCGTTGAATGTGTGTGCCTGGCTGGACTGCTGCGGAGCCGCTAGCGCAGGGGCAGCTGCTTGCAGCCCTGGCTCTCCACAGCTGCACCCACGTGGGGACTGGGCAGAAGGCCTGGTGGTGGTGCCGACAAAGCTTGTCTCTCCCAGGCACCGGAGCAGAGGGATCTGCACAGGTGGGAGAGGATCCAATCCCCCAGAACTGAGTCAGAAGGAGAATGCACTCAGGAAGAGTTGCTTTGCTTTCCAGTCCTCACTGCCTGAGCCTTTCCCATTCCACTTCCCAGCCCCATGGACAAGATGAGTGGTGCGTCGTCTCTTACCATGGCTCATCCTCGGCACGCACACCGATGGCATGGGATCTCTCTGGGGCACTCGGGTCACTCTCAGGAATGAAACTGTTCTGAAAGAGAGGAGAGAATCGCTACACTTTCAAGTGCTCTTCAGAGCAACAACTTTCCTTTGCTGTACAGGCAGGAGAACAGGGATGGGCCTTTCAAAACCGCCAGGAGCAAAAAGCGGGGAAAAAGGGAGGTGGCCCCTTTCTAAGTGCTTACAAACCTTAAGTTTTTTCTGCTGCCTTTCTGCGCTTCGCCCTCTCAGTGCTGTCTGCTTAAGGTGTGGTTTCAATGGTGCCCTAAGCAGCTTCAAGCAGGAATTACCTGGCATATAAGACTAGTTCCCGTTCAGTGGTTGCAAACCAAGGAGTAAAAAGAAAGTGCATTTTATTACTTTTTAAAGAATTGCAGGGCTGGCTGGCTGCACTCCGTTTGCTGATGCTACTAAAATCATCTGAATTTACTAAAATGGGTTTTAGCACCCTTTGCTTTTGGGTGCCCAAGCCCACAAACAGCATTCGCAAATGACTGTCGGGGCAAAACGGAATCTACCATCTTTCCACATTGCGACAAAACTTCTTGAAGCTCATGAAGTGAGCAAACAACCTCCCACCAAGGCTCTGCAGCATCCCCAGCTGATTCAGTGTGCTTGGCATAGGAACGCTGAATTCAAAGGACAGAGCCAAAGGGGCAGATTAAGCAATATATCCCATAGATTTTTGGACTGGACTGAGCTTGGTTTCAGCAGAAACCCAAAACCCCTGCCTCTGTGCATGTTTTCCAGATGATGGTCACATTATACCCCATATAGTACCCCCAGCTTCTCTATCCATTACTAAAACCTCAGGAGAGAAATGGAGCCTCCAGCCTCCAATAGTCTAGCTAAAAAGAACAGATGAGGTTCTGAGAGAGGAGCAGGCTTAACAGAATGGTGACTAACTGTTGCTCTTGCTTTCTCATGGTATTTGACCTAAAGCTGCTTGATAGCTTGCAGATAAAACAACATACAACTGTCATGGCAGCTTGCAGGTAAGTAGGTGCTTGCAAAAACCATGATACTGTGCCCAGTCTTGCGCAGACAGCCTTTCCCAACACATGAGAAAGGGCAGCTGGGAGTGTGGCCCTAGACTCAGTGAAGGACACTGTCTCCACAGAGGGCGTCCCAGCCCCACATCACACCTGAGAAACCAGCTGCAGCTGCTAGGGAAATGTGGTCAGCATGGACGGACCCCAGCGCATTACGATGAGGAGGCCGGGCTGGTTCCGCTCCGCTTCAGGGAAGGGTTTGAGGCCATCCTTCCGATGCACCAACACCCCCGTGGTGCTCCCCATCGTAATCCTCACCCCCGACTAAGGAGTTCCACCTCAGAAGGCATCCCGCACGGACGGCTCCTCGTCCTCCCTGCCACCCCACCGCAGTTCCAAGCGCCGAGCTGCGGATGCCGATCGCGTCTGGCTGTGCTGCCGCCTCCCGAGAGGAACCAGCATCCCAGCCTCTGCTCGGAGGAGAGGACATGTTCTGCAGCCAGGCTCGCAGCCTGCGTCGGGGTCCCTGGGGGAGCTAGGGCTGTCCGTGCCGCCTGTAGCCTGGGGAGACAGGAGGTGAGCCCGAGAGCCGCCATACCCCTAGGTCGGCTGCAGCCTGGCCGCCTCTTTTATTCACAAGGCTGAAGAAGTGGTGGGAGGCTGCTTACAGCAGCCAAGACAAAAAACGCATGCACACGCGGGAAGGAGTGAGAGCTTGAGAGAGAAGGAGCCCTGCTTCAGCCTGAGCTGGGATCCTGAAGAGATGTCAGAGACAGAGGCTGAGACTGTAATTCAGAGAGCGGGCAAGTCTTTCAGAAGGTAACAGGAGAGCGGTAGCAGGGGAGCGATTGTTTTTAACCTGAACATACCAGAAGAGCTGCATGAGGCGGCAAGAGGTGATGGGATAGTCCAAGCCTAGGAGACAGCACCGCTAACCACACTGGAGACATCATTTGAGTACCAGGTCGCAGTCTGGATCTCCTTTGTTGCTTAGACAAGAGTTTTCAAAGCCTTTTATCGTTTTAAGGAGGATGCAAAACAAGCAGAATGTTATGAGAGCTCAGTACAAGTAGTTATATTCATCTGCTACTGCATGTAAGCAACATTGGAAGATCTGCCAGCCTAATTAACAGTAGCCAGGAAAAACCACGAAAGTAACCAAAGTAGTAACACAAGCTTGCCTGCGTAGAAATCAATGAACTCCTACTGATTCGGGAAATCCATGAACTTTCAGTAACACGAGGAAAGGCAGTTCCAGACTGCTGTGTGGGAGACACTAAAACACTGTTTACAGATATTCTTAGCTACAACTTCTCCCTGACAGTCTTGAATATGGGGAGAGAGTCACGGCAAGGGAAGAAGAGCTAAAATCAGAAAAAAATATTATCAGCGAAGGGAGGTCTGGAAGCTACCTCCACCAAGTCAAAGGCTTTGATTCTGTTTGAACGGAGGTGAGAACCATTGAGCTATAGCTTTGCATTTGTCTTCCTCCATTAATTCTTTGTCCTTTTTCAAAAAAATTCAGCGTCCCAAAACTCCTCCAAAGAGCTCTCCTAACTGAATCAAGTTTCTAGCTGCAGGCCCTGCTCAACAAGACACAATTTGTTAGCCTTTCCCATCCTTTTTTGTCACATCAGGAGAGATGCTGCTATCAGTAAAAGCATTTTGTTGAAGCCCCTAGCAGTCATGGCAAAGGTACCGTTTGGCAAGTGAAAACTGTAAAAATCCAAATTTAAGCTTGCTTTTTTTGGGGGGTGTGTGTGTGAATTTGAAGGTAGAGTTCAGATGTGATTTTAGGGAAAAATAATAACTAATTTTATACCACTTTTTCTTGGAAAGACATAAAGGAATGGGAAAAATAAATTAGTTGGCCCACAGACATGGCAATTACTGGTGCAAAACCTATATGGATACTACAAAAGAAGCTAAGAGCGAGGAAGCCAGCAGTTCCTTGCCTCCCATATCAGCATACGTAGGGACAAAAAATTGTGGTACCTAACTCAGATAGTTCTCAGAAGGCAGGCTTTCAAATATTTCTGGCACTTAACCGCTCTCCGTCGTGAATGCCTAGATAAAGACAATATACTGAGTTTAGTCTTCCTTTGGACTCCACTGGAAAGTTCATTACAGCATCTAGGTCAGCAAATCCCACAAGAGATAGTCTGCCTGCCAGTTCTACACTGAACAACAAAATAAATTAATAAATTGTCATACTCCTTTGCAGGTTCATATTTCTTGAACATATCTTGCTGCGTCAAACATCCCTTCCTTTAATTTCAAAGCTCTGCACAACTGGATCTGCAGAACCACAATGGGAAGAAGAGCCATCTGAAGCAGCGAGCTTTCCCTGGTCAGAAAGCACGCGCTCCCCAATCCCCACAGCTTCAGAAAATGCAGAAAATAGGACTGAGCAGAGAAACAAATGTCAGATGTAGGGCCTAGTGCTTTGATAATTTTTGCTTCTGGTGATTTGCCACTGCAAAGTCATGTAGTCCCTCCCCTCCTGCCCCATCACTGTGGGTTTGGGGTTTTTTTTCTCTCTCATTCTCTTGCTCTCTTCCTCTGCTTCCTATATTCATGAATCATGTTTCTCACTCCACCTTAAGGATTCATTGATTCCTGTTTGTGCTAGGAGGAAGGGGAAATAGCCATATCCAGCACCAGGAATACTCTCCCATCAAATCTGCAGGCTTTAAAAAAAACAGAACAGGACAAGACACAACAGCTTCAGGGAGGTTTTAGCAAGACACATGGGAAGTCCTACATTGGATGAGAGTTTACTATAACTAACAAGGACTTAACGCCTTTACCTCGATATATAGAAATACTCATGGAAGATCCTTATGTTCATGTTCACTCACATCCCATAACCTTCGTTTGTGAGTCTCCAGTCATTCAAGACAACTGATTTCACAGGTCTGAATGGAAATATTACAAGTAAATTTGAGGAACCAAGAAAGCTGAAAGAAGAAAGAGGCCAGAGATCTGACAATACCACACCCGTACAAATCAGCAGCAGTTGCCAGGCCCTTTTCTTCCCCGGAGCAGAAAAAACAAAGCCCCATTCTCTTACTTTCCTTTGTTCAGGCCAAGAGTGAAAAAGTACCTACCTTTGCATTTAGATACATTTCTCCTGCTGAGGACTGGGCTGGCGAAGACAGCTGCTGCAAAAGCCCATCAAACAGCAGCCTTTGGTCAGAAAGGGGCCTGAAGCTGAGGAAGAGCCCTTATAACTCCTCTTTCAAACTGCAGAATTGTCAATGAAAACACTCCGGAGAGTGTCAGGAAAACTGTTCTCTTTCTCTTTATTCAGTTCCAGGACAGGGGAAAATGGAGCAGATGACAGTTTATCTGGGTAAGAGCGGGGTAGGGGAGGTCGAGGGACCAAAACCCCCCAGAAGCTCACGAGTGCAACTTGCATTCCCATGTTATCTGATTGATAATTAAGGTAGTTGCTTATGCTAGAACAGTTTTCCCTCAATTTACCTTACTATTTCCTTCTATTTACTCCTTCCACCCCTGCTTTCTCTCACAGTGTAGTATATCGTATGATTCTGTGATGGTATGTTTGTATTTCACTTTATTTTTAAACTCCATCATTAAAACCCAGGTTGCAGGTTTGTTGGTGTGTAGAAATTATCAGGTAATCTTTCCCTTCTACAAATACCCATTTCATTCCATCTTATTTGCATTATGAACCAATATGGAGCGTGGTTCATTTTGCATCTCCCATTTCTTTGCTGCGAGAGCAACATCTCTGAAGTTCCCCTGTAGACTTAAGGGCTGTGAAGATAAAGGGGCTTCTCTGCAGTCCTGCGAAGGTCTTTGGTGAGGTTTCAGGAGAGAGGAACAATTTACTCTGTGAAAACACCAGCGCTGCTGCGAAGGCAAGCTAAAGGCTGGAAACCTTAGGTGTCTCATTCCTTAGCAAACACGAACTAGAGGGATTTCTTTTAAACTCATTTTGGATGTTTTTAGCCTCTGGGATACAGAGGAGACCTCCTCCTGCCGGGATCTGGTGAGTGGTGGTATTCCTGATGCCACCTGCCTCGTTAACTGCAGTTACAGCTGCCGAGACAGAGGAGTAAAAAACATCTGTAGTTTGACAGTGAACAGGTTTACAAATGTAGCCTGCAGCTGAAGCTGGGATGTTTGTTTGGAGGCTTCTCACCACAGTTTGTAGTCACCCCTCCCTCCCCGACAGGGATGAGCAGATTTCACTCCATTAACTGTATCTCCCTTGGGTTCTCTGTTCAAGTTGCAAAGAAAGTTCTCAAAAAACGTGGAGGGCACATTTGGGACTTGCGTACAACACAACAGTGGTTTGTTTGCAGCAGCTTAATTTAAATTGGATTTCACATCAATTCGTTGAACAGCTGAGGAACCCTGTGTGGACACACTTATTTGCCTTAAGAGTTGGCTTAAAATCAGTTCCTAATCGATTTAAGCTCCACTGATCAGATTTAAATACATATTTAAAAGGTCAACACAACCTTTGGCATTGATTTAATGAAATGATATTGAAAGCAACGCTCAAGTAAACTGGTGCAGCTCTATGTAAAAGCTGTCCGAATTAGTGTAATATGGATTGTCAAAAGATGGAGAATCATTTCTCCCCCTCGAATCTTGCAAATTCAATCTCTTGAGTGAACACTAGCAAGACAGGGGCTGATGGATCTCTCCTCTGATGGAGCCACGTATCGATTTTATTATTAGATATACAAACCAAATACCTAATTCAGTAATAGGCACATTTTATGCCTTCCCGTGATGGTGTTGATCTTAGCCCTATATATATATACTTTAGCTCAAAATCACATATATTCCCTCTGCAATATGGAAGTTCATAATTCAGGCCTGGGAATGTTTTTGAAATTATGGTCTTTGAAAGATTATAATCTGGAAAGACAGGACCTTTTTAACAATTTAGATAAATAACAGGATGAAAGGATCACTTATGTCAGGAGCCTTTTTCACTGTTTGACAGGTGCAGATATTCACCATAAATTAAATCTCAGTTGTGCTGAGTGGTTGAATTGCTGAGGAATCACTTTATTGGTATGTGGAATATTTACTATGTATAGCTGGACAACTTCCCAGGAATTCTGATGAAACACATTAATGCACAAGAAAGAACACCCTTTCTTCATCAGGCTTGTGAAAACGTAAGCTTTGCTGCTATCAGTATCTTATACAGAGTGTTTTAAAACTATCTGAATTGTCCATACGCATTTATCTAGAACAACTATTAAGAAAGATCGTTTAGGTAGAAAATTCTCACTCTGTTGAGGAAAGCTGCTGTTATAAACATGAATATCCAAAATAAGATACACTTTTATTTAAATTACATTTTTCTTCACCCTATTTAGATATTGCCTTTTTCTTATGGAAGGGTAAGAAACCACATGTTGCGTTAAACAACTTCAGATGCCCAAAAGAGAAGGGTGATATTGGGATCACTTCAAAAAGTCCATGAACTTAGAAGCCAATAACTAACATTTGGCTGGGAATTATTTGCACGTGTCCTTTGAATAAGGAGCACTATTTGCTAAGAAAGATTTATTTAGACAGCTCAGCTATGGATCTTTACATCTGTGGAACAACCGAAATATGGTACAAAGGTAGGAGAGACTTCCAGTTACCGTCTCAAATTTCTGGGTTTTCACCTGTAATACGAAATCTGGGTTTGCTATGTAGAGTAATTGATCTGCATGACGAATACGGGCAAGTTTTGCTCTTAGAGAGTGTTACAACACGCAAGAAAAAAAGGACATCAATAGCAGGTTTACACAGACAAGAGAAGTTTCAAACAAGCATAGGCCACATTCCTTACTGCTGAGGAGCCATGTAATAAACCCAACTTAAATTAAACAGTAATAAAAGCCAGTATTAACTGTGTTATATTAAAAAGCTAATATTGAGAGCCATGAAAGCTCGAGAGTTTTCATGAGCAGCCTATAAAATGTTAATATAACTGACACCAGGGAACTCTGTAGAAACCACCCCTCTGCAAATCCAAAACTATATTAAAAAAAAATCTAACTATTTCAAGGACCAGGAATAACAGATGTATACAAATTTGCAAGGTTAAAATTTGTTCTCTGTTCCCAGTTCACAGGTGCATGTCACCAAAGTATACATACAATTTGCAAGGACATGTTTCTCTAAGATGAACGGGAGTCCTCTGTCCCACCTGGTATAAACTGCCTCTGAATTTAAGTTCAGGGAACCTGAACAGGAGTAGTGCAATTGCCTTTCCATCCCCTAAACATTATGGCTATGCTGTGGACTGCTCATGACAGTCTGAATAACTCCTTTAGACAGGCTGTGAACGACAGTACTTACATTACTTTTGCACAGATGCTTGTAACAGTATTTTCAATATTCACGCTTTATTCAGATAACATGGAAAAGACTAGGTGCACGATGCAGTGTGTGTGTGTTGGCTTTGACTCTAGAATGAGGACATTTCATTTGCTGAATGGTCAAGGAAACTGTGTGAAAAAGAGGCAACAATTTTTTATTTGTTCACTGTGATGCACAGAAAACGTCTGGAAAGCAGTCAAGGGTCAAATCTTTCAAGTCTTTTTTTCTGAGAAGATACAGACTGCCCCAGTAACGAGTGGATGAAGCAATTCTCCATGAAAACTACACACATTAGGCTAAAACCATTGCGCTAGTTTATTTTGACTCTAAAATTGCAGAATAAGTGAAGAAAGTGTCTTTTTATTATAATATTGACTATTTAAATTAAAAGGGGAATGGTGGTTTCTGCCATTAGTGCTAACACATTCCTACATATTTGCAAAAAGGAACTTCCTTTCTCACAGAATGGAAGTTTCTTCCTGGCCCCACATGCCAAAGCTCATCTAGAGCTTGTAGTCTTGCTATATCCAACTAATACTGCAGCGCTCACATGGGGAATGGTCCTGTGAGTAAAGGAGTGGCCATATCAGTTGGGAGAAATTTTTTCCATAATCTGAATGCATCATTAATGCTTAACATTTCAAATACTCATTAGAACATGACAGAGAACATCAGTCACTTCCATCAAGACTGGAATCCATAGGAGTAAAAGTCTTATCCTAATGACTAAAACATTGCTGGGATAACACTGGAAACACTTGTTCTTGTTTCCATAGGCTCAGCAAGACTTCAGCTGGCCTTTTTATGAAGATCAGCTGGGTGTATGACATGGAATAGCAGACCATACAGAAATCAGACTTCCAGTCAAAGACTGGAACATGCCAGTTAACAGCAAGACCACTCTAGTCTCAACTATTTACTTAAGCGGTTTTATACCTGGAAGCAGTGAAAAGGATACTTTAAAACTTTTATATATTAATATATATTTATATATTAAATAGTTATAAAGTGATACTACAATTCATATTGTTAACTTTTCTAAATCAGTTCATCTACTTAAAATTTTATTCCTTTGATAAATTTGTTTCTTCAATAGAAAAAGCTAGAAATAAGGAATCAAATTCCATTTTGCCCAGATCTTTATGTTCCAAAAATGTTTTTAATCTTCTAATTTATGTAACAATTTCAAAACTGAAGGACAAGGAAGCATAAATTTCAAGCATGCTTCTTTTTGCCATTTGGCAGTTAAATAGTATTATTTTGAAGAAGTAATACACCTAATAGAGGACATAATGCAAATTGTTGTCCCTTGACACCAGTGACCTCTAAAAACTTCCTGAAACAGATTAAATATTATCATTAGTCCAGCCACCTCCAGATAAAATCACAGAATCACAGAATGGTAGGGGTTGGAAGGGACCTCTGTGGGTCATCTAGTCCAACCCCCCTGCCAAAGCAGGGTCACCTACAGTAGGCTGTAGAGGACCTTGTCCAGGCGGGTCTTGAATATCTCCAGAGAAGGAGACTCCACAACCTCCCTGGGCAGCCTGTTCCAGGGCTCCATCACCCTCAGAGGGAAGAAGTTCTTCCTCATGTTCAGACGGAACTTCCTCTGCTTCAGTTTGTGCCCATTGCCCCTTGTCCTGTCACTGGGCACTACTGAAAAGAGATTGGCCCCATCCTCCTGACACCCACCCTTCAGATATTTGTAAGTATATATTAGGTCCCCTCGCAGCCTTCTCTGCTTCAGGCTGAAAATGAAATAATGCTTTGTGCACAGCAGGTTATGTGAGACTGAATGGAAGAGCCTGAGCAGAGCAGAATTCAAAATGAAGCAAGGCACACTGAGAGCAAAATAACGATATGACTGACTTGAAAAGAGAGAAGAAAGAATTAATTCAAAACAAGCAACAGAAACTGCCCATCTCTGCCTGCTCAGTTTGCACTTGCTGCGCCGTACGGTCAATTCTCTTGGATTAATTACTGAAAAGAGGAAAGTAGGTGTTTATCTGCTTCCCCCTATTTGAATTGAAAAGGAGGCATGCAAAAAAGCACACAGCGCTGTGTGCAGCTGGGTGTGCACAGGCTCACACCCCTGCTCCTCCTCCTCCAGGCGTGGATTAAAGCTCTCACGGAGACATCCTCATAGTGACTTCATGGCGGCCGGACAGGCTGCCGGGGTCAGCCTCCTCCAAGCCTGTTCCAAACTTTTTTTAGGGCAAATCCAGGTCATGGACCCAGTAAAAAGTCCCTCTTCCTTTTAACAACACTCAGTGGCATCCATATCTTCGAGCACGCATCCGGAGCAAGCTTTCCAGTGGAAACATTCTGGAAACCGCAGGTGGCAGGATGGAAACCTCTCCTGCCACAGTGTGTCTGTTACCTGTTAGACCTATGATAGCTGGATCAATACAAGTTTACCAAGTGGGATGGAAAAAAGCTGGAGGTACATGAAATCCGTATCGTGCCTGTTAGATTCCAAATGTGAAGCATCTGACATTGAGGATTTCAAGGGAAGACCTTTGCTGTTGAGGAGGTTAAAGTGATCAAATCTAACAGAACAAAGACAGCTAAAGGATGGGCCTGTTCTGAAACACCAGATCCTGAGTCCAGAACGTAACTAACAGGCAACGTCGATTCACAGGCTTACTCAGTTCTCTCCTTTGCACTTGCTCTCCAGGATTTGGATTTTTTCTTTCACTTTGCATTGGCACAAGTAGCCTGAGCTCTGTAAAGCCAGGTGATCCAGAGAATAAATGGTAGACTCGGGTAACATCTGGACTATGCTTGTGTCCTGCACTATTGCCTCATTTATTGGAACAAACACGGTGGCAAAAAGAAGGGCAGGCCCTTATGTAGTACGGATCTGGGTCCAGATGAGACACTTTGCAGCCCCTATTGCAATTTTACATTTAATTTTTTAAACACACAAAGATTATGTTAAAGTACCAGGGAAAAAAAGAATAAAAAGGAGATGGTGCTATTTACTGGAAGACTTGATTTTCTCTTGTGTGTGTGTACATGTCCAAGATCTTTCCTAGCAGAGGAGAGCCATGGAACACGTATGTCTCCATTCCTTACTTCCTTTCCTCTACGGTTTTTTGTCCTTCTGGGTTTGCATTCCTTGCTAAACTGTAAATGGCCATGTTGTGCAGCTCTGGGGACTCTGAGAAATGCAGTTGAAGGCGGACATGAAGTTCAGAGTCATAGAAATTTTTACAGAAATACAGTCACAGTTCCACTGTCAAAGCTAAACTAAACCCAGCGCAGGTGTCCAAGCTCTTTGTTAAACATATAAAGTCACTCCTTATCCTCCCTATAATGCCTGTTGGGAGGGGCAGGGGGTGGACAAAAAAAGGAAGAGGTGCATAGATTTTTAATGATGGGGTGGTTAACAGCTGAAGCAAGTAACTGAAAAAAAAATTCTCCATCTCAACCTTCTCCCTCCCCCAGCCTTCAGATCAAGGCTTGATGCCTTACTGAGGGATCTGCTGCTGTCACACACCAGCTACCAGGCTCAGCACTAAATTGAGGGTGTAGAATGCAATGGCTGTAATAGCAAGGCACTCAACCTAGTTGATCAAAGGGTGCCTCCTACCCTTTCACTCAGTGACTCTATTAACAGAAGATAGGCAATATTCTAGAGGATTTTCAGCTCAGCCCTCTGTTAGCTTGTGACTTGTTAAAAATGGAGTCCTTAAGAAATGTAGCATTTGGTGCATTTCTTGTCTAAGCTTAGAGAAACAGCTTATCAGTCTTCTAATTTATTATTAACATTCACTAAAATTTCAGAGAGAGTTGCACATTGGAGGAAAATAGCTCTCATATCTAATTGCTGAGATTAATTTTCAGTTATCAGTATATTAGGAATTTAGGTTTGCACTACAATCCTCCTTTTCATTAATTGCTACACTGGTTCTATTTGATTTCTTTAAGAAACTAACTTAGAATGATACATTTGGGTTCAAAGCTCACATAGTTTACAGTTTGGATTTCAAGAGAAATAATCACATCTTTCATATAGCACATTCTCACCTCTTTTGGAAAGGCACACCTCAGGTGAGAATCACAGGATGCTTTCTCCTCAAAAGCCTCATACTGCAGGGAAATTACATTATAAAACTGAAAAAAGCCCTGAATATGGAGGCAATGTTAAGGCTACATGGCAGTGATTTCCAGTAAAATGTATTACAGAGATGATGCATTTAATCAAACCCCAAGAATTATAAACCCTAAAAATTCTAAGGTGAAATTAAATTGAAGAAATCCAAATAAAGTATAAAGAAATGAAGAGTCAAATATCTAATCAATCTTAATTATGCTTGGAGAAAATCTCTTCTAAACCTCTAACTAGCTAGAAGTCACATTTGTTTGCATAATCTGTGTGTGTTTGTATATATATACTAACACACACATGCTTTTGAAGATGAATCACACATTTCCACTTTATACTGTGTAACTGAAAGTTCATTGGAAACCTCTCTCTGTTCTGTAGGGAAGGGCAAAAAATATAGCGTGCCTTTAAAAATCTCTTTAATCATATCCAAGTCCACAAATGTAGAACTATCTCAATACGAACTGTACGTTCTTGCTTGGTTACAGTCACCACAGTAACACCCCTCTAGCTGTTAAAAAGCTCATCTCCTGGAAAAAAAGAACAGGGTAAAGCATAAATCAGAAAGCAATATACATACCAGACATCTGCAATGCATCACAGGAACCTCAGCGGTACCTTACGGATTCCAACGACAAGTAACAGGTCAGCACAACGAGCACACCGGAGGCTACGGCCCTTTTCGCTGCAGACTGGTACTGGTACCGCTACGAGTCCGGAGGGGGAACAGTTAGAAGGACAGTCGGAGATTTCAGGCCTCCGTGACAGGGGCAGCTGCATGGACATGTGCAACTGGGCTGAAGGAGCATATGCACGGTGTGCGAGGAGTCAGCCAGAGCCGGCTCCACAGCAGCTTCAGTCCCGCGACGGGAACTCTCCTGAGCCCTGACGCCACGCTAGGCGGTTACTGGGCCAAAATGGGATCCTGATGGCACGTTAGGACAACAGCACAGAAATGCCAACACAGAGGACAAACTTCACAGAGGCCACTAAATAGAAATGATTGGTCTGCCAGTAGGAGGTAAGAAAGGGTGTTTGCAGGCAGTATCAGTTGCCTTTTTCTGTAGCCTGGAATGAGACCTGCACTGAGAAAGCGTAAACCCCCAGCCCTTCCGTACCACTAACAGCTGCGCTTTCTCTGAACAATGACAATGCTGGCTAACAAGCCCACGACCGAGATACAATACTATGAATTACAGAGGAATTGCGTGTAGCTGCCATAGGCAAAACTGATGTTATGTGTTGCCCTCTGTGTGCACATTAGACTAGAAGAACAAAGTATATTATCCCCAGACTTAAAGCACTACCTCTCTGAGTAAAAGATTCACTTGATACGAAATTACCTGACTTCTGCTAACTATTTCCTCGTACAAGAGACTTGCTTAATCTTAACCTGGATCAGTGGCCAATCCCATTTTGCATTAATGTCCCAAAAGTGCACACGGAGGCAGAAGCCGCGCTCTGCCTTGCAATAAAAAGAAGGTGAGCCTCTCTCCTTCTCACACAATATTGTTCATATCGGTCTGGTTTACTGACAAAAAACACAGTGAGCCCATTTCCCTGGGAAGAACTGCGTTTCAACCCGTTTTTGCTTGACTGCCAACTTCTCCTAGTTGATGACTGAACCACAGACTGAGTGTTCCCAACCTTTGCTGCCATGATATTCCTGGCTGAATCACGAAAAGGAGAGATTCCTTTAAAAAGCCACAGGCTTTTCATGGTCTTGAGAGGAGAAAACCAACACAGAGCTTCAACCACTGTCAGTTCTGGCCCACCACAGCATGCCTGAGACCAGCATTCCCAAGAAGCTCCCAAAAAGAGACCGCACATCGCTCCTGCAGTGCTACTTTTGTTGCTCCAACATCCAAGGGGAAGAAACACATTGAACGCTACAGTGGCTGTGCTCAGTCCTGGGTCTACAACCAGCTTTCTTCTTAACCTTTTCTTTGCTCAAAGATCTGGTCATCAGGCTTAGCCAGACAGGGTTGGTTTTTTTGCCATTGTTAATGGGTAACTCTGTCATGGTAGTTAAAAAGGCATGTGTGGTAAGAGAAGGTAACATGCATGGAGGACCTGGAAATCCTTCCTTGTTCCTTTCTGCCCACCTGCTCAGGAGTCTGGCTTTGGTTAGCCAATCATCGGGTGGTGCTTCAGGGCAGCAGTCAGTGGGCTGAGGCATAACTCTTCCCAGGAGGGGTTCATTGCTCTGCTCGCTTCTGCTGAGGAAAGCTCAGAGCTGGCAGCCAGCTAGGACAGCAAGACAAACTCCGAGAAGCAGAAACGAGCTGAGGGGAGAAACCAAGCGTTGTTGAGCCCACCATGCCTCACTATCCATTTTGATTATAAATTCTGCTTTAAAATGTAACTTATTGTTACACCTCTGAAATACAATTAATTTCATAAGCCAGGCCCACTCCACAGCGTTGTGACATGTCAAACCATGATTTTTAATCAAGAGGAGGCTGAGCACGCATGCAGGGAGCACATTTAACGGAGATGCTGTAATGATCTCCGAAAATTATGAACTTAAATGCAGTTTAGATCTGCATACTAATGAAGAGATGCCTACACAGGCTTCTGGACATCTCAGTTTAAAAGAAATAAAAAAATGACAATTTATTGCAGTGCAGAGTTTCGTTAGCCGATTACCCAAGTATTAAGCATCTCATAATAATTAAAGCATTTTTGTAATTTATCTCACATGGAATTTTCCCTAAGTTTAACCTTAACTCTTTTTGCTTTATGGTAATTCTCCTGGGATTTATTACTAAATTTCCATAGTAGCAATTTGGGTAGCATAAGAGCATGTAACCTCAGCCTTGCTCCCTCGATCATAATGAAGATTTTGCCTAAAACGTAGTTTTTCCTCTTCACATTATTTAAGACATGACACACGATCAATAACATGAAACTGCAGAAAACTTTCTTATATGATAATTCTATTGATTTTTAAAAGCAATAATTAAAGTAACTGTTAAGACCGAGTTCATCAATACAATCTGACTCCTTTGTTCCCCTCTCCTGAGCAGGATAAATCAATCACGGTCTCCTGGTTAGCACAACCAGTTTCCTGGAGCTACTGCACCGCTCTGACAACGTACTGAACAGCCATTTTATACCCTGTTGTTCTCTCCTTGCTCTCACATCCACCTGCACCCATCCCCACAGCTCCAAATCACACCCTTCTCCTGAATCTTCTCTACTGTACATTCCCAAAAATCTCCATGGCCATTCTCTTGTACGTGCTCCCTCAGTTTGCTTCTTCCTGCACCAGCAGGTTCCTCTGCAAAATGATGAATGCAATTTTAGGAAAAGACATATTGTATTTTTCACAGATAACAGAGATAGAATGCCAAATTATGTTAAATGCCAAATTTCTTTCCACTTTGATGACAGCAGCATATCTGCAAATTGGCACCTCTGCTCAGACTGTACTTTAACAACAGGACTTTACTACTAACTAGTTCTCTGCAAGGCAAAGCCAGACACTGGTAGAAGGTGAAATAGGAAAGCCAAGAAAAGCCTCCTGGGCTTCTTCTGAAAGCAAAGCAGCTTCTCCACAGGGGTGGCTGGCTCTCCTTTGAAAATTTTCTCTTGTACTCTGATACCCTTAAGACCCGTGCCATAGCTGCAATAAAATCTCTCCCCAAGTGAACCTGCATATACCTCAATTTCTCTTTCGCTTCCAGTTATCTCACCAATGCCCTCACCAAGCCGCTGGCAACTTGTGCTGCCGCTGAGGGCTGCTCCTGCACCCAGGTGGCTGGAGCTAGGAATCTTCTGCGGCAGAGACTGACGGGACATCTGGCAGCATGGGACAGGCTACCAGGGAGGTAACACCGCGGCTATGTGCAGCCGGAGAAGGGATTCTTCAGAGTTTCTTGACCAAGGTCATGTAAAATGTTTGTGGATTTGGTTATTTTCAAGGGACAGTGCAGCATGTGTGAAGGTCCCAGGTGATACTCTGATTATCCACCTCTGCAACAAATGAGAAAAAGCCTTCAAAATTTCAGGTTGGCAAGACTCAAATTTAATACATTCTGCAAAATGAACTCTTCTTTACATGGAAAACTGGTTCAAAACATTAGCAGCAGTTTATGCACAGCAGCCCTAGCAGATCCACTACTCAGCAGAGTCACAAACTCTTCTTTACAGACAGAAACATTAATCCACAACACTCCTAAGATCTATTGGCGTTTGCAAGTTGCAGGATTTTCCTGAGAGGAGTAAGAACTAGTGTGTGCCTACATTTGACAATGTTATTTCAAGTCCAAGATAGGTTACACATAATTTATAGATCTCCCTGAAAAATAATGCTCTTTCTGGAGGTGCTCATATCTAACAACAGCCATGCAACTCGATGGCCCAAGAAATTACTTTCTACAAATTGTTTTGTTTTAAAAATAACTTTTTAATATGTATTTCAAAGGCTTATTTACAGTAAGTACAATCATTAACTCTGTTACGTACACGGGCATATGTGCAGATGAGCACACACATGTAGTTCTCAGGTTAATGTTATTTTAAGCTGCTTACATAGTTCCAAAATCCAAGATTTGTCCCAGATGACATGGCTCTAACAGGTGTAATTGGAACAACAAATGCATTACCGATCAGAACAACATCAAAAGTATTAAGCAGTTCTGTGCCCACACTTAACAAGCCTTCTTTCTAACAATTTACACTGTACGTATCACTAACGCATGAGGATGTAACAAAGGCTTCCATCAAAGATTAGCAGAATCTCTTAAATATGTGAAACTAAACTTCATAAAAGCACTTACTCTTTGTCATATTTGAAAAATAAAATTATGGCATGTCTTCGCGGCCTTTCAAGTGCCAAATTCCAACCCCAGTGCATGCACCCAGCTCCCATTAAAAGCAATGAGAGATGCAAGACACTGTTCATTTGGCCTTCACTAAGTGAAATGAAACACAGAAAAGAAAAAATTAAAAAAAAAAAAAAAAAGAGCAGATTTCGCTAAAGGCTACACAGCAACAGAGCCAGGGGTTGAACCCAGGAACCCTGACTACCTCCCCCGCATAACTATGACTACATCTACTGTGGGGAATTAGGGCAAACTGGGGAAGAGGCAGTGACACTGAGTAGAAAGGAAAACGTATTAGGAAGCAGTGACGTTAGTGGGTCAAAAATAGACAATATAGGAAAAGAGAACAAGCAAGAAAATTGACAATAACAGATGAAAAATACTGAAAGCTACCATCAGAAAGGAAGTAAGATGATGCGATGCAACAGCAAACATAAATAACAGGAGATGCACTGACAAGAGGCATTTCTCAGACATGTTAAATAGCTGATTGTCAAAATATTTTCAGTGAAGACATAGACAACATGCTTGCCTCTAGTAGGTGTACTGCAGACAATGGCCTGGGTGGCAGGGAGATGTTGAGGGAAGACAACTCTTCTCTTTACTCCTTCCCCATCCTATCCCCTAATGAGATTTGCGGCTGCCTCAAAAATATTGTCACAGAGCATCAGTTACTGACTGCACTTGGCAAAACCCAAACGGCAGCTGCGATCATGCCCTCAGAGTTCTGAAAAGAATTACTTTAAAAACTGGAGTCCAGCACAGCCAACATGGCCCTAATTCCCAGGATAGAGGCAGGCTCTGAACAGGAGACTGGAAGGGACATTTGGGACAGAAAGCAGGGAACGTGGAAGACAGCAAGACTGAGTATGTCCAGCCTCCTGAGCCCTACCTGTCCTTTCTGAAATTATCAAACACTCCAATAAGCTGAAAGACCAGATGAGATGTTTTTCCCTACTACCTTGGCCTACCTTGCATATACCTGAACAAGACCCAAACACACCCTCCTCCTTAAAATACTAAAAGCTTTCTCCAAAGGCTTCAGGTAAAACTACCTCTTAACCAAACCCACCTTCCTGACTACCAAACCCCCTCCCTTCCAGGGTGCCATAAAAATCAAAGCTGTTTGACACACATTCCCCCTAAACAGCATTTATCAAAGCTTCATTTCTAAAATCTGACTGTTGTGAAAGTACTGCTAAAGTGGAAAAATCGGGGCCCTTGCCTCAGCAGTTGCACCTATGTGACTGGAGAGGGACCATGCAGAAGCCTGCTGGTGGCACTGACAAAGTTCATCCCTCCAAGGGCACCAGAACAGATGGATCCACACAGCAGAGGGATGAATTCAGCCCCATGTCCTACAAACAGCTCAACATCAGCACTAATCAAATCAGAATGAAAAAGCACACAGAAAAGCTTGCTTTGCTTTTTCACCCGTCGGTACCCAAGCCTTTTGCATTCCACTTCCCAGTCCTGGAAAGAGCCATCAGCTGTCCACACCCTCTGTCACTTGACTACAGCCAGCTACAGGGATCTGCACCCCTGGAGGGCTGCGTCTCCCGAGCAGGATGCAAGAGACAGAGAAGGGGTATCATGAGCTGCGGCCACAGATCTGCTCAATGTGGTAGATCTCCTTGGGACAGTCAGCAGACAAGATGAGAGGCGCATTCTCTGTTATCACAACATCATCCTCAATGCGCACACCAGTGCCACGAAACCTCTCTGGGGCACTCACATCATCCTCAGGGATATAAATGCCTGAAAGAAGGAAGGGAATTAGAACACACAACACCCTCCATAACAACACCTTTCTCTTACTGCACCACCATGAGGAGCACGGTTGGATTTTCAGCAACATAACCCGAGTTTGATCCTGAAAATTTTTAATAAGGAAAGCTACTCTTTCCCCTCACTCATGGCGGTTGGTGGGCAAAGAAAGGAAAGTGTCCCTCAGTGCCTACAGACACTAGCATGTTAAAAACTCCCACAATTACATCCGGCCTTTCTGCACTTCTTGCTCTCAATTCTATGTTCACACTGATGATTTTAACAATGTTCTGAATAGAGAGAAGAGCCAAGCATTAAATATCAGTTTCCAGCTGACAGTTCCAAATCCAGTGACAAGCAGAGAGCAAGATTCATCGTGAAATGCCTAATTTGCAAAGCTAAGTTGTGAACGCCTGCAATCGCAGACTGCAATGCTTGAGACTCACACTACCAGTGACTGGGAGCACTTTAGTCACAGTAACAGAACACAGCACAAGTGAACTGACCCTGCTTCTCTGCGCTGCGATTGACCTGCGCTGCTGTGGGTCAGACGCTAACAGCCTGAGGTCTACACTACTCTGCTTCCTGCTGCACAGACACTTTCTGAGATTTTACTCCCACACTTTGTTACCTTGGCTGTGTTTGGGAGGGAAATAGCGTTTTCTAACACCACAATGACTTTGACAGGGGAATAACTTAAGGTTTTCCAATACTGCAATCTTTTTCAATGTCACCAGAAAGGACCTGAATGCCTTGGTCTGAGGGACAAACCCGCTACTGAAAGGAATCCTGTTATCCTCAGTGTTGCATGTTTTTGTCCACCACTGACTGCGTATCTTTTTACCTGGTTCAATGGTTATCACCATGCCTGGCTGGAGCGGGAGTGATCGGGATATATCTGGGGTATCATGAACATCCATGCCCAAGTAATGGCCCACGTGATGTGGGCAGTACTTTCGAACAGCCTAGCAGAAGACAAAACAAGTGTCACAGAGGCAGCTAAACACAGCCCAACATCTTGTTCCAATACAAAAGATCGGGAGAAGAGGTAGCATAGTTATGTGCTTAACTAGCAATCTTACTGCCATGACTAGGGTTCACCAGAAGCTGTCTTCCATTTACCAGAACTGGATGGCCCTCAAAACCCACCAGTACCATGTGCCTATTACAAGCATATTATGGACTGCCTTTCCCCCTCTCTTGAAAAGAACAGCCCAAGCTCACCACTACCTCAGCATGTCAGGCAAGACAGTCAAGACAGTTTTCAGCTCACTGAGCTTTGCTGCCCCAACCCTTTCCATCCCTTAAGTATCCATGCCCTGTGTTGCTCCCATCAGCAGACCCTGACAACCGGCAGCAGCTCATACAGCTGCTATGTGATGTGGCAAAGAGCTCTCCCATGCACGACAGAGTAGATGCTGTGCCGATTTCACTCAGCAGCTACAGCAGGATTTTAATCCACCTCTACAGGGCACTGACACCGCCTCCCCCCGCATCATCCTAATCCCCCTCCCTCTAGGGAGGAGCTCCTTGACAGCAGGAATCAAGGAGCTAATTCCTCCTCTGCCCCACGATCCTCACATCGACTGGGGCTGAGCTGCAGACACTGGTCTCATCTGGCTGTGCTGCCGCCTGCCGAGAGAAACCCGCGTGACAGCCTCCGTTCACTGGCAGGAACATGGGCTGTTACTGCACTGACACTGTAGGACAATTAAATCCAGCAGAAATCTGTCCTGCTGCCAAAGAGGTAGTGCCATCACCTGGTTCTGCCACCTTTCTTCCACTGGCAACAGCAATCATGCAGGTCTGCAGTGAGTGGGACTGGATAAACTTCTCTAGCTGCAAACCAATCCTATTTTATCTGCAGGTTCAGCTCTAAGGCAGACCAGTTTCCCAGCCTTGTTCACCAGGTAGCTCTGTGAATCCCAGCATCGACGCAAAATGGTTGCAGAAGAGGGAGCAGGTGGAATGACTGGGAAGAACGGGCTGCTCCTTTTGGTGGCACTGCAGGTTTATGCCATGTTAAACAGATCACAAAACTACGACTAACTGCCTGCAGCCAGCCCTGGAGCCCTAATTTTGTGTTAGTGACAATGTCTCTACAGGTCCCTTCAGACTCTTTGTGCTCTAAAGCTGCGTGTAGACTAACCAGCAGTACAGACCAATGGGAATGGATCTGCAGAGTGAAACAGCAAGTGCTGAGGAACAAATGTTCACACTGCATACGTGTAAGACTGGGGCTTAACTTCAGACCGAATTGTGTGCTGAATGGTTGAAACATGTCTTCAAGTTTAGCCTTGTCTGAGAGAAACCCAGTCCTGTGCTGAGACCAGCCCACAACATGAATTAAAGCACTGTGTGTGGCAACAGTTAAAAGATACATTTCAAAAGCACATTCCTGAGCCAAAGTAAAGCCACTAACACAACCCCAGGAGAAAACAGTCAGGCCTAGTCAGGGGAAGCCGGACTAAAAAAACCTCAAGTACCTTGAAGAAGTGGCTCTCAGTGATGCTGCTCTTTAGGATCCCCAACTCTTTCAGTTTCTGTCCAATAAGGCTCAGCATGAGGCTGTAGATATTTTCTAGACTCACACCTGGGGAGCAGAGGCTCAGGCAGGACTTCTGGATATCCAGGACAGCCTGGTATAGTTCTGCTTGGGGTTTGGTGAACCTGAAAATCATTAAGAAAAGGAACAAAGGACATTTCTCACAATTAAACCTCTACCCAGAACCTATTCTGGGGACAGATTCAGTTCAATATCGGGGCTGGGCAAGTCAGAAAGGAAAGCAACTGCTCCTTGTGTGAAATGCCAGACAAGGCATCACTGCTACATGCCCTTCAATACATTGGGTAGAGGCAGGGTTTCTCAGCTGACAACCTAACCCCAAAGCAAAGCAAGGCAAAGCTACTGCAGGAAAAAGAATGCACTTCAGCCAAAACATATAGGAATCAAACACACAACCACAGGGACATCACACCAGTAAATTCAAAACTGACAGAGCCATGTGCAGGTCAACTAAACTCCTGTTTTCTTACACACAACCAGAGTCCGCCACAGCTGAACGCACAAAAGCCCTCTCTGCACTTTAAGCATGCTGTAACAGCTGAAAATAGCAGTGATCACACATATGCATGCAGTAATTAATGAGGCAGTGGGGAATACTACTTCTCATACTGGAAGATTACTTAATATAATTTGATTACTCTGAAGAACCACAGAATGGGAGACATTAAAACTACTCACACAGAGATTAAACACACACACACTCAATCCATCAATTATTTAAGAGCTTCTCAAAGTTCTTCAAAACAGCCTTATTGCAGCATACCTTCCATTGACGGGCCAGGTACGTGTGATGTCACTTACGTAGCAGGAAGACTCACATCCACCATCTAGCAAGACCAGTTCACCATCCTGGAGAATAACAGGAAAAAACGCCCTGTGGGTCAGTCTGGCTATTAACTGAATTGATTTCTCTGTCTGAGAGCAGGAAAGGAGATTATGCATTTATTTTTGCAAAGCAGTTGCAGAGATGTGAATTCCTTTTGTACAACAACACCCCAGGTGCTACTGTTTATAAATAGGTTATTCCAGTTGAATTGTTTCTCTGCAAGGTAGTCTCCGACTTATGCTGATCTACAGCCTGATCCTCTAACATGCTGATTTTCAAACACTTTGGAGTAAAAAAAAGACATTTTCCTTGAACTATTCTGTGCTTCAAGACAGCAGTCCCATTCACATCTGCATTGCCTACTCCAGCAAATTACAACAGTGACTCCTCTAGCTAGTAGTTCTCTGCTAGTGACTGAGACAGAAGGGTTTTGCAAAAAAAACCATAGATTTCTGAGCTACCCACAAGAGCTAACAATTAGCCTTGTCACAAGATAGGACCACCCAGCAAAATAATTTCTCTGACAGTGTATCACTACTGCAAATGCACTATTAAATAGCTTGCACCATCCTCCCCGTTCTCTTCTGGGACTTTCGACTGCTCCAAGACATACTTCTGAATCTATCTGATGATGAAGAAAAAACTTCTGGAAATGTGAACCTCCAAATCACTTCAGCAGAACTGTTCCACGTCAGCCATATCACTGACTGCACAGCTTCCAAAAAGCCACGCAAAAAAGACAAAGGGCTGGGAACAAAACCCCTGCCTTGCCTTCGCTCCTTAAAGGGGCTAACAACAAATAGAGCAGTGAAATATGTAAAAAGTTTGGATTAAATTCTCCATGAATTTACATAATCCAATCCCTTTTATAGAGATTTAAATCCACAGATCTGCGACTGTGCCAGAGCCATGATGTGGAACGACAAGGAATAATTCTAGCATATTAAGGGAAAAAATAAGAAGCAGAGTTTCACTGCTAGCACTGCTTCCAGTGCTAGCTACTATCATTGTGTACAGTGAAGTGCCACAAACACTTGCACAGTAGATAAACTAGCAGTAAGCAGATCTCACTAGCCCACTGAATAGATTAACTATCTATTTAACTGGCATTTTTAACTTTTCCAGAATAGCTGGTTCAATTCTTTAAGTAAAATATGAAATTATAGCACATGCCATCTTCCAGGCAATTAAACAAGCTAAGTAACAATTTATTGGTTAAGGGAATTCAGCCTGTGGTTTGATCGTCCAGTAAGTGCCTTATGTCATGCATCTTGCCCTCTTCCCTTAAAGCTGACTCCACCAAGTGGTGAACTGGATGAAGTGCACAGGAGGCCATAAGCAGCCTTCAGATACCTTCCAAATTAGACACTTTTGTTAGCCTATTTGGCAACAAGAACTGTAGGAAGTAGCACACAAAGGAAAAGAAAGAGTCAAGTTTAGGGTTTAACCTCCTACTTAACAGTTTTGAAAAAAACAAGTGACAGTCATTTAACCGAACAACTTTAACAGAAGCAACCGGAGTTACATGAGCATGCCTGACCTTGGATGACAGTACAACAAAGGAGGCTTCTTTCTGCCAAAAGCAGCCTGTCATATCTTTTGTATGTCTGTCTCTGCAGATTATTTCAAGGTCTGCTAGCATGCCAGCTTCAAGAAAAGACAATGCTAGTGGGAAAGTTTCATCCTGCAGTAAGACAGAGGAAAAATATGCTCCTCTGAAAAGTGAATCGTGAGCAGAACAGTGGGGGAATACTGTTCCTGAACATACTTATCTGAATCTAAAGGTCTATTGTCAGGAAAGCTGCAAGAGGGTTCAATTCAATAATGTGAACCTTCAAAATAAGAGAAGACATGTTAATTTACCTACAGCCATCTAATCCACCTCTCAATGTTTAACACCGATTCTTCCCCTTCTTGTTCCCCTTCCCTACTAAGCTGGCCTACATGGACTCCAAAATGCTTTTCAGCTTTGCCAAAGCAGGAATGCGCTATTGCACCTTTTGTTGCAATGCAAGTGACAGCAGAAGACCTCCACAGTGCTTTCACTCTGCCTGCTGCAGTAGTCCCTCTCCTGTGAGGTTAGCAGCCCACCCAGCACTGCACACTGCTGCATGCGGTGTGGGAGCAGACACGCTCGCCAAATTATTTGCAAATTTGTTTGCAAGTCCTTCCACTGTTCAGAAAATACCGAAGCAAGTGCAAAGAGGAAAGAAAGAGACTAGACGGAGCGAAGTTGATCTGTCACTGATAGTAAAACTAACCAGGGCAGGATTCCTTTCCCCTGCTCACTTGTAAATGTATATTTAAATGTTTGGATCTGTTCAGTCAAAACAAAGAGCAGCTAGTGGACACATATGGGGACAGTGTGTCACA
The DNA here is from genome assembly GCF_030867145.1 of Opisthocomus hoazin. Classification (NCBI taxonomy): domain Eukaryota; kingdom Metazoa; phylum Chordata; class Aves; order Opisthocomiformes; family Opisthocomidae; genus Opisthocomus; species Opisthocomus hoazin. Next base: position 17,168,673 of record NC_134421.1, on the reverse strand, counting down.
GCACTGCACTTTAAGTTACTGGACAGCATACAGTTTACCTTGATAAGCTGATTGTTCTTCACATAGTGCAAAGTGTTTGATCTGTTGCCACCAGCAACAACAGGGGGGTACGCCAAGATGTCAGCACCACGCGCCCGGCACTCGAATTCAAACTGGAATACCAATTCAGAGAGGAGACTGTTAGTGCTGATTCAGGTGATTAACTTCCTTGGGGCTATTACAATTCATGTCCTACAGCCGTTTTCTTAATTTATACAACACAAAGTGAAAGTGTAAAGTGAGTTCACTAAACGAAAGCAGCCTTGAAGGTTTTCTAAGAACACCAAAGGAAAAAAAAAATACAGAACCATCCACTTTCCAAGAGAGTAAGTCTGCTTCTGTTCTCATGGAAGCTCTTTCTGGTGCTAGCTGTTCAACGCCATATCAAAAATTCATTATGTTGCCATAAATCCAGGTGAGGATTTGTTCTTATAGAAAGTAATGCTCTTAGTTGCCATACAACTTTGCAGACCTTCAAAGATCCTAACGGCCAGCATGACAACAGTCGTGTTTTGCTGTTGTCTTTTAAAATTACAATGTACCAGCATATTTACAGCAGTATCTATTTTTGTGACTCTGTTGAACTAAGAAGGTTTGAAAGCACGCAGTACCTTGATGTCTGAGAGGTGGGAAAAAAAATAAAAAAGGCAATGTAAGCCTCAAGATCTTTACCCTTCTTGAGTGATTAAGCTGATGAAAGCATGGAAATTAATAAATTTCCACCTATAAAGACCCTCTATATCCTTAATACATTAATAACTTGTAACTACCAAAAACGCATGGGACAGAACACTCCAGGATGCCTACATGTAGTAAAGTAGGTTTTACAATCCTGAACTGGAATGAAAAGATGATCTGTAAAATACACTTTAATTAAAATAATTTTCTTTATAAGTCAGTACTGCTGCTCAGTGCTAGGTCAGCACAGGACCATCTATGTCATAACAGAGGGTCAAATCCTGCTGATGTTTCTCAAACAGGCGTCTTGCTGCAATTCCTTACAAAATTCCTTACCAAATGTGCAGGCCAATTAGTCCTTATTTTGCAACTGAGAGGTGTCTACACTGCTTCAAGATAGCTGTGGTAATCTGATACAGGCTAGAGTCAAGAGAAGCAGGCTTTACAAATAGGTGTTATAACTACTTAAATTCTGTACAATAGGACTGTATTATAGAATAAGATAATAACTATATCTCTGATTATTTAGCAGGTTTTGTATTTAAATACAGTAGAAAAAGACATCAATAGCAGGTAAACTTAGACAACCACTATGTTCCTTCAATAATAAAGGTATGGGAATTAGAGCTGAAGAATTCCCCACAGTGACTTTTCTGCACACCCTAGGAACCAGAAGCATTGGGTGAAGGAGAAATGCGCTAAAGTGGGAGGCACATTATAGAGAGATTTGGCATTTCTAGTTTCCTGGAAGGATAACCAACATCTAGCCCTTCTATCTGACATCCACCCACGAAGCACTCACCTTTGCGTACAGAAAGGCTTCATCCACTGGGGATCTGCTGGCAAACATTGTCTCTATGAAAGCCTATGAAAAAGAAGGGCCTTTGGTTAGCAAAGGAGCCTGAACTCGGGAGTTCTTTTTTTCACCTGCTCAAGACTTGAACTGATTAAACTCTGTTTCCCATGCAATTGTATTTAGGGTCTGATTGACTCTGGTTTTCGAGAAAAGATTAGATGACTGAAGCTGATCCCACGGGTTGGCGCTTTACAAGTTGTTTCACCTATGGAACTCCCCGTGTATAACAGGAGTGCCCTATGCAGCTTTTCCTTCAGAGAAGGACAAGCTGTGCCTCTCTTTTCTACTTGGCTATCTATTTTAATAATAGTTACAAAAACATAATTGCATTTGATGTTATCTGTCAGATTTGTTTAAAATTGGGCAATGAGTTCAAAAGGTATTTGAGGGATAAGGGGGAATTCAGAGACATGCACAGGCAACGTGTTCGCAGAAATCCAGTTTCCTCAAAAACAACAGGATAACTGGGAAAGAAAACGGTGTGGGGAAGAAGAGGGGAAGCTGGGAAGAGAGTAAAGAGGCTGCCTCTGTTCCTGAATAGATATTTCTTTTAAACAAATCCAACTGCTGCTGGCCTTTCTTTGTTGGAGTTACACTAATTAGGAGAAGCTGGTAGTCCAAGCAGTCTTCCTGTTTCTCCCTGTCTTGCAGAGGGAGCTGAGCCCAGCCAAGGGTTGAGACACAGCAATTCAGTAACAGATTAGACCAAAGCTATCCCTCCAGCCCACCTCACTCCATTAACAACCTCCTCCCTTTTCTTCTTTCAAGGAATGCACTGGTTCACTTGGAGAGCACACAATCCCATACCTCCGCTGTCACCCGTCCAGCTATCTTCATCCTTTCGATCTCTGCAGGAGATTTGACCAGCCGAAGGTTTTGCACTAGATGTCGGATGCCCTGGATGTGGTTTTTGTTTCGAGCTTTTATCTCAGCCAGCGGCTGCATGTAGTCAGAGTGCAGCTCTGCATGCACTGGTTTCGTCAAGTCGTACCAAACAATGTTTGACTCACCTGGAATACAAAATAAAAGCTGACATGGATGAAGACAAACCTACTGAACAAACTCGCTCCTCCTAAAGTAGACCTGTTGCTGAATTTGAGAAATTAATTTCCTCTGAATCTGCATTTACAGACCACATAGACACTTTAAAACGTCACAGGATACTAGCAGTATCTTAAAAATCTGTAGGATTACCAATACATAGCATGCAGATTTGACATATCCCCACTTCCATGCAAATATTGGGTTTTACGATCACCACTGAATGTATCACAGATACATTCAGCATTTGTGTATCAAAGATGCACTTGTGTAAGCTAACGAGCCGTTATTGCACAGCAGTGGTGCATGGTCTCAATCACAAGAGATGTCAATCACGTAGCCTGTCCCCTCTGATGCTGGAAGGCAATTTACCTTTTACCCATCACACGGAATCAGGGTCGTTATCAATGACACTTCAGATTATCTCTGGGGAACAACTGCTTATTTCAGCCATTCAGAGAAGATGAACTTACTGAGGACAAACATATGTGGAAATTTATTTAGAACATCAGTTAGCACCCACATTCTCCCCACAGGAACGTTTTAAACAGGCATAAGTAGAAAAGCCATGCTGACTCCCAGCTAAGGTTTACCTAGGACCTCCTTCTTTGGTTACAGTAGCCATTAGCAGGTGCTTTCAAAAGCTCTCTAGGAATCTGGGCATTCATGAAAGAGTATTTCCCCTAGCACATCCTCCCCACGTCTGGTTTCTTCATTTCAAGGCTGCATCTTCATAACGGTGATTAACTGCCTCTCATGGATCTTTCCCCCATGGTAACTTTTGAATCTATTTATACTTTTGACATTCCAAACTTTCCATCAATGATCTACAATTTAAACTTACAAGGTGTCAAAACCTGCCATCTGATCATTTTATTCAGCATTTCATTTGTTTGTAAATTATGAAAAATAGCAACTAATCATTCCTACTCATCCTCTGTGCACTTGCCATAACAATACACATCTCTCATGCCCTACCTTCCGTTTTCTCTTTTTCAAATGGAGCAGGTTTGTCCAGCATGTATCTCGTACACAGTCCATACTTTTGACCACCCTTGTTGCCCTTTCTGTGACTTTCTATTTTCAATGTATCCTTTTTTGAAACAAAATACCTAGAATCTGAGATGGTGTTTAAGACTTCAGCATTCACTGTGTTTACTTCTGTAACACCCCAAGCACTTGCCTTTTTTATACTGCCATAAGTCTTCAGCTTCATTTTATGATGCATTTAAGTTCACCCTGGATTATAAGTATTCAGGCTACATCGTGATGTTAGATGCAAAAGAACACATCTGAAGGACAGCAATGTTTGTATTTCAAAAGTTAACATGTAGCTAAAAAAAGGTGAGTGGACTAACAACCTCACTGTATGGATAATTTTCCAAGTCTATAATGAATAAAATACATTCAAGTTTCCTATGCTTCATCTGGTTCTGGGTCTGCTAGCAAAAAGATGTTACTAACACGGTTTGTGATGCTCTCTTGCTTATCCTGTCCCTTACATTTCACAGATGTGCACACTGGCATTCACATTGGCACGCAAGAAAGAGAAGAGGAAAAAAGCTTATTTCAAAACTATTGTTTCCATTGGTGACCCTCAAGAAGCTAACAAGAATTTCCAACTGCCTTTATCACACTGTCATACCCCCTGCACCTCCCCAAGTTCATGATAGACTTGCATCGGTGTCGCAGAGCCCCTTCCAAACCTACACCACTCAGACCCTGCAAACTATGTCTCATCTCATTCCCCCTCCATTTTTGGTTACCTTTCAACTTGGCTGCCAAGTGCCTGAACTCCTCGATGGTGTAAGCTTCATCTACTCCTGTGAGAGCAATTGCCCCATCCGTGCCGGATCTGGGTCCGTCCCACAGCTCTCGGCTTGGATCTCTCTGGGGCACAAAAAGTATGGCCTTGTGGGAGGGCAGCGCTTTGCCAGGGATGCTCTGCAGCACCAGGATGCTGTCAGGCTCCTGGAACCCACAGAGGTACAGGAAGTTAGTGTCCTGATGGAAAACGTAGGGGATGTCATTGCTCATGTAGTACTTGGGGTTGGACAGCAGAATCACTGTGTGGTCCAATCCATCCCAGCCACAGGCTTCTTTCTGGATCAGTGCCATCAGTTTGTGTCGGCGAAGAGCATATTCCACCTGTGACAATCCTGGGGTTACCTCTCCTATGAACAAAAAACAAATCAGACCGAGAAATTCAAGGCACTCGTGATATTCTACTAGTTGCATGCCTGATTCCTGCCTAGTCCCTAACGCCTTTCAAATGTGTGGCTTCGTTGTGGTCCCTCATTGGCCTTTCCATTGCTCTCATGCATCTCTTCAGCTTCCATCCCTACAGCACATCCTCAGTCTGCTCCTCCACCATGCAAAGACAGAAATCTATTTCAACAAACCGGGTTTTCTGTTATGTATTTCCATGCAAAGGAAGAAACCACAAAACCCAATAGATTTAGACAAATATCCCAAATGGACGGATGTTTTCAGAAAGACATGTAAAAAAAGGGGAAGGGGCAAGGCAAACTGGACTTTGCTGAAAACTGATGAGTTTTATAGCACCTGGACATTGAACAGAAGATTACCTTCTGAGGCTGAGCATTAATTCCTCAGATAAAGTTAGAATGTCTATCCAAACACACACTAAGTCAATTCATGAAATAACTAGTTCTAAACCGCAAGGGGCGGACTGAGTGTTACAGATACTGGGAGATCAGGCAGAAACACAGAGGTTGCAGAGTCTAACCAGTCACAAGATTCCAGGCAGAAAGAAACCACAAACTGCAGGCTGGCAGCAGACTCCACTTAAGAGGAGAAATCTTCTCCAGGGCAGATGTAGCTTTTCTCAATAATTACTAATTTGGATTTTTCCAAAGTTAAATACTATATTCCTAATGACTCTAACTAAACAAATGATCTCTTAGATGAAAGTACGTTTTAAACTGCTCCAGTCACAAGGATACAAAGCACAGCGATCAAGGTACTCACCAAGACCAGACTGAAGTTGAAAGAATGACCAACAACAGCTTAAGTATGTATTTCTTAAAATGTGAGACTCTTCAGCTATGATTTAAATTAACACATAAGCCTTAATCAGTACTTTGGCTGATACCCTATTTTAACACAGGTTGCGTTTTCATACTGTTAACTTTCTACTCTCATAATCTTTTCTTCCTCTTTTATATATGATGCGGTGATAATTGTAGAATAAAAACTGAAATTTGACTTGTACTGTAAGTGGATTCGTGCATGGGTGGGGTAGAAAGTAGAAACTCTATCAGAACTTGACAAAGTCCTTGACAAAAGAGAGTTTAAGGAAATCATGTATGTTGTACTTGTATTAAACTTCAAATTTTTGCAACAACATACATCCCCAACACCTATTTGGTGTAAGTCTTTAAAAAAACAACAACCAAAAAACACAAAAACTAAAAAAACCCAAACAAAACAAAGCCACCAGATTTGTTTTACTCTGTAGATCTACAAATGACAGAGAACACAGAAACTGATTTAATGCAACCTGACCCCACATTTCTGCAATATTATACTGTAAATTTCCTATGCTCTGCTGCATTCCAGCCAGCTTTCTACCTGCCACAGACAGTCCAGTGAAGTTTAGAAGCTGCATTAAGGGGGAATATGGGAATCCCTTTTATCTTCCAACTGTGAGGCATGGAAATTCTCTTTGTTTTAAAGGCATCTGCTTTTTAAAACAGTAATTGCAACGAAACAATGTTGTATTATTTTAAGGAAAACACCACTCCTTTATCAAATGGAAAATTACTAGAGGCAGGTAGAATTCATCTCCAGTGTTTCAGCTGTGAGCACTTTTACAGTGTCAGCCTCATTTACTCTGAACTGTTAATCAGTGCCCTGATCAATCTGATCTAATATTTAAGTTAGCCCAGATCTGAGCAGAGGGTTGTCCTGCTAATTTCCTGAGGTCCCTTCTGACCTGAATTATTCTACAGTTACACATGTAAGTGCATGGTTATATGTCATCTCTACTCCCTGTATATCTATCTATGGAAAAAGAACAGAGAATCAGAACGCTTTCCTGGGCATATTCCTGAATATATTTCACTTCCAATATTTTTTAGTTTTTATCACTGGCATCTCATACCTACATGCTCACTAATCTCATAAAAATGCACAACCTCAACTTCTGTTTCATCACTACCTTCTAACTTTATAGCCACAAGTCTCTTTTTCTTTTTTTTCCTCACAGGTTGAACACTCTTCTGAAGAGGGCATGTTCTTTAGACAAGTGGTGTCCAACTCTCAGTAAGTCTCTCCCCAGTCTCCTTTTCTGAATGACACCTTTATTTTGTGACTCACAGGATATCAAATATGCAGCACTCTGGCAGTTCAGCTTGCACAAATGACTCCTTTTTAATACAAATTGTATTGTATTTGCAGGACAATGAGCTTCCAAGATGCCACTGCCATGAAAGGTCTGCAGTATCGAAGTCATTGACACCAAGCACTCCATGAGAAAAAGGTAAAAAGCTAACGTGTGAAGCCTACTTTTGGCATCAGTATCATCATCTCAGACGAGGAAATTAACTACTAAATATAATTACTGCCTAATTAAGTTAATAATAAACAGCCAAAATGGACACCTGTATGATGCAGCAAATCAATACTCTGTCCTAGACATCTCAGAAAAATAGAGGCAATAAAGAATACCAATGATTGGCTCATACAGGGCCTGAACCTCACCTGGTTTGAGAAGGTGTGGGTGTGTGAAGGGGCTGGGCTGGCCCAAATAACGGTTTGGAATCTTCTTCTGCTGGGCAGGCTGGATGGAAAATCTTTGGAGAGCACATGACTTGGAAACTAGAGGAAAAGAAAGGCACCATGTCAAGGTAAAAGACACTTACAGTTAGAAAACTGCAGAATTATACTCCAATCATCTGACTCTTAGTAGCATTCATCCACCTTATATGACATAAATATCCCTCCTTAACTTCTCAACTTGTTGTGTACCATAATAGTTTATGAAACTGTGCAAACAACACAACTAACGATTAAATATTCATAAAACAGGTTGAAAGAAACTAACCTATGCTAAACCTGACAATCCAGCAAGAAAACCCAGAAAGCGGTGTCGGTTTCCACATGCCCAATTTCTACGCTTTGTTCCCTTGATCACGGAAGGGCGTGAAGCACAGCACCTGCATATCACCTCTTCCTGAGTCCGTCTTCAAAAATACCACTCATATGGAACAGTTACACAGTTTTCAAGGCCTTTCCAGTTCTTTTTTTACTAATAATTTCACAAAGAAACATCAAATAACAGAGGCTTATACAGAAATGCATTTACTTCCTGTATGAAAGATACACAAGAGTCCCTGTTTATATAACGTAACTTGACAGTAGCATTAGCCAAATTGCAAACAGTTCCTAGGAAGCATAGAGTTATGTATCCCACCTCCAAATCCACACACAGCCATAGCAGACAAGTTTTAAAGAGAATCACAAGCATGCATTTGGGAGCTGGGGGTGCGCGCAGTAAAATGAAAGCTAAAATTAAATAGCATTGTCACAGGCTTTACCAGCCTTGGAATCCTCAGTCACAGCCTTCTGCAGCTGAAGAACTGCTTGTTTGCCTCGATGCAAATTACCAGAGGCATGGAAGGAGATGGCAACCAGTTTCCCAACATAGAATCGTCGAATGGTAATGGTTGGAAGGGACCTTAAAGATCGTCTAGTTCCAACCTCCCTGCCATGAGCATCTACCATTTTGGAACCTGGTTCTCTTTTATGTCGCTCACCACGTGCCTACTACAAGACCAACTCGTGCTGCCATAGCACGGCACTGGGTTCTTTGAACGAGGGGCAGTCAGCTCTATGCCAGCGGAGCAGCGGCCAGCCTTCCAGGGAGCCGGGGCGCAGTGGCCTGCAGCCGAACCCACAGACCGCGGGCTGTCAGCGGGAGCCAGCACCACCGGCCACGAACCGACGATCACCTACACATGACAGCTGACAGCCACAACGTAAAGCGTTCACTGCGGGATGACTGACTGGAGTAACGGTCTGGAGACCCCGGCAGCGAAACGTGACCACAGCTTTTCGGGCAGCTTGAGGGAAGAGCGCGTTTTCACCGTTTCTCTCCACCCGCGCTGCGTACGGACAGGGCAGGCAGCAAACACAGCGCCATTCGGCAGGGACAGCAAGGAGCTTCCCACGCCGCTGCCTTGTTTTCCAACCAACGAGCCGTCCTTCCCTCGGGTACGACCCTGCGCCTCCCTCCGCCGCCTTCCCGCGCCCCTCGCCCCCTCAGCGAAGGGGACGCCAGGGCCGTCCTCGCAGCCCGCCCGCCCCCTTCCCAGCACCGGCGGGGGAGAACGAAGGGTTCCAAGCGGCGACAACGCTTAGCGTGCCCCGGCTGCAACCGCGGGGCCGGACAGGGCCCAGCGGGACAGGGCCGAACCAGGCCGCACCGCTGAGGTGAAGTTGCGGGGGGAGAGGGGAGCCTCTGACCTGAGCGACCGCGCCAGCCCCGCCGGGCCGGGAGGCGCCACATGTCCCACGGCGCCGGCCACGCCCCCCACCCCGGCCCGCCCCGCCCACCCCAGGGCCTTCGCCCGCCGCCGCGCCGCGCGCTGACGCCATCAGCACGGCGCCGCCCGCCCCTCCCCGCCGCCAATGAGCGGCGCCGCAGCGGCTTAGGCGCCCGCGGAGGCCGCCTGCCTTGCCCGTAGGGGAGGAATGAGGAGCGGCCCGGGCCGCGGCGGGACTCCGGCAGTGGGAGGAGGCGGGCGGTAACGTCGGGGAGCGAGAGATGCCGCGCCCCGCGGGACTAGGCCGAGCGGCGGCCGCCGCCGCCGCTTCTAGAACGTTCCCGCCGCTGCGCGGCGGCGGGGCGGGGCCGCGCCGTGGGGTGGGCGTGTCCCGGCGGGCGGGGGCGGGGCCTCGAGGTGGGCGGGGTGGGCTGGAAGCTTCCGCGGCGCCGCGCGGCGGTTGGGGAGGGAAGTGGGTGAGCTTCGGTCGCCGCCGCCTCCTCCTTCTCCGTGCCGCTCCGCCATGGACGCGCGCAAGCTGAGCGAGCTGCGGGCCTTCGTCAGGCTCTGCAAGCAGAACCCGGGCCTGCTGCACACCGAGGAGCTGGCCTTCCTCCGCGAGTGGGTGGAGAGGTCGGTCAGGGGCCGCGCCGCCGCGGGGGGGCCGTGGCGGGGGGGAAGGGTGGTCCCGCGCGGGACGCGGTGGGGGGAGGGGTGGTCTCGCGCGGGACGCGGTGGGGGGAGGGGCGAAGGGAAGGGGCGGGGGGCGCGGAGCGCGGAGCGTGGAGCGTCGCTGCCGCGGGTCCGGCGGGGAGCGAGGGAAGGCGGCCGCGCGCCGGGGCCGCTCCCCGCCTCGGGGCGCCGCGTGGGTACAGCGCGAGCCTTGAAAAGTGCTCGTTATTTCTCGTTTGTGGGTTTTGGGGTTTTTTTGGTTGGTTTTGTTTTGCTTTGCTTTAATAAAGCTCTGGCTGTTCCCGTTGCAAAAGCCCGCCCCGCGGCCATGGCGGGTTCGGCCGGGCGGGCTGGGGAGCCCCCGGGCCGGGCCTGGCATCGCGCGGCGGGGCTGGGGGGGGTGTGGGGTGTGGGTGTGAGTGCCGCTGCCCTACACCCCGCTCCCCAAAACCGCCCAGCGC